>NC_084952.1:15514820-15824977 GCF_949316205.1 Platichthys flesus
CTTCTGGCGGAAATGCAGGAGTTGCAAAAAACGTGTCAAATATTGTTGTTATACTTGCTGCAGGAGATCATATTGATATAGAATTATGATTAGTTAGTATGTACTCTACTCACATTATCATAACAGGAGATTAAATCACATTTTCACACTCTAGTTAATATTGACTCTTCTCCCCAATATTAGAGTTGCAACAGACCATTAGGAGCTCAGTGTATCAAAAGCAAAATGTTCTGCCAGTCGCTGACAGTGCATGAAGTCCCATCATTGTTTCAAAATACCACTCTCAGACTAACACAACTCGAGGATATAGGCTGAGACATTTCACGAATGACAAAGATGAGCGGAGTCAGAGAAGCAATTTTATTCATTCTCTGGAGCACCAGAACAATAAAAAAAGAGTGAGTTTGTGTGTCAGAGTCGGAGGTGTAAGATGTGGGTATACTAGTGCTTTTTAAATGTGACAAGTCCTTCAGTAAATAGATGAACTACACTCTCAGAGTGTGAAAATGTAACAGAAAAACCTGTGTGAGACAAAAGGAGAGGATGTGCCCGGCTCATTATTGCTGGATGGAAAGCGTTTGTGTGAAGTAGATGAGCAACATCGTCCAGCTCTTTGAACAGGAAGTGATGTCCCTGTCACAGTCGCTCCACTGGAACCTAATTAGAGCTCCAAAGGCAGAGCGCCTCTTTCTTGTCGCCCAGGTATGTAGTGAGGACGTACCTAATCACATCTTTGAGCAACCATCACAAGTTCAATCACAGCGTCACTTTAAATTGCTTCTCAACTCTCCCTTTATTGACAAACACTGGGTGGAAAGTGGATAAGATGTACGGTGCAAACGCCAATTGTGCCGCGTGTTTCCGCATGAGAAGCAGTCACTAATGAGTCTCATTGCAAGCACCCGCATGAACAGAATTCCAACATATTTTTCAAGAATCCATTGTTATACAAATATTTTGCTGCTCTGAGGCAATGTTTTCTAGTGAAATGTTTTAGCTTCTGCTTGAATTTTGATGGTGCTTAATGCTAAAACAGCTTTGATTTCAATGGAAAATTAATGAGGTGCTATTCTATTTAACATTTATCATAAGCAAATTGTTTTATATTGCTCTTCACTCAGAAATTAAGCTTCACAGCTTCATATCTGAAACAAACACATGGTCAGGGTTAGCAGGTTGTCAGGGAATATGCATGACTTGGTTTTTTCTCAGTCTTGGACTTGTTTCAATCCTTACAGTTCATGCTGCTGAAACCAGAACATTATGTTGTTGTTCTATAAAATGCTTATATCTGAATGTTTATGTATTCACATGCTGTTTCGACGACCGACTGGAATAAGCCAGGAAAAAAATTCAGTCTTGCTGGAAAATCACTGCTGTAGTGTGGTCTCTCTCACACACACATTGTATCCATTGCCCTAGACAATATCATTTCACATCATTCCGAAGGTCAAATCCCTGCCAAGATCATTGGAAACCCTGTGAAGGAAACAGTGGGGGCCCTGATGGAAAACACTGCTCCTGCTTATTCACGGAAATTGCTCTTTCAAGTGGAGTCATCAGCATATTTTCACATTCACTGTTATTTCCTTCATTGACCATAACAGCAAAAACACTTCATCTGCTCTGCCACTTGATGGCTGCTATTCAAAGGGGAGCAGCTGAATAGAAGCGCCGAGCCTGCAACAGCCTCGTCCAATCACAGGAAGCGTACAGGCTTCCCCTGAACGCGTGAGAGAGATTGTTGTTCTGAAATTGCATTACAGGAATATGTGATACAACAATGGGAATAGGTCTGGCCGGTATATTCTCTCTAAATGTCAGAGAGGCATTCTTGGTCACAGCATGCAAAGTTAAGGGTATGTTATTTTTTTTTTAAGAGATGAGGATTTGGCTGGTATATAAAGTGAAATGCCTCATATTGAAAATACATACAACCACTTTCCTGAACACAAAACATTTTCTGTACTGTGATGGAAAGAAGAAAAGCACTTCAGAGAAAGAATCCTTGAGGAAAAACGGTTTTACAGGGATGAATTTATGGGATTTTTTTCAATTGTCTGCACATAACACCCATGTCTTTTGTGCAAGGCTCTATTTGAGCCATCTCCCTCAGCAATAGCTCAATTTAATAGAACAGTAACGGGATACTAGCCTTGAACACTGTTCAATTTGATTACGCAGTTCATGGGGACTGCGGACTTTGATAAAGGATTGATTTATTTTGCAGGGAGCTTGAAATAATAATCCTCTGCTAAACCTTCATGGCCTGCGGGCTCAAACTTTTAATAACGTTATGAGAGAGATGAGAGCAGTGCATCACTCCAGGCGCGGCTCTGCTCAGCAGTGCTGTACAACGGGCTCTTCCTGTAGCTCTACATGATGAGTTGTTTGTATATGTCTGTTGGTAGGCCTCAATATGCTATCCAGGAATTTGCCCTTGGGTTTATCCTAAAAGTATCATGTGCACTTAAATAACCCCAGCTTTGAATCATTGTGATTTTGAGTGTTTAGAAAAACAGTAATTCTTTGTAAAGGCTACAGAATCCTTATAATAGTTTCTAGGGAATGCCATTAAAAACCAGAGGAGAACATAAAAGTTGGAGGCTTCACAGGCTGCAACCAAACGCAAAAATTAAGAAAGGCTGGTTTGAGGGCACATAAGGGAGACAGTGATATAAACAGGCTGAAACTGCCTTGAATTGCCACTTGGGGCCAATAAAAATGGAATGGATACTGTGCTTTGTACTGAATTATTTAAATCTGCATGGAGGGCAAAGACCATACAGTTGCTGCATTCTCAATGAGCGTGTATGGCCATAAACATCCCTTTCGACATGACAAGGAACCAGCAATTACAGAAATGATGAACAGGAACCCTATCAACATTTGATTGCGAAAAGGTTAAAAAAAACAAATTTAGGACATCCGGGGTAAAAGTGGTCAAAATTTGAATTGTAAAAAACGGGTTGAGACTTAAAGCAGCATTGAAATAACTAACACTATGTTAAAACAATAAACTGTGTGGAAGTGTGTCTCCACCTCCTCCCCGACCCAGAACTGTAACCAAAATATTCCAGCCACGATCACAGCCATCCTGTTCAACTTCAATGAAAGGATAAGGAAAAGAGCCTCAATGCTTTCTAACTCATCTTCTTTAGCATAGGAAACATCAGACCATCCTTTATGAAGGGAAAAGGAAGAAATGCCACACAATTCATTACAGCAGTAACATTTAAAGATACACAACCTCTAAAAAAGGGAGAAGGTGGAGGAGGATATAGTATGCTCCTTTTAGATCCCCGCCCAGATGGACATGTATTGGAGCGGTTATCACGATTAATATTTGAGATAGTTTTAATTAATTTACAATTGTGTTATTGAATTTCCAATGTGGACATGCATGACACAGATACTACTACTAATGCAACAGAACTTTGCTGAATTTGAAAAGAGCCAGTTGTCCCATGTTTCAGTCTTTGTGCTAAGCCAGCTAACTGCAGCTGATTAGCCGGTATCTAACTTTGCTACTAGCTCTTAGCAAGATAGTTATTTGACCCATTGTTCATATGAAAATACTGATCATAGCCACTTTAAAGACATGAACTCACAGATGATTTCAACTGAGTAAATAGTCACTATCTCAATATAAAAGCCATCTGATGTTTCCTTTGGACTTGTACCAAGCAATGAGAAACATATGCGCTCTGCCCTCCACACAAATGCCTTGATATCATTAGGCCTGAATGAGATGGGTATCTGGCCTCATACCTGCTTTCATCGGACCAAGATGTTATTATTCCACCAGCCGGCGCTTGTCTCCCACTGCCACAAAAGCTCATTACGATTGATAACTGATATCATCGCTTAATCATGACTGGACAAATGCCATGGCCATCCCAACAAGTCCCCTGATTGAATTAATGGTATTCATTAAGCCCCAATGAGAGTCCTTACTGATGCCGCAACCTTATCCTGCCTCTTCATCTTCTTGGGGATTGACTGAGGTGCAATACAAGCTTGTGGAGGGAAAGGAGGTGGAGGAAAGAGAGAGATAGGAAGATTGAGATTAGTGGGAGAGAGAATGAGACCCCAGAGAAGACAGAAAGAGAGGAGGGTTGGGTATGAGAGGTGTTCATTTCACTGTGAGTAGACACATTTCCATTGGGGGAATGGTGCCAGCAGAGCTGTCCCCGAGCAGATTACCATCAGCTTTGCAGTGACTTGGGTATGCTTGGACTAATGACCCTCCACTGCCACATTTCATCAAAAGTCTCCTGAAACATATGTGAACAACATTACAGAGAGATGAGAAATCACTTCTTCCTCATTAATAGGACTAACCTGAGGCATAATATCCACTCAGGGACCCCAGACCTTGAGTTAGAGGACATCATTCAGCTGCTGATTTAAAATCAGCACGAGCATGAACGTGCCTGCCTGCAAAATATGAATCATTTACAGCCTGGCTCCAACAGCTTGCTAACACGCTGCTGTGCTTTCAAACTCCCCCTCAAGCAACACAGAACCAACAGCCCGGGAATACACAATGATTTTGACCCCCAAGGTCCATGCAGAGAGGCAATGTTATGTAGTTAAGGCGGCATTGCACCTGTTCACCCCTAAGGGAAGGCTTAGGGCTGGGTGGGGGCTGACTGCAGTCCTCTCCTGCACTGGTCCTGGCTAGGTTCGTCAGTGGTCTTGTTACAGATGTGTTTTGTGTTCTCAGGAAATGGACTGAGATCTTTTGAGAGATGAAAAAAAAAACAAAAACAAGACAGTTGAATGTTCTTTGCATCAAGGCTGGAATACCTGGAGACAAATTTCACAATGATCCTTCCCTTTCATTTCTCTTCTCTCTCTGTTTTATTTAGTTAGCTTAAGTTACCTTGAAATTGTGATGTGCATTTCCCATGTGCCCTTGCATGACACAGCTTTTAGCTTACATTAGGTAACTCTGGTGACCTATTATCGCCACTTAATTAAATGCCATTTTGCAAGACAAGAATATCTTTATTCAGATAAATCTTTTCAGTTAGAAAGATTGTTCTGAGAGAGAGAAACGTATATAATGATATTGGTAATTTCATCAACTTAATATTGTGTGTGATTTAAACTTCAAATAGGTTTGTTTATTGCTTCAAAAGAAATGTTAACAATCAACTGAATGAGATTGGCTTAAGACTTGTTTTTACGGTGGCCCTGAGAGCTCAACGAACAGCAACTTAAGAAAACACATGCAAGTTGACAAAACACAAGCAAAGTAAGAAAACATCTTCATCAATTTCACAACACAACACAACACATTACAGAAACGCACTGCAAATAGACACACGCGCTGCAAATAGACACACTCGCTGCAAATAGACGAACGCGCAGCAAATAGACGAACGTGCAGCAAATACAGGCGACAACACAACGGAAGTGTTTCCAGAGGACAGGTAAAAGGGATGGACACAGGAAACACTAAAACGTCCAATACACCATACAATTTCGGTTCCGCACAGGGTACGGCAACCCGCGGCTCTGGAGCCGAACGCGGCTCTTCAGTCCCTCTGCAGTGGCTGTACAGTACAGTGTTGTGCATATGTTTCGCGATCGCTGAACGTAACGAATCACTTTTCATACTATTATAAACGTGAACGTAACGATGAACGTGATTGAACGTCAAGTTACTTTTTTTAATCATCATCGTATCAGGCCCTCATGAAATACCAGGAGCGGGCGTGTGTGTGTTGTGTGTGCGTGTGTGTGTGTGTGTTTATGTGTGTGTTTATGTGTGTGTGTGTGTGCGTGTAGCGGGCTGACCGGTCTCGGGGCACCAACCCCGCCCACTCGCTCAGAAGAGGGGGCAAAATGTCTCTTCTGATAGTAAAGGTTTCAAACCCCTGCTCACTATGGACAATACATTTCCTCACAAACAGGGTCTTGCTTGTTAGCACTGCTTATTCAGTTTAACAGGAGAAGACGGCATGTCTCTAGATCGGACCATCTTCAGGGCTCAGAGCTCACTGTGGCTCTCTCCGAGCGAGTGGGCGGGGTCGGAGCCCCGGTGCGCTGGCCACACACACACACACACACACACACACACACACACACACACACACACACACACCACGCCCGCTCCTGGTACGATGATGATTTAAAAAATGAACCTGACGTTCAATCACGTTCATCGTTACGTTCGCGTTAATAATAGTATGAAAACTGATTCGTTAAGTTCAGCAATCGCGAAACACATGCACAACACTGTACAGCCACTGCAGAGAGACTGAAGAGCCGCGTTCGGCTCCAGAGCCGCGGGTTGCCGAACCCTGTGCGGAACCGAAATTGTATGGTGTATTGGACGTTTTAGTGTCTCCTGTGTCCATCCCTTTTAGCTGTCCTCTGGAAACACTTCCGTTGTGTTGTCGCCTCTATTTGCTGCGCGTTCGTCTATTTGCTGCTCGTTCGTCTATTTGCAGCGCCTGTGTCTATTTGCAGTGCGTGTGACTATTTGCTGCGCGTTTCTGTAATGTGTTGTGTTGTGAAATTGATGGATAGTTTTCTTACTTTGCTTGTGTTTTGTCAACTTGCATGTGTTTTTTCAACTTGAATGTGTTTTCTTAAGTTGCTGTTCGTTGAGCTCTCAGGGCCACCGTATGTTTTTCTCCACCTTGAGCTCAGACCTTCAAGCTTCCTCCACAACATGTCTGGACAAATAAGTTGTTGAGACCGCGACCCTCAGACGATACGCAGTATACCTGATGGATAGATGGATATTGAGATATTTTGTGCCGTGGGCAGGATCATAATTCAATTTGATATTAGTAATTTCATTCACCGACATATGTAAAAAAAATCTATCATCAGACACATAGCTCCACTTTGGGCCTAAGGACTTTGGTTTTTTATGTCTGTAACGCCGGCAGAGATATTAGGTCTGATATATGCATAGTAAATTATTTTAGCTGTATTTCCAAATTTGTTCTGTTAAATCATATGTAATTTACTTACAAGTGACCTCGTAAATGTTCCTTATGTGGCTGTATTCAGACTGAACAGGACTGTTTTGTTAAGAGCTGCAGTTGATGGAGCGATCTCTCTGAGCACTTTTCTCTACATTTTATTGCTGTTCAGGACATTTTTCAAATTGATAGTTTTTTATGATCGAAACTACTTTCTAAAATTTCCAAAAGACATTAATGAATGACTGGATGAGAGGCAGAGAACCAGAGAGAACCTTATATCAGTGTGCACTGGCAATATAAATGCTATGTTACAACTTAAAACAAATTAAGACCGTGATCAACAACTTTAATGATGTACGGGGACCGCTCTCAGTTCAGGTTTATGTTGTGTTGGAAGTGAGAGGGAAATATAAGCTAGTACGAATTGCTAAGATAACCTTAAGGTGACAGGGATTATTCAGGCATGGGACAGATATGTCAAATTACTATGGCATAAAAATGTAACGACCCACCCCATAAAAAAGGGATGTTTCATTTTTAGACTGACGTTTTTTGGAACTAACAGGATGGAATGGATTGCATTTTAAACACTGATTGATCTCTGCAATACGGACAGTCGTAAAATATGAGTCAGAGTCAGCAGGGTCAGACATTATTAACGCAAACCGCTTCATTAATAGTCCAGTGGCTCTGCATGGAGGTATGCAAGGGTCATTTTCTGCATTGTAGCAGACTATCAGGTCCCTGCTATAAAAAAAAAATCTGTCCGCTTGGACTTGCCACTGTCACCAGGCCGCGCAGGAATACATTTGGCGTACATGTGTATCACAAGCAAGCTCAAATTGAATACAGCTGTACTTGCATTGTTGCACATTGCCCCCACGCCGAGCCTTTACACTGGATGAACGGGGGTTAATCAAATGAATGTGAAGCACTTTGCAGCACACGTTTGAGGATTCAGTCGCTGCAGTATGGCGCCCTCTGTTAAAACAGTGTCACCCCACTCCACTGCTGGTTTTGTTTAAATAGCTATTCTTTGAAGTAAATACATTGCCTCTTTATTGTGCACTTGATGCACAAAGCTTCACATGTGAACACAGACAGGGAGCATGTGTGTGTGTGATGTCTATAGTTTGGTAACAAAGTGGGTATAAAAACACTTTTATTTAAGGGACAAACTCAACCAGTGCACAAATCAGTGCATAATTAGCACTCCTCCCTCATAAACATAGAGTTGACTAACTACTAAAGGTAACCATTACCTTTAGTAATGGTTAGTACCTACCATTACTAAAGGGGCTCCAAAGGTCACAGATCAAGCTACTTTATATTTTCCTCCTCTCTCTTTTTCCCCTCTCCCTTATTGCCTACTGTGACTGTGCGAGACAGCCGTGTATCATCTGTGAGCCTATTAATTAGTCCAATCACTGGCAAACAGGCCTGCATTATCAGTGCAGCACAACATTCTTTCAGAGCTGAAATTAAACCATGCATATAGTACTGTTTCAGTGCCAAGGGGAGAGAAGATTTAGCTGCACTGGCACAGCGCATGGATAAATCACCACTACTAACAGCCTGTAGCTCTGCCATCGCACAAAAAAAGAGGAGAAGGGCCAATGTTTATGACTGAAAGACTATCATACTGTATATGATGACAAACCTGTGATGAGCACTTTGGGTCAGAGAGATACCGGTCAGCTGCTCCAAAAGGAGGCAACATCTGTCAGGATAAGAGTGAAAAGACAGGAGAATAAAAAAAAAGACTGAGGAACATGAGTGACTGAGGAGAAGAGAGATGCCAGAAAGAGGTTCGGCAAACCAAGGTCTCCTTTTATCGAAGGGGAAAGATGAATGGCAAAAGATGTGAGAGTTAAGTGACAGAGGGAATGAAAGACGGGACGTGAAAAGGCTGTGATTGGACATGTGTGCATCAGGGTGTGTGTGTGCATGTGTGCGTCATTGTCGATCTGTTGGTATCTTGCGCGTGCATGAACGTTTTTGGCTGAGACTTTGGGTTGTGGGTAACATGAAACTGTGTTTCCCAGCTTAGGCTCTGTTTACTCCCCTTAAAAATGCAGATGTTGGTAATAAATCCTGCATTTGCTCATTTATTTGAGGGGACTGCCACTTGCTTTATTAAACCCATCTATCACTCAGTGCTCCTGAATCAATGGGATGCAAAGGAAAGCAGTGTCAGCACAGAGGCACGCAGGGAGAATACCAGCAGCCAGAACAAGTCTGAGGAGAGAGAAGCGATGAAGCAGGACTAGATCAAAGCCTCTGTCACACATTGTGAATATATGGTGACGAAGGTCATTCTATTGCATGCATTAATATAATTAATATAAAAAGACATTCATACTGTACGCTCTGCAGTTACCACCTTTTTAAAATTCTGAACAATCTGAGGAGGAAAAAGGTATCAGGTGCAGATATGTAAATAAAGCCCTAAAAGCAGTCAGGTAATTAATTACACTCAATCTGTATTTAGTATTCACATATGCAGTTTTATCCCGTATGGGGCTCATCTAGGGGAACCAGGAGTGAACCGCTTCAAACCGAGCCCATCTGGAGACTCCCTGCCTGGGATTCACTCTCCTGTGGTAGAGAGGGCCACATCAACCTCTTTTCCACAGCTGCCACATCCACAGCCCGGCCTGCCAGCCTCTTGTTAAATTAGTTTGCCTCAGCCTGCAGACCTGAGCAAACGGAATATGGAAGAGATGTGGCTCGACAGAGGCAGATGAGAGAGTGAGTAGCGGAGAAAGTTGGGGAGCACAGGAGGCATGGGAGGGAATTAAATGGGCAGGAGGGAAAATACACATCTGCAGCGAGAGGTGAGAGAGAGTTGCTATGCAAACAGACTTCAAAGGCCTTGAGATTGGTTCGTACTTTTACGATTGGTGCTGCCGCTCGTCGGCTGACGGAGAGAGCCCGACCCGTCCTCAGGTGGTGGGAGCGCAACCCAAGTCAAAAGTTTCTGAAAGTAGTTAGGAGAGCCTCCCTTTATAGCGTTCATCCAGAAGTGGAATGTTATCAGTTCTGCTGCACGATATGATACACCAAACGACAAATTAAAGGTCAGAGCCGATTATGCACTGACATTTTTATTTCCATCTACACCAAAGACCTAGAGCTCTGGCTCTCACAGCCAGTGACAAGAACTAACTCAGTACATAGTTTAACTTTACTAGTGTACTTACAGACTCCTGTACGTTCACACAGGTATTTTTATTTCACCCCTGCGTGCCTGGAGCAGGAGCTGTGGAGCTGGAATTACAAAATGAAACTAAACTCTGCAAATCAACAAGACTGAAGATACCAGTAATAAGTTGTTATATAATACATGCAATGCTCACTGCTTAGTACTGAGTTGCTTTGGTTTTTATTTTACGTTTATAAAATGGTATTTATTTTGGTTAAATTGTATTTATAGGACTCTTGTAAACTGCAGTATTACTATTAGTTCTATGTTGCTCCATCCTCTTCCCGTGCCACAATGGCTGTTATTTCACGTCGTGCATGACTTTGACACCAGCTCCCTTCCAAAGATGACTCTGATCATCTTTGACAATTTCTCTAAAATAGTGTATCGTTTTCCCCTGCCTAAATCCCCCTCTGTCTGAAGGAGACACTTTTTTTATGTGGTTTGTTTACATGGCCCTCTACATGAAACTGTTTCCAGTCGGGACCCCCCAGTTGCTCCTCATTTCTAGAGGTCTGTACAATAACCAGTGCTGTTGTGGATATAGCCTCACTCCCAGCATCAACCCTTGACATACTCTTACACAGAATGCAACCAGCTACTGGAGAGGGGACCTGAATGTCTGATATCCCATATAATGTCCCTCTTGAGTCGTCAATTGCTTTTGACTGAGTATGCTCGTAACTCTTTCCCTGTTTCAGCCTTGCATCCTTTTTAGTGTCTATGGTTAACAGCCAGTGCTGTTTACGGAACAAAAGGATGAGGTTACTGGGCCATTGGCCCAGATGCTAGCGCTTAATAATTTGTTGAAAATAATAAAATATAAATAACAAAATAAAAATAATTAATCTTGCTCTGGATTTGGCTGTTTTATCATTGCTTTTATTTTGGTAGAATTTTAAATATAAAACTTGCTGATTTGTAATAGGCACTAAATAAGCAGAAAGTGGTATCACTACATGAAATAAAAAGGGGTGAAATCCTATTCCACCATGACACAAACATCAGATGGTTGTTGGTAAAAGATATGTGAACAAACACACAGACCAGTGCATCATCTATCAGAGCTAAAAGGAAAACGCGGAGAGGCCTTGCCTGTGTTTATCGAAGGGTCAACTCAACACCCACGAAATGGAGCTCACTGGAAGGTTAATGCCCGCATCCCTCCTGCGACTCTCGTGTAGCCATCAATCACCATCTATATTTCAAGTAAGTCTGTTGTTGACAAGTCAGGTAAATATGACAGCCTAATTGCAGGTAATGTCAGTAAAAGCCGAAAAGTCAAACAGAGACATGCTAACCGAAAACTGCGGTGTAGTCTGAAAGGAAACATGACAGCTTACAACAAAGTGTCCTCGTGTCTTTGCACAGGCATTTGCTAAACAGTCAAACAAACAAGCTGCTGTTATCTCACACGTCAATGTTCAACACATATTCAGATGTGTTCCGACACATTCATGAATGGCCCTGTGAGTGCAGCAGTCGAGTGCCTAAAACAAACATTTAGAAAACAGTGAAAGCTCTCATTCAGCGCGGGATAGTCTTAAGGTGCCATGACACTCATGCATAAATCATGCAATCATCATCAATGCATATTCAGAGAGGCTATAGCGCTCCTCTTCTCTATGGGAGATTAGAGGGAGCCCGGACTGTGACAAAACCCAGCTGATTGTAATGAGCTTTTTTTGTGGCTTCCTGCACTGACAAAACAAGCCCAAATTAATCATGATACACCCTCCTACTGCGGCGAGGCAGCCTGAAGCCTTCCATCGGCACTCCCAGTCGCAAATTGGACTCTGGGACTGAACATTTTAAGATGCAGAGTGAATTGGGCTCCAGAACACTTTAATTTGAGTCATTCATAGGAAATGGTTGAAAAAATATGTTTTCAATAATTGGCTTGCTTTTCATGAAACATGAGTTAAACGCTTGCTGTTCGTTTAAGGCACCATCTGCAGTGAAAGGTGTTAGATAAGTGAGAGGGATGAAGGAATAAACACCAGGAGAAATACATAGTGAAACCTACAGCTGGCATAGCAGGACGCTAAAATCTGTGAAATGTGCAAAGGCAGAGATTGGTTGTATTTATTTATTTTTTTCTAGAAAGCATTGACTTTCCATCTCCTTCTGATAACTTAAAGCTCCATTCATTACTGCAGCAGAAATTATAGATTTTCAGGAAATAACTGGAAATTCCACCAAAGTACATCTGACTTCTCAGGTTAGAACTTCTGTTTACGTCTGTCACTATGAATATTTGTTCTGCATTTGGATCATTTTTGAATGGACTGCGCCCATAGTAACTGTTTCCTATTGCATGCCTTCCATTCTCACACGTTATAGCTGATGATAACAGTGGTGAGCTGCTTTTTCATATTCAGCATATTTGTCAAAGGTTTTCGGTTTGATCACTTGTTAACATCCTGTAAATCATTGCCTGTGGTTGTGTTTCCTGTTTTATTTTGAAATACACACTACCAATTAAGTTCCTACCCCTGAGTGCCTCCAGCTCCCCCCATCATCCTCACCTGTTTACAATTACACATGCGCCGCTGGATTTGCTGTTAGTTAACCTTATACTGTAAATCAGTATTTACCCACATTGTTTTTGTTTATCTATCTTCCTTTTTCACTTTCCAGACATCCTTTCTAGTGTTGAATGCTTTCCTAGAAGTTTGCCGCCGCTCAAACACATAAATGAACATGTGCGTTCATTTAGAGCTACGAACTTCTACAGACACTTTAACAGGCACAACGTTCCTGTGGACAGACAAGGCTTTCCAGACTCTAAAACCCTGTTTGATTCCCTACAGACTCAAGATGGTGAGTATTGTTCTTATTACAGACTGCTTCAATGTACAGAAATCCCAAACGGCTCTGCCATGCCTGGAAAGCTATGACTGGACAAACAGTGATCAGGGGAGGGTTTGAGCAAATGATCGGTTTGCCACCATTTTGACTTGATGACAGTTTTTGGGTTGTTTTTTTCGCTCTGTGACAGCAGAATGTCATTCCAAACAAGCACTGACTGCCTTTAAGGCTGCCAATAATAGAATTCAAATGCAAACACATCTGAAAACCCTTGACAGCATTTTAATTGCACTATTAAATCATTCCTGCATTGTACTGCAGGCAGTGAGAACTGACAGTCCAAAATTAAAAAGCTAGCAGCTGCTTAAAATTTATAAAATATTTTTTTTTTTTTTTGCAAACATTAGCAGATAAGTAAATACATAACCTTATCAGCTTATTCACCAGACGAAGTCCTGGCCGAGAAGGACGGCACTGTGGGGGTTATGATTTGACAGGAAGCCGAGGACACATCTCAGCACTCTCTTTTGTCACATTGAGAAGAGACACTCACATCCTCTATGTCTACCTGATACTTGCCTCATGATTCCATTACCCTCAAGTGCCAGAAGGCCCGAGGGACAGGAGACATGCACACAGGAAGCCAAGAAGCAAGTGGAGACAGGGACAAGATGAAGGCAGGTGCTCGGTGGACATGAATATATCAAAAAGGCTTGAATGTCTCCTTCCCTGGCAAACAAATTCCCTGGGTTGGGTAGATTTCATTTCAGCCCTATGCCTCAAGGATATACTGGGTCTTCTCATTTTAAGGCTCATCTTCCCTTTTTTGCATGTTCAACATTTTATGATAATAGAGAAACTGGGTCAAACTAGCACTCTCACATTCCAGTCGCATAATTTCAATGGAGGGAGAACTTCTGAGCATTTGCATTGTACTCTGGGGTGCTACAGAGAAGAAAGCAAGTTTGAATTCACCGAGTGAACTTTGGCGACTGCTGTTTTCCAGTGGGATATGGAAGGGGTTAGTGGCTGACCACTTACACAGCTACAGCAGAGGAATAGACAAAGTGCAAGATGGTTGTCATAATTACTTCTGCCCCAAGACCCATTGTCTCTGAGGCAGGTTATTAAATCCAAAATCTTACAGCTGCTACAGAACGTTGTGCTGCGCTCAACAAAGAACAAAAATAGGAGAAATACACATCCTTAGGGCTTAATATGAGAACGGGGATGCCCCAAAGTAATTTACCTAGAATGACCTAGCACATGAATAATATACAAAGGCCGTAAAATAGCGAAGAAAGAACTTTAATGGTTTTACCTCGCCTTATACAAACTATCCCAAGAGATGTGACATTACAGAAAAATCATATGGAAACAGCAGCAACCAAGGCAATATAAGGCATAATAAACTTGCTGACTGCAGTCAACATGACTCCCATCTCAGCATGCAGCTTAACTGGTGCTGAAAGGCAGTGAACTGACGACTGTACAGGCTGAAGTGACTTTGTCAAAGAACTCGGTAATCGTGTTTATCAATGCAGAGTCATCCTTTAGAGGAGCCTCTTACAAAGATATCCGAGGTAGGAGGATAGGCGAAGGGAAAACAAGTGGATATGTAAAAAGGAGGGGGAATGAAAGAGGACAGGGGGAGGGAAAGCGAAGGAAGGAGACACCGACAGCATGGGTAAGAGTACTAGCTGAGTGAAACTATGAGCAGCTATTTGGACGCCAACCAGGACACCTGGAGCTGTTATCAGGTTGCATTGAGTGGGGCTTTTAGAGGGTTGTGAATGGGAAGCCGGGGCTCAGCACTAACAGGCATTTCAAGGCTCTTTTCTTCTGATGATGGTGGCGCTTTTAAGCAGCTCAAGCTGACTGGGCTGCGGCAGCCGGGACCTCTGTGCCCTGCTACCCTTGGAGGAAATCGGGAGGAAGGGACGACAGGACGGTCCGGCTGTAAGAGCAGCGCCTGCCGCAACGTTAGACACAGAACATGTTCACAAGGTTCGGCCTGTGATCCATCTGCAAACATGCACATCAGGTCGAAAATGTTTCCTTTAGCTTGGTTGCGATAAAAAAAAAGAGAACGTAGGAACGGTTCATATGGCAAAAATATTGTTATAACTGAAATTACAATGACATTTTCAAACAAACTACAAACTTTTCAGAGACTCTTAAAAACTAGTTTTAGATTTTCTAATTGGCAGTATTTACATTTTTTAAACTTTCTAATAATTCCAGAGATATCAGCTTTTCTGTTTGTGGCTCTCTTATCTCGAGAACCGTTAATCTTATCGGCTTCCCATTTGGCGCCTGTATCGTTAAGGGCCCAAGGAAGTGGAGAGTAGAATTTGGTGCAAGTTGAATATAAATTTGTATAAACTGGCGGGTCGCTACCTGCGCTCGATAGCAGCTGTGGCTGGGACTCATCGTCGTTGGTCACCACTACAGCACGCTCTCGACAACGACAACTGATTCTACAGTTCGTAGGGTTCTGAGTACAGAGTCAAGCTTCACTGAACTTTGACTAAACAGGTGAACAGCTCTTTGTGCAGCAGCGGGGGGGTGCAGCTTCAGGGTTCTGTGAACTGAGTTCAGCAGCTGTTATCACTTTGCAACCAGCATCACCACAAGACAAGCAAACAGCCCATTCCAAACAGGCATGTTTAGAACAGGCACTACACTAGTGTTAGTATTAAAGCCATTGCATACAAATTACAGCTAGATGGAGGAAGTCATGAGAAAGTATTGCAGGAGTGCTCATGCGATTTTTTTTAAAGTGATTATGCACTGTTAAATTGTTAATGTAGTTCTTTTATCTGGTTTATTAATTATTAACACATTATTATCATTAACACAAAAGAAGCAGTTTGATGTTGTGGCTGGTTAAGGTGAAGCTGATGTTAAAAAAAGGTAATGCTGTTGATCAGGTTAATTCCTAGAATGTATTTTATTTACAATAATCCTATTTTGTCTGTGAAATATTCATCAGCATGTTAACTTATGGAATGTAGAGTGGCGTAAAATACTCAAGAAAAGTCTGAGTTCTACTCAAGTTCAATCAGAGGGTTGGCAGTTTGATCACAGTATCCCTCATTCCATATGCCGTAGTGTCCTTCGGCAAGATACTGAGCCCCTGCCCCTGGGGGAACTGTATGACTGCGGTATGATAGAGAAAGTGCTGTGATACAGAACATTGACCACTTACTAAGGTAAATACGCTTCTTAATGGGTCCTGACCTTTCACAACTACTACAAAAGAGTGGAAACTGGAGATTTTTTCCCCCTTTTTTATTGTTTGGAAATGTGAAAGGACCCGATGAAAGCCTGGAGTCATTCATCTTCAGCTGGTGTTCTGGCTGAGTGGATCTGGAAGGGAAAAGCAGAACGAGGAAGACGAGTAGGAGGAGGGTGTTTTTTTTCCCATTGAACATTAGTCCTTGCTTCTGTCAGTCAGTGCTGATCCAGCCTTTTTGTTTCCAAGCGGATCCCTCTACTATTCCCTCTGAAATGCTAATATGGCAACTTAGTGCGGCAGTGTCAGCCTTATTTCCCAGTCTCATATCTCTCTCTCTCTCTCTCTCTCTCTCTCTCTCGCTTATTTAAAATATATGCAAACTTATGAGAAGGTTAGCAGTCATATAAATGTTGGAACCACTGAAACAAGAAGAAAAAAACCATCAGACCCAAACTATTAAACGCTACTCCTCGTCACAATTCACCTTTCTTTGTACTGTTCTGAAAAGAACCTATTTCAAGCATCTTTAACCACTTTGCATACGGATGAAAGCTATAATTTCGGTAGTTTCCGTATATGAGCGGGGTTATTGCAAGAACACCTGGTATTGAATTATTCTCTATGCAGATGCTCGCAGGCTATTACTGAATAATGTGATGGTAATTTGAAGATACAATATGTAACTCTGCTTGTGGTCTCTAAATCAAAACAATATTAAAAGACCTATGATGACGTTGTGAAGCATTTAGGTCTTCAATACCTTCGCCGATGAATCTCTGAAAAAACTGACGTGACTCAGGCACAAATTATCTTCACAGTTGTGGTCATATATTAAAGGTTTATTCATGTTCACCAATACAAACAGTGGAAGAATAAAACAGGCTCACCAGTAAGCAGTATGTTTTCAAGTGACGGGTATGAGACAATTAATGGCAAACAAAATGAAACGTCCCATTACCATGTATAAAGTTACAATTACTCTGGGTTTTTTAACATTGTTGGAAACATTTTGGATTTTGTGAAAACTCATGTCAGCAAAATATGTAGCTCTCTATTAAACATTGTATTGTTCCAGATTATATCTTGAAAAGGACTTTGTGTATCAGTGAAAACCAGTGCATAAGGAGTTCAAATCTGATGCTGTACCAACACCTCTGATCTGACTTGTTGAGGAACTCTCTAAATTACACTTCACATTATGATTACAGTGTGCCGCGCCCGCACTCTATTGGATCTGCTCTTTGGTTCGCTGAGTCCTTTCCCAGTATCTATTCTAATAAGCGGCAGAGTTAATCGAGAGCATAGACCAACACAGTTTCCCCCTGGGAGCAGCCAGGCAGTGAAGCTGACTGTGGCGCTGACAGCCAGAAAGCATTAAGCACAAGGGTACTGCCGCCCAGTGCAGGCGCTCAGTGAACCATGACGGTGTAATTTCTTTTAATAGGGCTTCTTTTTTTCTCTTTCTCTCTTTTCTTTCTCTGATAGACTCTTTCCTCCTCCTGCCCCCCTCCTCTTCTTCTTTTGCCATAGTTTCTTTCTTCTCTCTCACACCGCCACCCGTGAACCCTTCCCAGTTCTCTAAACATCCTCATGCGTACCAGTCCTCGTTTGCCTATTTAAAATGCAAGACGTGGGGATGCAGTTGTTGCTGAGAACCCCAACGGCGTGTGGGGAACTCTAATTGGTTTGCTTAACCTTCAGAGCACAATGAGCAGGCTGTAATGAAGGCTCATGATTCATGGCCAGGTAATAAAGCTGAAGAGGGCCGTTTACCCAACAGCATGCGCGCACACACATACTGTAAGTCGCTCTGAGCAACACACAGCTGCATATGGGATTTAACACAACATCAGGAGTGTGCTGTCAGACAGGCGTATGGTCCCTAATAAAGCCCCAAGCTACTCTACCGAGAGACCATTGAAAAGCATTCTTTCTTGGCAAGTGATTTTCATCAAAAACATGAAACCAACATGGCAACCAGGTGCGGGTAATTTAGACGCTGGATGCCAGCAGGGGAAATTATCAGGGTGTGTGACAGTTGACGACATAATACAAAGGTTTTCATGTCAGCAGCTCTGCCTGTGACACACCAAAGCTGCACAGGCTGCTCGCAACTGTGGACAGCAGACCTTTTTTTTTTTCAAATGCCACAGCCCAGCTGAGGCCAAGCTACATATCATGCAGTGTGCTCTGATGACAGGTCTTCAGAGGAGACAACATCCAGCTCTATATATGAGAGTGGAGGGACTTGTTAGCTCCACGGGGCAACGCTCCCCAGAAAGCTGAATTAGCTTGAGAGTGAGAGTGTGTGCGCGTGCGTGTGTCTATCCGCGTGTTTGTGTTGTGCATGTTTGATGAGGTTTTTTAATGAACTGGCGGACTCCTGTTGGATTTTGCTGTGTCAGGGTATAGTCTGCCTTTTAAGGGCTTCTGAATAAGTTATGATATTTGGAGAGATAATGAGATGGAGGGAAGGAGATGGAGGGCGTGAAGGAGCTGAGATCATCAGCAGAAAAGTCTTAACACAAAGTGACAGCTGGAGCTTTGAGGCCCTTTTCAAGGTCAGACTGGGATATTCACAGCCAAAATGTTGAGCTCCTTTAAACTCCTTTCATGAATTTGAATGAAAAATATACTCACTCACAATTTTTTTAGATTTATTTTTAGCTGAAAATACTTCTCTCACACATTCGCCGCTTGTGAATTTATAAATTAATTTAACTTTGCCATTTCATTTGAATGTATTTAGAGTTTGCAACAACTAAATAGATCATTCTGGGCAAATGCACAGTTCAGTCAAATCCCACTCGTGTGAGCTAATGTCGTCTGAGTGACAACATGGGGGCTACATTTCAAACGTACACTCCTTTCTAATTCAGCCCACAAACATCCACAAATCAGTGCTGCACTGATGCTCTGACACACAGATGCACTGTTTCATATAGGTGCAATGAATCCAGGTCATTGTAGTTCACTAACAGGCTTTCAGGACTTGGCAGCATTAAATCTCAACAGTTTGAAACAAGTAAATCATTGAGAGCCTCAGGCTCCATGTATAATGACACCTGCAATAAATCTGAAACAAAAAGGTTTGCTTATTGGATTGTTAATTTAGCTGGTAATACATCCTGTGAAGCCAACCGCCATCTATAAATAACCGCTGCGTCTGCAAGCTCACATGTGCTAACCACTGTCAGGAATATAGAAGCTGCAGCTTGTGGGGTAGGTGTTTAAATTACATTCAAATTAGGAAACGCGTGTGCTGAATACAGGAGAGGAAGGCTACTCAAGAAAATGTGCACATTTTCATAACAACATGAGTCGTAGCCTGGAGGCCTGGATATACATGTAGCCCACTGTATATCCAGGCCTTGAATTTGTCTCTGTGCTAGAGATGGACCTGTTGTGAGCCATTTTCAGACATGAACCCCAGAAAATGTCTGGAAAACTGTGTCTGGATATTTTCCATACTTTTCCCTTCACATAAGAAGAATGCAGCGAGAGATTGTCTGCATCAGATGCCTTCACAACAACAGGAAAATGTTTGGAACATTCAGGGGTGGTGCCTAGGTAGAGCATGCAGGAAGCTAACATGATGTGTAATCATACTCCTTTGTGTATGGCACCTCTTTTTCACCCTGAGATATTCATATTCAGACTCTTAGAAACATCATTAACAACCACCTGCTAATTTTCCAGCTGTAATCTCACACTCTCTTAGACATTTTCCGGACTTAAAAAGTCTGTGAAATGTCGGGAATGCCTCATACATGAACGTTTACATTCTTTTGGAGGAAGCATTGGCTGGAATTGTTTTTTAATGACTAAGCCTCGAAAAACTGCTAATTTTTCCTTGTTAATTACCACCTATTTTATTTCTCGACCTTTAACTTTATATGCTGCCACAAAATCCATGCAGTCATGCTGATTTCATACACTATACTTCTTCACAGCACTGATTGTAAATCATCGGTTCACTGCCAAGTTGTCGGACCCCACAGTCTTTTCTTGGACGATACATTTTTTCCCAGACACAACTAGAATGTATTTTTTCTTCAACCGCGCACCTACAAACTGTGGGAAACTGAGGATCCAGTTGTTGGAACAGGTTGTGAGGCCAATGTTTTTGAAATATGATATGATGGGTGGATTGCTGAGCAGCCTGACCAGGCACAGGTCGAGGGAACTGGGAGGTAAGGGAGGCCTGAAAAATCAAACTCTGAATGAATACAAAGAAATACCAAACTGATAAGTTGACTTCAGTCTGGATGTTCTTTTCTGTAGGATGGGTGTGGACCTTTTACAAATTTGTTACCATAGAATCATTGTCTGACAGTCATCCCTTCTGGATTAGGATGTTATCATAACTGATAGCAACATCGTTTAAAACCATACATATAAGACCTGATTTGAAAAGACAGCTAGATATCAACATTTGTGATCCCAACTCTCTGGGATTCCTGCGTAGAAACCATCACATTATCACTTACTGAGATCCGGCAAATTAAATATACGGGTATAGATTCTTACTGGGTATTTTTCACATTCATAACAAGTATAACAAAACAAAAAATTTGGAGGTCAAACTCTGGTCTTCCTGCGGTATAAACCATTGACTTTAAAGATGGACAACATTTCTCCACTTCGTCCCACTATCCAGAAATGAAGCTAAAATATCTAAGATACGACGACGGATATGCCATTTAGAGCATTTGTATCACAGTCTGCTCAATAGCAATCACAGTATGGAGCCACAGCATCACGTTCTGCCTTTACACGCAATTGACCGATAAGGAGTCAGACTTAGCTGTCAGTCATGATATTTCATTGTTATACCATCAAATAACTACTTAAAATAAAATTGAAAGGAAACCATAATTGAGAAAAAATATTTTGAGTGTACTTTTGGTCCATGTCCCATTTGCTTAGATGAAGAAGAGCTTTATTACCCATACTACAGCCAGGCACCAGGTGGTGATCAAGACTCTTTGGCTTCACTTTTGGGAAGCATGTCATTTCATTCCTCTTTATATACAGTCTTTTTATAAACCATCATAGCTGAACCTGGGAGTCGGGTGTGTGTGTCTGTGTCTGTCTGTGTGTGGTTTACCGACACCACATTAAATGATGATGATTAAATGATTAACATTTGTTGTCTCTTGCTGCGTTTGAGAGTCAACGGTGTGTGAAGGTACATCGATGCTGCTCTTTGTGTTGTGAGAATATGAATCAGTTCATTCGATGATTCAACCCGTGCAGCTTCTGCCGGGGCAATTTGATATGTTGCCCTCATGATGTGCTGCAAGCAACTTCTTTGTAAGTTGTTTTCTTTCTCTCTGGTGAACACAACAGCAATTACTTTCGGTACTTGGCCTTTTCACACCCCCCATTCACATTTTTTTAGCCTGCCCATTCAGCTGTTTGGTGGAAGGGGGAGGATTGTATTGTTTAACTACAGCAATTTCCCAACCAAAGCTCTCAAGTCATTCATCTTGTAGAGTACAGGTGAACTCACCCCGTGAGGAAAGAAAATTTATGAACACTGACCCGAGCAAACAGATATTTTTCTTCCCAGCAATGACTGTGCTGGGATCCAAGTTGAGAATAAGAGTAAGATTGAGGGAGACAGGATTGAAAAAAAGGATGGGTGACAAAGTGCACTGTTGGCAGTTTATGAAATGGACTAAGGTCACAGGGTAGGAAATGGAAAACCCTGGCATTTCAGAGTGCTAGATTATCATGACATGATATGGTTGGAGTATTCAGTGAGGGTGACACTGCAAAAATATTCCCCCCATTTTTAAAATCAGAAGAAAATATAAGCCAGTAAAACATAAACGACAAAGAGATAAACAAACAAAGAGAGCAGCGCGGAGAGATGGGCTGAAAGGTAGATTACCTCTGGGTTCACCTCAGGTGTGCCTCTTGATCATGCTGTTGGTCTGACTTCAAGTTTCTGATATGGGTGGTGACTGTTTATTGAGGCTGGCAGAGGTTGTGCTCTCAGAGGTGGCAGCCTCACATGAAACCCAGAAACAAGCAGTGTGGAAAACATCCAGGGAACAGAGAGGCCGTAAACCATCGTCCTGGCACATATAACGGCTGAAATAAACATGCTTCTCACTCGTATTTCACCTCTTTATTGGACTCAGCTTTATAGCACATCCAAGATATACAAGTGTCTACAAGAAGATGGTCTAAGTGATCTCTCTATCACTGTACCTTGTGCGGGTTACTGAGCAATTTGATGCCTAAAAAGCCAAAATGTAAACATTCCTCCGATGACGAAGCTGTCAGCGAGGCATGAACAAATCTGAGTGGGATAATTGCTTGAGTCAGAATAGCATCAGCACAGCAGACAGCATTTCTCTGTGCAAAAGCCCCGAGAAACCCAATGTACGCTGCTTACCCAGGATCAAATGGCAAACAGACAAAGTTAGTAAGCCGGTGAATATAATGGAGCATATAGCAGCACACACGCACATGCACGCGCACGCGCACGCACACGCACACACACACACACACACACACACACACACACACACACACAGTAGTTCCCTCAGGAAACCAAAATTAGAGCCATAGGTAGAGTGGAAACTTGACTTGTATTCATCAGGTAGACAGACGCATGACTCGAAATGCTAATGTTGCTTGGTGTTTGCTCGGTGTTTAATTAAGCCGCTAGTCTCCATATCAATGTTAGAGTATATTGGCATGCTAATGTTGTGTTTGCAGCTTGTTCTGCTGCTCCCAAGTGGCCAAAGAAAAATAAATCAATGTTATTGAACAAGTGTAATTTGTAAGCGCTCACCTTCTAAACATATTTGGCTTTATACTTACTCCACTATATTACAGAAGGAAATCAGAATACCAACTCTGCATTTTTAAATGCATGCTACATAGAGAAATTTAATTTCCATTGATAAAATGTGATGAGTTTTTAGTGTTGTTAGCGTTTAAAACGAGTACCTTCACCAGCTACAAAATAGTAAAATATATATAACACAGAGAGGAGTCCTATACTTTTACTTTCTAAGACAATGCTTCTGGTAATCCGTTATTTGTCCGTTATTTGTTGAATATTTTTAGATTTTAGCATTTAGTGAAAATTGATTACGTTTCCACACCCCATGTCATGGTGTTGTTTGTGGATATATGTGAGGGATATACCCCCATACCTATTTGGTAACAGTTAAAAGAACTAAAATGTTCGAACCGACAAAAGCACTTGTTTATAGTTGGAACTCCAGCAGTTCTCTCTGTTGTGTGCATTGCAAGTTCTGGTAGCATGTTAACACAGGTGTGCAGCTGTCGCAAATTCTGGCTGGTCTCGTCTTGCCCCCCTTAAGTGAGATCTTGTATCATGTGAACATGAACGTGGCTCCCAGTTAGAAGGATCACAACGGAGATTTAGACTGAAATCATAATGTAAATGACGCCTTTGCGAGACTAATTTGAATGTCGGAGATTATGGACACTTGGTGTCCATAATCACCCACCAGGTGGCATCACCTGGTGGGTGATGCCACAGGAGCAGTGTGGAGGCATTTTATGTATTTTTTTCTGTTTGAAGAAAGAGTCCCCAATTACTTCAATCGCATTAGATTAGGCTGAAACGCTGTTTACCCCTGAAATCCTGAAAGTGTTTTGTAGCCTCAAACACTTCACCCACACCTCCATCGGGTTAGTGGTGAGTATATAAGTGGATTTTCACTTTGGGGTGAACTATCCCTTTAAGACAGACACCTGCAATGAGAGTGAATTAATCATTGGGAAATGGGAGACGTGGTCCAATCTACAAGAGATGTATTGGTAGGAAATCAAATACCTCAATTAGTCAAGGTTACACCTAAGCAATCCAATGCGCAGAAACAACGACTCCTGAGGAGGTAATGTATGGAGCAGGGAGCACTTTAAAACAATTCAGTGTGATGTGTGATGGGGTTACTCCATTCGCTATGAATCACTTATATTCATATGAGAATCCTAATAATGGCCATTGATATTTGGTTTTGATTTATGCTCAGTTTATAAATGAGCACAGGAGAAAGAAGAAAATTACAGGTGGCACCTCCATAGCTGCGACCAGGCAGCCATCACCTCTCCAACAGCTTGTTGAAGCCACAAGCATCTGCCCACCACTCAGCTCTCCACGGTGAAATAGGACTCTGCCTATTCCTCCTGCAAAACTCTATCATCTGGCAGGAAAAGCCTCTAAATCTTGTTATAAGCTCAGAGAGGATAGAGTGGCACACCATTTATGAAAGCTGCATTGAGGCCCAGGGGATGTTATGAGAATTATTCCCTCGCTTTTCGGTGCAAAAAAATAAATAATTTTAATTGGCACAGGCTTGAATGTTGTGTGTCTGACACAAGGCAGCAGATAAACAGAACTCAGACTGTGGCATTATGTCAAATTTGACCTTCTCCTCAGGGCTGCATGACCTCCGATACCCACCAAAACAAACAATGACAAAAGATTTAGGAAATAAATGTGATGGATGAAGCAGCCCAGAGCAGCCTCTCGTACATATAAATTAACTTTCCTCTTAAAGAAAATGTGTTGAAATTATGGAAGATGCCTGTGCCTAACTATTCCAGTCCTGAACGATCTGCTTCTGAAAGTCACTGTGCCTGCTGCATGGATGGAAAGCGTGGCCAACATGCTTAGGCTGAGCCCTCAGTCACGGGCCCTGTGAGGGTTTCTTTGATTGTCTTTCTCTCTTCCATTTCACTATCTCATACTCTAACAATGGAGGAATGAGGTCCCTGGAGATAGGGAAGGATGATGCTCAATTTGTAATCAACAGTCAACAGAGAAACCTTATGATGCTCTACATACAGAGCGTAAAATACAAGTATTTATTATAATGTAATCATTCAGCCAATACGAGGCTATTTTTACGTTTTAAGTCCGAGATTATCAGGACACTGATATGTGCTGTTATTGATTTATGGCTTGGCAATGCTGCCCTTCAGTGGCAGCTGACTAGAATAACTTTTTTTTCAGCACACTAGTCAAAGGAATGAAACTGATCATGCTGAGGATAAATCGACTGTGATGCCGAATAAGTGTGGACAAAATCCATCCAGAGGTATGTAGTAACATTCGCTCCCCTTTTGAGAATAATCAACTTCATGCAGGACACATTTCACACTAATGAAATACCCTTTTCTGATCTGTAAAAAGTCATTCTTCTCCATTATTTTCCTACAACAACAGCCAATGAACACCCAGCAATTACTCAGTGTCTGTCAGTGTGAGCTTGTATCATGAAAGAGCGTGTCCCTCCTTGTAGGTCAGCTACACACAAATGTCAGGTTTTGTCCCAAAGAAATAAAGATAAATGTTATGTGGCACTTGCACAAAGACTAATCTAAGCTGCCGATCTATCAAGGCCTCCGAAGTTTCAGCCATTCTCAGTGCATCGTTTTCATCATCCTGAGCCTCAAGGACTGACTGATCCATAGGCTAGAACTGGTTCTCTGCTTCAGAGATCAAAGTGTCGACATCTGAAAAGAACAAAACTAAGGTTGGCTTTTGGATGATGAAAATGTAGAAACCGCAGTGACACATTCAATCTTGTTAAAGCATCGTCTTGACTTTTGGGTAACATAAATGTCAAACTGTTCCCAGAGTCTGGAGCTGAGTGACACGTGTTTAGAGTAGTTGATGGTGTTGTACACAGAGCTGTGCTGACCTCACTGTGACATTGACTCTCTTCCAGGCCTTCTATCACACGCGGCCAGGCCCTCCTCCAGATGCAATTAAAAACAATTATGCAACATGTAGCCTGTTTAAGGATATCATTTGCCATACTTTTCCGCTCTTTGGGCGTGTGATGGATTTGCCTGTCGCTCGCTATGCTTCAATAACACCGCGCAGTATTTACCAGGGATTCCAATCAATTCCTCACACGGGACCAGCACTGTGTGCCACCCACACAACAAAACAAAGTGCCAAACAAAAGTGCACCCATGACAAATGGCACGTCCGGAAAACTTAAAACACATGCGTAAACAATATAGTAGCAGGCATTCAGAAGATAAATCACTGAGGAAGGTGTTGTTGCCTGAGTAATATTCACACTACAAACAGACACAGAATGACGAACTGAGAGTCCATCCTCACCTCCTCCATCACTGTGTGGTACGCTGCTGCTATGATGCCAAGGACAAGGTCAGAGTGCAGCCCATCATTCGCTCCATCGAGAAGGTGCTCGGCTGCAACCTGCCTCCCCTCCAGGACCGGTATGCCTCCAGAACTCTGAGGTGTGCAGGTAAGACTGTGGCCGTCCCCTCCCACCCTGCACACAAACTCCTAAAGCCACTTCCCTCTGGCAGACGGCTGCGAGGCATCAGGACAGTTTTTCCCAGACTGCTGCTGGCCTCATCTACAAAGGCCCCCGACCCCAAAGCTGCATTAACAACTGCACATACTTCAAATTGTAAATATCTACCATCCACATGTTACACAATCCCTTGTTCTAGTGTTTGCAGCATATTGCACAATTCCTTTTGTCTTGTTTATATTTTATTATTTCTCCTATTTTTTTGCACAAACACACCACAGCAAATTCCTTGTATGTGCGAACCTACTTAGAAATAAACCCCAGGTCTGATTCGGATTCAACACACTCTCTTTATCAGGCTCTCATACGCGCTGCAGAGGCTTGCTTTGTCCGTTGGGTGTCGCTCGACTACTGCACCTGGTGGCGTGCAGCGTCCCCCTGAAGAAGACCTCCGGCCCGGCTCGCCCGGGCTCGTGAGTTAAGTATCCCGGACCAATAGCAGCGGAGGTGGGCGGGTCCGTCATTGTTACTACAGACACTCGCCGAAATTCGCAGCGACCTGCGGCTGATGCACCGATGAGTCTCCTCGTTATCGATTAGCCGCGCCCCGCGTGACACCCGACGAGCCGAGCATGCCGAGATAGAGAGCGTCCCACTCGCGCTCCCTCCCACTATGGCACGCGACGGTCCCCACGCGGAGGATTTCCCAGACAAAGTGATGCCCGGAGCGGCGCCCTGCACGTGCGGCAAGAAGTGCAGGGGTCGCGGAGGCAGCGTTGTCTTCCTGGGATTATTCCTGCTGTCGCTGTCCCTACACGCCATCACCCTCGTCTGCTACCTGGACCTGCGCTCAGAAGTCAAGCGGGAGATTATCCACCAGAAGCGGGACTCCGTGTTGACGCTGAACGGGGTTGACCCGGCTGACCCGGCGGCGGTGCTCACTCTCGGCCCCCCGCGACTGGACTCCGGCGGCAGAGGAGCAGCAGGAGGCGACAGGAGCGGCAGCGGAGGAGAGGGTCTTGAGGTAAAAACACACCCCCACTCTCCAAATAAATAATAATAATAATAATAATGAAGCAGCTTCTTCAACAAATTGTTTTCATTCCTCACACGGAGGCATGTCGTGTTCGTTCACCTCCACCTCAGTCCTCCTGTTCCCGTATCACGGTGTCAGGTTCGGTGCCCGCGCTCTGTCATGGCATGTTTCTGGGCAACTTATTTTACAGTAGCTTGACACGAAGTTTTTTTTTCGTTTTTTAAATCTTTGCCAACTCCGTTATCACGCGAATACGTCTTGAATCGTCTGTGTGACTCATCCTCCCTTGAGAAAAAAAGAGAAAAGATGCACCGAGGTATGAGCCTTAGGTCTGTCACCTGGCCAACGCTGAGGTTAACACATCCGGAGACGGGGGGTGAGGGGCAGATCAGGGAGGATGGGTATGGTCCAGATGTTCCCTTCATAAAACTTTTAACTCATTTACCTGCCAAATAGCTTTTCCCCCTGTAATCAAATCACATGTAACTCAATTTGTCTTGTTTCCAGAGCTTCCCCTTTCCTCCCGTAGCAGGCAGAGGTGATGCTCTATAGTTAGGCCCAGCTGGAATCACTGGGACGGGTCAGTCAGTGGGCTGGAGCAGGTGGACGGAAAATTTACTGGATCACCAGCAGGTGCAAAGCCCAAGGGCTGATGTAAATGCATCAGGACTTAGACGGGGCAGTTGGTACTTGGAGCAGAGCCAGGCCCGGTCTCACATGTGTTTTCTTTTCAGGCAGCGGCCTGATTGAATTTTCACTGTGTTGTCTGTGGCTTTGGCAACAACCCCCACCACCACCGACGCCTGCACACTCCCTAATTTCATCAGTACAAAGGGACCAAAGTGTAGGTCTCAGATTGGTGTTGCTTGTTCAGTTCGGTCATGTGTCACCAGCTGTGTTTTTTGCAGAGAAAATGATCTACTATGTGTGGCAGGGGGGGCAATGGCTGAACATTTAGTTGTGCGGAACCATCAACTCGATATTCACAGAGAGGAATCCAGGTTATTTGTTTCACTTATTTCTCTGTAGGAAAGATTTTCAAGGTCCACTGCCGGTATTTGGGGGTTTGTAACATTTTCCTTTCATTTAATTTTCCCTCTCACAAGTGGGAAGCCGAGCCTATTCATTTAGCCCTCAGTGTGTCCTTTGCTAAGCTTATTTTAGATAGTAGTGGTTTCCCTGGTTAGAGCCGAGTGAGATGGGCCCGGTATTCAACCCAGATGGTGACTCTTCATGAGGTGAAAGACGTTCGCCAGGCTGTAAATATTTAACAGCGCTGTGATGCTTTCCTTACCAGATGTCTGCATTAAACAACTCTGATTACACATCCCACAGTTTACATAGTTGGAGAAACAGGAGCATGTGGCATTCGGACGCAGCGGCCGCACTTGTTGGCTTTTCAGCCATTTGCTTTGAAGAATCCCTTTTGTGGGCCGAAAAATAGTTTATTGGATTTTTCACACAAGTCTCCATCAAACGAATGGAACGAATACGTAAACAATATCGACTCATCTGATATGACAGGAGTGCTTAGGCCTTTGTTGTCCTACACTGTAACATCAAGTGTGTGACCTCTGCTCACATGTACTCATTCTGCTTTGTGGTTCGTCATTGTGTAAAAACAGCTTTGCAAACCAAATTCAGTGGCTGTTAGACAATTCTCAACCGGGTTGGTCAGTGTCGGGCATAAATCAACCTTGATAAACAGTGTACCCAATGAAAATCCAGACATATTTTTGGTAAAGCTGTGTTAATTACTGGCTTTGTGAGTCAAACAGAATGGAAAGAGAATCTTATTGAAATCCATTTATGGAGGACAACGGTTATTTATTAGGAATGAAAATTGTAAAGAAATAATAATTGTATTTGTATACGTCAAAACTTTATACGTAAAAATTCTAATGCTCAAGTTTATTATGAGAAGAATACACAGTTCTGTGTTTATTCTGGCGGCAAATTAAGTTTCAGTCTAGTGATATCAAATTTCAGTTCTATTTTTCACCATATTTTAATCCATTTTATTCACTTTCTTGTCTTGCTGTACTTCAGCCACTTCCCGCCTCTTCTTTCACAGTCCGTCAGTCATTTAAGGCATTTTTTGCCTAAGGGTGGCAGAATTTACTCCTGCACATCTTAGCTGAAGTAAGTCACTGAGACTAAAAACTCCCCAAGACTGTATAAACTGTAATAATACAAGGCTTTGATCAGTTTTCACAAACTCTCTGTGAACAGAAGAGGAACTGCTTGTTACTTGGTTTATGGGGTGATGTGAGGCAAGAAAAGAAAATAAGACACAACGGCAAATGCTATCAAATCAAATTTGTTACAATAAAACAAATTTGATCGTATTTGTACCAGACAGAAAGTCTATAAAACTTTATTTTGGTGGTTTTGGACCAGAAAATGGAAACAATATAGTTGCGTTATCTAAACTGGCTCCTGAAAGGTTTATAAATCATCAGATATTTTGCTGGCAGTAATACTGACTGAAGATATTCAATAAAAGCATCGGGAACAATAGTAACGGTGAGATCTTAGTTGGAGAAATTTCTGACAAGCACTTAAGCGTTATGCACCGCTTAACATCTCACACATTTTCAGATCCTCGTAGTCGCTTCTTAATGAGAGCAGATGATGTGGTCATTTATGATCTGGATCTGGGAAGTGAACAAACACTCGTCCCTTCACAGCCACAGTGGGTATGCCCTTGAGCAAGGCAGTAAATCCCAGCTGTCCAGCAGATCTGCAAAGTTCTCAACAGTAAAAACCCCCTCGTGCGTGCGTGCGTGTGTTGTTCTAAAGTGCGAGGTGCGACGCAGGGCATGACTGACTTAGTGTCACTCAGGAGTTGGCTGACCTTGGTGAATGACAACTTACGAAAGTCAATCCACAGACTTGTGTTTGCTCAGTTAGCGTTTAATATTTGAGCCTAACATTTTTCTTATAACCATTATATGAAATAATTCTCTCCTCTGATGTATGCCTTCAAAGTCTCACAAAGAACAGATGCTGAAACATCTGGAGTCTAGTTAACGGCTATTAAAAAAGTCAGTTTGACGGGACTCAAAGTCCTAAGCATGTATGCTGGAGTATCTGGAGTGCCGGGGTGGGCTGTCACCCACATCTACTTTAATCGTGACCAGTGCATGATTAGTTAAAGCAGCGGTATCATGTGTACAAATAGAGCAGGCCCTACACATCAGGGATTAATCAGCATGGATGCAAGTGCCGTAAAAGCACAAGGCAGAGGAGGTAAAAACTTCAGAGATCCTCATATTTCTGCAAACTTTTCCAAATAAGAATACTCTTGACAGGCAGACGAAGAAGAAGCTGAAGATTAAGTCCAGAGTCGCAAACATCTACCCAAATAATAAATTCTTGAGGCTATCACAGCATTTAGCTCAGCATCACTTTGCCAGCAAGTGTTGCAACACTCTGAAATGTGACTGGCTGCTGACAGGCAAAATTTCTCTCAGGTTGAGTTCCACAGCTTTTTCTAGATGACTATCTATGGATGCCCTTATTAAATTACCCAAGTTATGGTTTAAAACACATGTCCCTTCCAGAGAGCAGCGTTTGATATTGGCTGACTGAGGTAGGGACACTCCTTCTGGGTGACATTTAAGAGAAAAACATGCCGTCATTGAATCTGTGGAGGAGTGTGAATCACAGCCGAATTATGAGCTTTCGAAACCCAAAAAACGATACAAAGTTGGTTATAAATCTGTGACGGGCATCAATTCTGCATCTTGCACCCTCAGCCACCAGTCCTGAGTTTAGCCTTGCATTCTCGACCGCAATTTAGTGACTGAATCTTGGACGACCAGTGAAATGAAAGGCGTCACTTCAACCACAAATGTCTGTATTAGTGGAACAAATGTGAGCTGGAAGGACTGAAGGCATGAGCCACAGCAGTTTAGAACCATAATCAGCTTGAAATGTTATGAATGTCAGGGATTCTCAACAGGGTATTCATGCAGAAACTGGTAGATATACAAGCCGATGTGATACTAAGTGTTTATAGGGCAGAATGAAGTCTGCTCATCAGAAAATTACACACCCCTGAGGTGACTGAAATTTAGTCATATCCTCACGGAGCAACGGGGAATCTCATCCTCTGAGCATAACAGCACCCCCCATGCTTTGAAGATTCGAGAGCCCTCTAATTAATAGCATTTTCCCTTGTTCTGAAAAAGAATGGTTTACTCAATAGTTGGTACTTGGCATACATACCAACACATTGTCATCCTGATTTACTGTAACTGTGCCTTTGAAGGGCATGAACGCTGTAAATGTTGTAATGACGTGAAATGGAGAAAACGATGGCGCAGAACTATTTCTCATAGTCGTATAATGGGATATTTATATATTATTTTTTTTTTTTACTCGTTTACAATCACTTTGTTCCCAGCTGCACCAGTTTGGTAGTAGCCTAGCAGACAGCTTGTTTGTTTTTGTCGTCCTGCTGAAGCATAATCTCGGCCCAGAAATTGGGTGTTGAATCATGTTTGGCTGTCAGAACAGACGAAAGTGTAATGCCATATGCCTGAACACACACCCAGAATCCTTTTGAGAGGTAAAAGCCCCCTATATGCCAACAGCTGGAGAGGAGATGTGGAGACACCTGCGCGCCAAATGAACACCGAACATCGCCGCTTGCGGGAACATCTGGAGGTCTGTGTGTCGAGAAACCATTCCAACACATACTCCTCCATCAGTGCTTATAAGGTCAGACATGGCTGGCAGCTGGTCAAGGCTGCAGACTTTAACTACCTTTGAGCTTGCCCAACACAGCCGGTGTTAGACATGATACAGCTCATCCTTCACCACAGGGGGGAGTTCCCACATCTGAGATGAGGTAGAGAATAAACTCAAAACATAACTTTTCTTGTCTGTCTTCTCATGGTCTTCCAGTGGCTCTACATGAAAACCACACAACGAGGCACTGGGAGTTCACGCCGTTTTCAGAAGGAGGTTTCTCGCCATTGGCGGAGTTTAACAACTATGTTTACTCGAGCATCACAGATGGAAACACAGAATATGTCATCTCGTCACCCCAACTGGGATAAAACCCCATGGGAGAGGAGAGGTCAAAGGGTCCGTCAGTAAGCTTGTCTGATTCATTTGTTGCAGAAGAAACTGACTGATACATCACTATTTATTATCTTTTGATCCATGCTAAGGTGCTGCACGTGTCACTGCTTTGGAAATGACAGTTATACAAACTCTAAGCAGATGTCCAGTACAATACAAGCTGTCTGGTTGTCTCTCCTCAGCCATTGAGAGCGTTTATACCTCATACCCGTACCATTATTTATGCTGACTATCAAAAGTCTGTGCGAAAGCGATCTCATATATTGCGGGGCTTTGGGTGGTCTCGATGTGTTTCCAGGGCCAGGGTTTCTTTGTCTGTCGACCTCCGGGAATCCTCCAAAAATGTAATCACAAACTGGCTCTTCTTTGAGAAAGTGACTCAGAAAAAACTTAAACTCTGAATCCTTGGTAGGAAACATTTTGTTGTCAGGGGCGGTCCCATCTTGAGTGTGCCACAGTCAGGTCAACGCCTCCTACAGAGTTCACGTGAATGTAGGTCAACCAGAACCAGTCGCAGAAGAACACAGGCATGTAGTTTGCCCCGCCACTCGCTCGCCCATGGGAACACCCCACCACTGTTGCTTTTCCTTGGCTTTTCCTGTTCCAAGGGGTGAGCTCAGACCAGCTCCATCACATCCTTTTCTCTGCCGCCGTTGTTTTAGCGCATTCATGCTACCTCTGAATAGGGCCGGGACCAGGTGCCATGTGAATGGGTATTGCTCTCAGATTAACCACAATACATGTCCTCCTTTAGTATTAAAAGGTGAATTTTAGAGCAGCAGTGTCCAGGTGACTGTCTCAAACTGCAGAAACGCAGACAAAATGGACTTGGGTTACAGGATAGGTTACAGTGCCGGTGGGGCAGACAACGACTTGGCCGCAAATGAATGTGCCGGCTGACAGTGTCTCAAATTTTTTAAAATGCCTCAAGTTGTCTCTGTGCAAACATTATACCCCAAGAATAGAAAGGCCACTTGTAACATGGTTTTCGCTCTCCAAAACTCGTATCGCTCATTGCTTTTGTCTGCTTCCTGGAATTAATGTATAATGTGGCCTCGGCTGGTATTGATATTCTGAGGAGAGCCTTTGTGTTCAAAGTGAACAATCACCCTAGAATTTTCTGCGACAGAAATTTCCCATGCTCATTAATATTTTCCTTTCTCTCCTTTTCACCAGGAGAGGTTACTGCACAGAAATAGCAACTTCCGTGCCACAGAGGATAACAGGGGCATAACTCAGCGAGCGAAAAGGAGTCCCGGCAAGCCGCCAGATTCAGGTACGAGCAGTTTAAAAAAAAAAGTATCCTCACACCTTGACACAGACGTATGCTGTTACTAATGCTGTATTGCCTTCACATCTATAATTGTCAGGACTTAACTGACAATTATAGATCAAATTCAGTGCCTTTAATGCCTTAAACAAAATGCGCTATCTTGTGCACCTGCATCAGTCTTTTTTCTTGCCTGGTCCACTGTGGGATAATGGTTTCTGTAACACTTGTATAAAGAAGGTTCTGCACTATGTAAATAACCGGCTTATGTTGAGCTTAAGGCTCTTAAAATTTGAAAACAGTTTGTAAATGTTTTCTCGCTTTATTTTTTGTTGAATTGATTTTTTACTGCTCCGTGCTTACTTAACAAAGCAGCTCCAGCACATAATGCTGCTGAGTTTATAGAGCAAAAGATTTAATGGAATGGGATTGATTATTACTTGGATAGCAAACAGGGAGTTTGGGAGGGTTTCACCAATTTGAAACAGACAGTGAAAGCCCGTGTTGATTTCCCCCATCTCAAAATAATATAAGGTCCCCAAAATATCTCTTGTATCTAAGTAGATTAAGGCTTTGGAATCCAGACGTGTTATCGGTCACGCCTGAATCGCCCGGGAAAAAAGAGATCACTTGTGGGAACATGCAGTCATTTTAGAAAACCAGGTGGACATCTGGGTTATCAGCTCCGACTTTGATGGCTTTCATTAAACCCATTGCATTGATTTATCGTAATCAATAGCTCTGTGACAAAACCATATGGCTAATATGTCTGAAATTGCTTTTGTAGTTTTTGTTTAGAATGTGAGCTATGCAAATAAAAAGCAAAGGCTTTGAAGTTTCATGTCTGAGTGCAACAAGTGCAGCATGATCACAAGGCATTCCAATGTCTGTGGCGTGACACTGAATACTTGGGGGGAAGTTTAGTAATTGTGTTTAAATTAGAAGAAAAAACTCACCTTTGAGACTTTCTACATAAATCAGTAAAGTCCCGAGCCTCTAAACACTAATCATTCCCAGGTCTCTCTTCTGCTCTCAGCACACAGACAAAGGCTTTTGTAATCTCGGCCTTAGATGTGTGTGTGTGTGTGCCGTGTGTTTGCGTTTGCGTGTGTGTGTACGTTCTCTCCACTCCTCTAACGGGCACCAGATTCCAGATAGGGCTGCTCGTTAAGAGAAATCTATGCGGATGCATCCAGTCATTTAGCTGGAGGAGAAACGCTGGCCATATGTTTGAGGGGGACTCAAACTGTGAGGTTTTAAGGTTAAATGGCCTTTGTAGTTGTAATGACATGGTAAACACAAGAACAGCGAGACGGCATTTTGAAAAGGATTCTTCAGCTGCACACAGAGAACACACGCAGCAGCACACTAAGTGCATTTTGTCTTTCAAGCACTGACATACAATAGATGCCCCACCAACATCTAGCACGCACACACACAAACACATGCACACAGACTTTCATCTGCATTCTCCATCTGGGCTTAATTCAAAGAAAAGGATTTTGGCAGGATAAAGTATCTCTCTAATGATCTTCTCCAGTTCCACTGCCTGTGAATGCTTAAGGCAGTTGTTCATACAGAGGAGGTGAAACCACACTTACAAATTACTACACTAGAAGATACCACAGACTGACATACCTCCACTCCAGTGTTGAGCGCACAACATCATGAAACTGTTATTTAGGATACCTAGAATGAGCTGGATACCGTAGATGTTATCTGGGATCAAAATTATTCAGGAGACCATTGCAGGCTTAATCACACTGTTTTTGTTTCTTACAGAATCAACTGGAGGGAGAAGGAAAGAGAGGAAAAAAGGTGATTCAAAATTCCGCCTTAATTTCAGTTGTATTTGTCACTGCTGAGCCTGCTCCTTGCGGTCTGCTTTCTAGAGATTCTATCAAAAATCCTAAAATGTTTGCTTAAAGTGAATGGCAAGCTTTTAATATTTCCTCCCATCCTTTATGAAAGAATTCTGACATTATTCTTGCTGTTCTTCTTATCTGAATTTACAATCTGTACAGCTGCCATACAGTTTGAAAAGCTCTCAGAGGCAAATTTGTGATTTGGGGCTTCAAATATAGACAGTCAAAAGATGAATCTGCTTAATTTTCTTTATGTGCCAACCATTTTGCCCTCTGTCTGTACAGGGAGGAAAAGGTCTGTGCCAGGCCCCCCTGGCCCCCCCGGTCCCCCAGGCCCACAGGGCCCACCGGGCATCCCGGGAATACCTGGTATTCCAGGAAGCATTGGTGTGGGGCCTGCAGGACCTCCTGGACCTCCAGGGCCACAGGGACCTCCGGGCGCTCAAGGTCCAGCAGGTATAAAACGTAAAATAGAAATGACACAATGATACGCTGAGATAGCTAAGACTTGAGCCAGAGATCTTAAACACCCGCAAGTTGAGAGATTTGTTCTTAGATTACAGTCATTTCCTGCATGTAGACACATTCCCACACTAGAAGGGGGCTCGGGTTGTCAAAATCGATGAACTCATTGTCTGCAAAGTGAGGGTTTTGGATACAGTGTGTCTAACATTGTGTGGGACAGCACTGCTCCATCTTAAAACTATGTCAGTGTTTGTTTTCTTTTACTCTACATGTCTTCTTTTGTTCCTCAGCAGTGCTGTCGGCCAGACATTTATCATGTCTCTCTCTCTCTCTCTCTTCTTGTTTCAGGGGTTCTGGATAAAACTAAAACAAAGGAATTCCAGGTAGACTAATTTAATTTAAACTCACTCAAAATGCTATGCAACCAGCCCTTCTCCAGTTTTATTGTGTATTCTAACCCCAGCCCTTAGTCACCAGAGATCTTTGTTTTTCAGCCTGCAGTGGTTCATTTGCAAGGGCAGGAAACAACCATCCAAGTGAGAGAAGGTGGGTCTTCTGTGCACTCGAAACAATAAACATGCTTAATCCCTGTTAGTCACCTGGATCTGCAATTTAACTATACATATCCCTACTACACTTTAAGACTGCGGTTGGTCATTTAAAAATATGACTTCACATAGACACATATATATATTCATTTATTATTCATTTATTGGCCTTATGGAAAGTTAATACAATCGCCAACAGAATTAACAGAATATATTTTGGTTCAGAGGGCAAAATGTTGCGACCAATATGAGCTTGAAGATTATCTGAGATTACAGTTACCCCAATGTAATCCGATAGCTATTGTAGGATTAGCAAACAGTTCTGAAATTATATTAAAACTCGGGGCAGACGCAGAATTCTTGCGTGCTAGCAGTTTCAGGTTTCCCTGAATCAGTGAGTCAGTCTGAAAGGAGTGAAAGCATCATTAGAGGGTTTATATTTTTTGTCAGCGCAGAGTTCTGGATGTGGTTAAACCCTGCTGTGTATGTTGACTGTTTGTTTGTGTTTGTTGTGACATGTTTAGATCTGTCTGAAGGCATCCTTAGGAACTGGAAGATGGTGTTCATCCACCACCGTGTGTTTAAAATGCACCCTCGCTCTGGAGAGCTGGAGGTGCTGGTGGACGGTGTCTACTTCATATATAGTCAGGTAGAAGTGAGTACGGTCCTCGACGTAACTCTTAAGATTTACAGTTCAGACTCAAAAGAACTGGCAGTTTAGAACCCTGCTTGCTTGGCTTATCCATGAGTGTTTTGAGTTATAAGACGCATTTATTTTGATCTCTCTCTTTCAGTGGCTAAATTTGCAGCTTCATAACTCAAACTCTTGGAGGCCATTCTGATATTTACAGCTGTTACAGCTTTAAAATAAGCTCTTAAATATTATGTGGACTTGCTTTGACTACCCCTCTCAGTCATTTGTGAATTTCTTATCTCCTCGCTCCTGCAGGTGTACTACCTCAACTTCACCGACATTGCCAGCTATGAGGTGATGGTGGACTCCAACCCGTTCCTCCGGTGCACGTGCAGCATTGAGACGGGCCAGCGCAAATTCAACACCTGCTACACGGCCGGAGTGAGTCTGCTCCGGGCCGGCCAGAGGATTTCCATACGTATAGTGTATGAGGACACGCTCATTAGCATGACCAACCACACCACCTTCCTGGGAAGTGTCAGACTTGGAGAGGCTCCATCTGCTGGACAGAACTGATAACTACACAGCCACCAGGCCTCTTACGGAGAAGAATGAAACATTGCTCACAACGGACAAATCAGTCCAGAGACACACTGTCCTCTCTTCCTGCTTGATCTAGGATTAATAAATTGACAAGATCTGTTTTAAAAGCAAATACTAGTCCACCTGTTGCCCCAAGGGCAGGGCACTTAACTCCCACTGGGTTATTAAAGTTCAGGAAGCCCCTGGGTGACTTTAGTTCACTTTCACAGCTCTGTATCAAAAAGGACAGTTTAGACTGTTATGTTTCACCTCACCTTGATTCTGTGCAAAGAGCATCAGGCTTGATGAGCCAAGTGTCCTTATCAGACAAAAGTATATTTATAGTTGCCATGTTGTCTCCAGGCAGACCGCATCTCTCTCTAGGAATGACACTGCGCTGAGAGATACTTAATATTTACAACCTTTGAGTGCTGTTGAATGATAATCTTGTATCTCCAAAATTAACATCTAACCCTCTGTTTGAAATATTTTCATTGCCGTTTGTACACCTTTTTTAGTAAATTTAATTCTATTAACAGTTGTAAGTGGGTGGTTTAACAGGGGTTTCTAAGTTCCATATGCTCCTGGGTTATAAAAAAAATAACGAGAAGATCATATAAATGTTCAAAGCAAGTACAAAGTTGCTGAGAAAATCCATTAAAACTGGAGTTATAAGGTATTCACAGAGCAACAGCACTATATATTTTGCGCACATTTGCACTACAGCATCCCTGCAGAATATCAGTGATATGTTTTGTTACAGTGCTATTGTTTAGTTACCATGTGAATGAATCCATGTGGACAAATTATAATTGTTTATACGTCTCTGTACATATTGTATATAAAATGGGATATACTTTTGTAAATGGAGTTGATTGATGGATTAAAATGTTTCATTTTCTGTCTAAACGCATTTGTCTGTCTTTTGTGCCTGTGCAGCTGGTGGTATTGCTTCAAAGGGCTAAAACTTCTTCTTCATTTTGGACTCTGCTGGCACAAGTGCCGACAAGAACAAGGTTGTTCTATCAGTGTGGCCTTTAACATAGCTTTTACTCTGACTGCAAGTTTCACAATACACCGCATTTGGCTGTAATCATCATACATCTAAATGAATTCCATGTTGAGAGGCACAGAGGAGATAGTTCCTCATTTAGAAACTAATTTTGAAACTGAACATTTAGTTTTCCGGGGTTAACTGAAGTGTGACCTCACCCATTTGAGTAACTTGAAGACATCCAGGCTGCAAGTCTCGGTATGCTTTACAATCCTTTATTATTACTAACAGCATTTATGTTTTGTCTCAGTCTTTTCCTGGTGCAGAGAGCCAGTGTTATAGAAAATGATTTTCGGAATCTCCAGAGGGATTTAATTTTACAATTAAATCAGCCACGTTCTGAGGGAGTCAATGGGAGAATGGCCAAGATGTCTAAAACCAGGGAGGTATGTCACTGATTATGTAGGATGGAGTCATCTTGGACATTGTACTACTGAGATTTACACCATTAGTCAGTATTCTGATAGTGCTGCAATAATACATTTTCTCTTAATGCTTTGTTTTCTCTTAGGACATTAAGTCAAGTACTTTCCAAAAAGCTCAGAGTTCTCTGAAGATGTCCTTTAGGAGAGAAAAACGGGACCAAGTCATCTTCAGAGGTGGGTTGGAGCTGAGAACTGAATATGTGTCCATTAGTTACGCTCTAATCTGGTAGTGAGACCATAACGAGGATTTGCTAAGTTAATAAAATTAAAGTATTATGTTTATTTCTCACTCTTGCCAGCTCCAACATTCCTGCAGTTAACTGCGAACACTAACAAACAACCAGACATTAGAGGTAAAACTAAATTGGACTCTCTGGCTTCAGAATTGCACGGTCTGCCATTATTTTGAATAAGTGTATCTCGCCTTTTCCCATAGGAAATATGATTGTGATCCCTTGGACTGTTTCTGCACAGCGAGGAAATGCAATTTCACAAAAGGAAAACAGAATTGTTGTCCAAGAAGATGGTTATTACTTGGTGTTTGGACAAGTATGGTGTCACTGAACTCAAGTGTAACTGAGTTGATATTACATCTGATTTGTTCCAGCTTTCCAACTAATGTTCTACTTAATTCACAGGTTTTATTCAAAAGCCCGAGCACAGTTATGGGTCATATTATTCGAAGCTGGAGTTCCTCAAAGACAACGCCGACAGAGCTGTTGCGCTGCCTGCAAACGATGCCTAATGCAACCTCTGCCAACACATGCCACACTGCAGGTCAGTGAGGAACTGCTGCTGCTCTGCATTATCTCCACGAAGAAATAACACTGTGACACAGCTTTTTGTGTTTTTTTGCTGATAGTCACTTGAGAAGATTGACACCACTCTCATCGCTGTACAGTAAATATGACGCTCAAACAGGCAGCAGGTTAGCTAAAAGCACAAAGGCTGAAAACAGGAAGCTAGCCTGGCTTGGTTTAAAGACAACAAAATCCACATACCAACAGCTCTTACATATCTAATTTGTTAATCATGCACAAAAACCTCAATGTAAAAACAACACATGGTTTTAAATGGAGTTTTTTCCCATTCCTTGGCCCTGGAGCAGACACATCAAACCTTGTATAAAATGTCAATATGTCAGTTTTACACTATGGTTTTCAAGCAACTTAATGTCACAAGACAAAACATGTCAATTTCCAAAATTGAATTGTTGATATTAATGGAATTTGTCAGCAATTGACAGTCAGGCTGGTTGTTGCTTCACGGCTTTTATCCAGGTTGTTTTGGCTAAATTTCTTAATAGTGGGAGGAAGTTGAGACGGGTTGTCCATCTTTGGCTCACAGGCTGTGTTCTGCATAAAGATAGTTGGCTGATGGCTGCACCTTAAGAATGACCAATTAGTAATCTTATCTAGGTCTCAGAAATAAAATGAATAAGCATTATCCCCAAATTTTTAAGTTATTCCTCTAACCTAAGCAGCATTGTCTGTCCTGGTGTACTAGGTTTAAACGCCAGATGTCTTTCAATATTGATCTTTGTATGATTTGACAGGTAATGTAATAATAAAAGTGCATAAAGCATAAAGTACAACAGGTCCAATATATAAGTACAACCCATGTGAGACTCTGGATTGACATGTCAGACTGCCTCATTCAACTGCTGTTCTCAGAACACCAAATGGGTGAATATGCTTTGGAAAATGTGGTTGTTCATCCTTTCAGCCAGAGTTCATGCCAAGACGCAAAGCTGCACAGAAAACTCCTCACTAAAACACTTTATGTCTGCTTTCTCAATATTATCTATCGTGCATCTCTTCTGATTCCATCTGTCTGTCACAGGTATTGTGCAGCTGCATCAGGATGACGAGCTGGAACTGGTGATACCACACAGACCCCAGGCCCTCGTCTCAATGGACGCAGACTCGACCTTCTTTGGTGTCATACAGCTGAACTGAAACAAGGCGGCGATAACAAGCTCATTGTTGCAGGAAGTGAGAAGCTGACCGAGCTGTGTGAGGACATGCTGATAAAGGACAAAGTGACAGCAGCAGGAAAACTGTTGGAACCAGTGACTCATCACAGGAAAAAACATAATCAACGTTTTTTAAATGATCTGCCAGTTTGACAGTTATTCAGCCCTTTAAGCATTTATGTATGTCTGTCAGGAAGTCCGCCTGGGACGGTCTCTCTGTATTGTTTACGTGTGCTGCCACCTCCTTTCATCAGTCTATTTTTGCACGTCTCTTTATACCTTGTTGGGCCGCTTCCCTCCAGCTCCACCTCCACACTGTCTGTTTATTTGTTCCTCTCATCTATTTCTGAATGGTTTCCATTTTCCGCAGACAGGAACAAACAAAGGTATAAATTTATATCACTCAGGAGGTGTTTTCCGGGCTGTCATGTACAGCCTTAGTGCTGTAAATGCTTAAAAATATCATGATAAAAATTTAAATTGTAATAAAATCAATGAAACGCCTCATGTTCAGATTTATTCTCAATTTTTATTTAGGGTCCTAAGCCATATTTTATGTTTTCATCAAATACTTATGACATTTAACACATAAATATGAGCAATGTTGTCTCAAAATTGTATTTGCCTAAATTAGAGGTCTGTTTTTTAAAGCTTTATAGAAAGTGATGTATCAGGGGTCAAGCCTTAATTGTCTAAATATAGTATCCACAGTGTTTATCTGGTGTCCACAGATGTTTTCCCTCTCCTTTTTTTATGAAGCATGGCTATAAGAGGGTGTGTGTGAGCGTGCATATGAGCTCTGACAACAGCAGTGATACTGTACAGTTTTATGAGCAACAGAAGCAGCAGCAGAGGGAGAATGGTCAGACATATGTTCTTAAATCTCCTGCTTCTCTGGTCACTCATCTATGATGTTTATATAACCGGATTGACACATGATGATCCAAAGGTAGGCTCAAGATGAGTCATTTAAAATACTAAATGTGTAAAAATCAATGAAATAGCTTTTTTTGTTTTGTTTTTATTCCATAAAGCTACACTTTAACTATGTCTTTAAGATCAGAGGAAATGTATGGTTGTTTGATTTTGGTTTCCATGGTTCACTCGTTGATTATGATTAATGTTCCCTTCATTTTCAAGGAGCAGTCCTGGAACAACCAGAACCTCGACTCAGTCCCTCAGGATTTGGATGTAAGACTTACAAGACTCGACCTGTCCAATAACTTCATCAGACAGTTGCACACACTTGTTTTGCCGCGCTTGGAGCAGCTGGACCTGAGCTCCAACCAGCTGGATCTCATCTCCGAGGGGGCTTTTGAAAACCTGGCTCGACTTGAAGAGCTGAATTTGTCCAGAAATGCGCTGAACAACAACCTTGGCAGCAACAGCAAAGCCCTCCAATCCATCAGTAGACTGACGAGTTTGGACATATCCATGAATGGCCTGAGTGATGATGCAGCAGAGCTTTACCTTCAAAACAAATCTTCTCTTGATCAACTTAAGATGACTGGTAACGCTATAACAAGACTTTCACACAGCTTGTTTGAGGAGAGTAAAGGTTTGAGGGCCATTACTATCGATGACAATCTGATATCAGTGATAGAAGAGGGCACATTCGAACCATTGAGCCAATTAGAGATGCTTAACTTGGCCAAAAATAACCTCGCAAACATCTGTGATTTTAAATTGCATCAAGTTAAATATCTTAATCTTAGTCGAAATTCAGTGGAGTTTTTTGTCACGCGTGAGGATGACCAGTCGTACAGGCTTGAAATTCTTGATTTGAGTTTCAACAAACTCCTCTACTTCCCGATCGTTCCCAAGATAAACAGTTTGAGGTATCTTGATTTACAGAATAACATGGTTGGTACCTTAAATTCAGAGGCTACGATGGTAACAGAGGCTAATTCTCTATTTAGTGAGATTATGAATGAGACAATTGTTAGAAAAAATAACCTGCACTCAATCTGGAGGCAGATGCCACTGATTTATCTTGATCTGAGCTATAACCACTTCAGGTCTTTCCCGCTGGAGACTTTGAGCCTTCTCTCATCTTTAGAAACACTGAATTTCAGCTACAACTGTCTGCAAAACATTATCTGGAATATTAGAAATTATAGTGATTCAGCAAACCGGCGGCAGCTGTTCTTTTCATCTTTAAAGCACCTCAATCTGCAAAGTAATGGACTTGTGTATATCTCCCCGCTCTTTCTAAATGCACTCACACAAATTGATACATTAAATCTGCAAGACAATTCTGTGCAGCTTTGTTCCCTTATGGACCATTTAGAAAGCCCAAAGTCAACACAACGGATAAATCACAACACATCCTGTGTTGCCTTCGAGCAGTTAAGAACTCTTAAACACCTCAGTCTTAAAGAAAATAACATAGAAATGCTCCATCCAAACATGTTTCAGGAAACCTCTCTAGTTTCCCTCAACCTCGCGAGAAATCCTCACATGGTCATGCATGTAAGCGCACTTGATGGTGTGCAGACAACTCTTAGCTCCTTGATTATCAGTGAAACCAACATGACCAGCTCAGATCTGTCTTTACCCTGTATGCCGGCGTTAACTCAGCTAAACATATCAAACAACTACCTGGATGTTATACCCAGCAGTCTGAGCTGCTCCCCCCTGAGAGAGATGGACATAAGAAATAATCGATTTCTGTCTTTAAACTATTCTCTGATTCATGATTTATCTGTGCACCTCAATGTTGTGTATATTAGTGGAAATTATTTCAACTGCTGTGACAGTAAATGGCTGAAAACTCTGAATGAGTTGAAAATAAACCTGCCTGATATCACTGACACTGAATGCTTTTCAGGTGATAGTAGAGTTAAGATGACGGATTACCTGAAAAGCTCCTCAGTGTATTGTGTTTTTCATAGGAAAACACAGGAAGTTCATATAGTACAAATGTTCATTATTGCTTCATTTGTATTTGTAATTATAATGGTCTTCATAGTATTTACTAGGAAACTGTGTTCCACAGAAAGATCATTTATAGTGTGATAGCTCCTGTCTTTTTTGTACATGTCATATGTAAACTAAACAGTCAAAACTGGGCACAAACTCTAAGCAACTGAAGCATATTTCCTGTGGGTTTGACTTTGCATGCACATTTAACAAAGTGTGGCTTAATGGCAGTTTAGCCTGGAAAAACGAACAGACTCTTCTGGGTGACCGGAGTAATGAGTTCATTATCAGACACGTGCATCTATTCTCCCTCTATTCAAGCTTTCTCTTGTGACTCCACTTCCCATAACTCGTCTGTCAGACATGCATCCCTCTGTGTGACCCGAAGAGCTAAGATGTTGTGATTGAAATTGGCTTTACCGACTCCCAAGCTGTTTGGTCTGCAGCGCGTGCCAAATCACTAATCAGACAGAGAACATTTTGCCCATCTTTCGTTGGGAAATGTTTGTTTGTAACTGAAAGTTTAACCTTGGCTCGAATGTCTATGACGTCGGTGAAGTCTTGCACAACATTCCCAGAATCAAGACTGACCACCTCAAAAACTCACCATGTCAATAAGAAACCTTGTTAGAGGCTCTGTGTAAACATATGTATATATTCTTAAATAAATGTTGTTTATTTGACAGCGAGTGTATATACAAGATCCATTTTTAATATATGTCTCTATCTGCAATGCAATGTGTTTTCTAATCTGTAGCTTATGTGGCTTTGATCCTTGAGACTGTTATCAATGCAGTGGTAAATGTGGCAACAGTTATGCTGTACATAATAAACATGCTGTACGTAATAACCAGAAAATGTTGCCAATCTTCCTTTTAAAAGATGAATCCACCCTTTTTTTCACCTGCAGAGCAAATCACTGAGATTCAACGATGAAAAACCTCACTGTCTGTGGATTTCTGCTTTTAGTTCTTATTCAATAAATGTGACAGAATCTGTAATCTCAACTACTTTAAGAAAATAAGTCCCCTCTATGTCACACATAATAGTTTACATGAGGTTAAACCAAGAACACATGAATACACTTAATTTGATCCCACACGGCTGATCCACAGACAATGGGGAGAAGTGACTGTCTGGTGAAACAAAATGAGTAAAAGCCTCGTGACATGTTGCTGTTTAAATGTGAAATGAAAAGATATCAGAGAGCGATTTTATTACAGTCTGAGTAAGTATAGCTTCGAGTGCCACAGGGAGAAAAGACTGCTGCAGGATATCCTGTTGAGAAATTCCATCTACCTCCTGACTCATCCTTCTGCTTTACACTGATGCAAAGGGCTGTCTTTTGCAAGTCCTATGCCCAGCACCACGGTGTCCAGTGGCTCGAGCCAGGCATGTGACCCCAGCATGAGTATCACAACAGCCAGGACGCCTATCAATCTTGCTGTTGAGCAATGTAACTGAAGGAAACGTCTCTGTCGCCCCACCCACAAGATTTAGGTACCAGATCAAGTAGCTGCTTGACAAGTTCAAACAAAGAGCACTCGGAGAAAAGAACACTGTGTGTATAGTATTAGGTGTAAAACCATCGGAATGCAGGTAGCAAATTGTAGTCATTCTTCTCCTTGGCGGTTAATGGTAGCTGGTATTAAGATATCAGCAGCAGCTTGTTTGCTAGCACATCGAAAGCGTGTATCACTGTCAGTCTCCCCCTCGAGGGCAACTGTATTTCCAGTAAACAAGTTATCCGTGCCCATTTAAACCTGATGCTATAAATTTATCTCTTTAGAAAGAGAATGTTATCTTGCATCTGTGGTATCTTTTTCAGCACATACTGTACATAATGTTTGATCCAGAATAAAATCCTTTGTGTTTGCTCTTAACACTTTTCTTAATAAAATGATAAAATCCCTTTTTTCAGTTGTTTAGAAATATGCTGAGCTGGATGTATTTACAAATGCACTGTGCTGCTTCTCCCAACACACTCTTGCAATAAAACAGGGTCTGATTTTACTTTAAGACTCTCTACAAAATACCACAGGAGAGCTGCTGAGCTGAGACACCCATTCAAATGGATTTCCTCATATCAATTTAGGATTATTGAAGCCTAAATTTGCTGTGAAGCTGTGTTCATGGGGGAAAATGTGCTTTATAACAAGAAATGTTCACACAGTGTTGTGGGGCCCCCTGTCCCTGTCAGGTCCCTGAGGCCTGTGTCCTGTAGTAATCCATCCATGACCACAGAGGTCCCTGGCTGCATTATTGTAGGAATCAGACCTAATTGGCTGTGTGAATTCTCGGATAATTAAGACATGATGGTCTCATATTTTCTCTCCAGCTCATAACCTTCACTCAGATTTATGTCTATATTATTCTCCTGTCAGTCCAGCAGGGAGAGGTCACCCTGTAAAAGGCCCATTAAGGCCTATGAGGTGAAAGACATCGAGCAAGACTCTTTAAAAAAGTAATCTATGGTCTATTATAAGATGAATAATATGACAGAATATTAGGTCCACTGAAAGGGGAAAATAGTCCCACTATTTATCTATGATAAAGCTGTAATATTTATTACAAGCCGTATCAAGACTTTTTAAACATTAAATTACATCTATTCTCGTAATATTATTCTTTCAGTTAAATAACGATGTAAATCTTGAAATATTTTGGCTTTTTTCTTGTTAATTTTCGACTTTATCCTCCTAATAGTTTGACTTAATTATTGTAGCAGTTCAGCGTTATGTTCTCATAGTACGACTTTATTCTCGTAATATCAACTTTTTACTTTTTACTTTCAGTTTGTTCTTGTTGAATTACGACTCGACTTGGAATATTATGAATTTCTTCTCAATTGTGATTTTATTCTTCCCATAGTACGATTTAGTTTTCGTTGTATTGCAACTTTATTCTGGAAGTATAAGAACACTAGTCTTTAATCTATTTTTGTCCTGATATTCTGTCATGGAGGAAAGAGACACACATTATAAATAACATGATGCCACAACTTACCTCTAATTAGAAGCGGAACAGGGGCAGGTGGTTTCTACATGGCGTCCAGTGGCTCCTCGTCTTCCAGCGGCGGCTGAAGAAGGAGCAGGAGGCCGCTCACTGACGACAGAGGAAGAAACCAGAGGTCGAGACGACGAGGAAAACTGCTTCCTGCGCTGCTGGAACTTTTCACACGCAGAAACATCGAACTGTGGCTCTGAAGTAGCATATTAGCGTGTTAGCGCGTTAGCTAGCTCACGTTAGCCGGGGGACCGCGCTCAGAGACCATGGCTCCTCCTCAGCAGAGGCAGCTCGAGCACCGTCAGCCTCACACCTCCATCATCATCACTCAGAAAGTGCAGTTGATTAACAAACTGTTTCTGCTGGAACGCGCCAGGGGGACGCTGGAGGAAGAACTGAGCAGCTTCACCAACAAGGTCCAGTTCTCACAAGTTTGACTTTAGACTTTAGGTTAGCATTACCTGTGGATTAGCTCAGCTAGCTAACAGGCGTGCATGGTCAAACCTGCAGCTCAGCATAGATATCTTACTCATAATATATAATTACTGACTAGCAATATTTCCAATTAATTGATACATTTTTATTTTCCTATTTATTTGATTTATTCCTGTGAACTTAAGCAGATGCGTCGTAGTAGAGATTAAGGACATTTTCTTGTAAATTATTAAATAAAGTGATTTGTTTTCTGTATATCCAAAAAAAATGGCTCTTTTTTTTTTTAAACTTAAATTTGATAGTATTTCAATATTTTATTAGAAGAATTTTTTTTATATTTTGACTTGTGCTTGTTTCACTTTCCTTCAGGCCTACGATGACGTTCAAGGTTTCTTGAATCCATCTTCTCCCACCACTGTGTTCAGTGATCTCGCTAATGCTTTGGATTCAAAATGTCGAGCTATTGACAGGCTCTCAGCTTTACTAAAGGATCTCACAGTTAGTAAGTCCAGAATTAGTTATATAATCGTAGCTCCCAGCCTGTCATTAGAGATTTTCATGTTCAAGATAAATTTAACACATTAATAAATGCAATGTTGCATGAGTTGTGATTTGGGAATTTGAGTGTATATTTCCACAACAAACCACTGTGCCTTGCTGCTTCTGTCACCGTTACAGAGCCACGTGACTGTGTTCAGCCGGCTGTCAAGTTAGGAGTGAGAACAAACCGGCTTCAGCCACTCGGAGACAAGAGGGTCCTGATGACAGATGTTCTTAAGTTTGGGCCCATGTTACAGAACGTGCTCCTGGCGAGCTCCATAGCGAAAGCTGTCCAGGTGGTTGGAGGCACACGGTCCCTTCAGCAGCTGAAACATGTCCTCATCTCCCAGCCTGCAGCGGCCCGGGAGGATGACTTGATTTACAGCATCTCTAGTGGCTATAACAGAGCCGGTCAGACCACGCACTCGTCCTGTAATTCAAAGGGTGAAGAAAAAGAACAAGCTGTTACTTATGAGGAGAAAAGCCAACCAGATGATGTGATTCTGCCACCTGCCATTATTCAGAGCCCAGAGATTCATGCAGAGAGACCATCACCACCGTTACTACCTCCAATACAAGCTGTACTTCCAGAAATCAGCAAGCCAACACCCATGAAAATGACACCACTTATTAAGTGGGGACGGGAGGACGATGTCCAGGTGCAACACCAAAAACAAACATCCTCTCAGCTGCAGCACTTCCTCAGGGCCAAAGCCAAAAACTCGGGTGCACTGGAGGTCACAGTCATGGAGTGGAATAAAAGTATCAACGCCTCAGGTTCGCCACAGTCAACGTCGCCTACCATCAAAACACAGAGCTACCAATTCAGAAATGTTGTGACAGACGATCTTGTCAGAGCTCTAGCCCCGAAAACATTGCGTGCAGACATTGAAAATCCAGCCCCTGTCTTCAGAGTCAAACGAATGGAATCGAGCGGCTCTCTGACCTACACTTGTGTGATAGCAACAAAGACGGAATTGTGGGATATTGGAGACATCTTCACAGGGGTGCAACAAGCCCGTTCCGATGGCAGCCCAGAGAAAAAAGAAGGCTGCCAAAATATAACTGCTCAAGTGGAGAACTCTAGTGTAAACATCCAGTGGAAAACTCTCCAGTGCACAGAACCTGAAAGAGAGAACAATTCCGCTGGCGCAGAAACACCAGCGATCAACAGTGTTGCCATTCCCGAGTTCCAGATCAGGAAGTTTGAAGAGACTGAAGTTGTGGTGTCTCATATTATCAGCCCAGGCAACTTCTACATCCAGCACGCAGACTCCCTCTCGAAGCTGCAGGCCCTTGTTACAGAGTAAGTCGTTCAGCATGGATTCTAATCTCTCGACTGCTTTTTCTCAGCTTTTTCGCAACCCTCACTGGTTCCCTGATCACATTTACAGGACCTACAGGGCCACTTGTTCCTTTTTTTCATTACAGTTTTCTTTGTAGATTTTTTTTTTTTTTCTCCCCCATTTTAATAATCCACATGCTTCTGGTTGTCGTTATTTTTCTCTCATTTGCAGCAGCTGGAAAGCCAGTAGTTCATATGCCGAGCAGAAGTGCATTCCAGACATTGGAACCCAAGTAATGGGTTGGTTCCCTAAGCGAGAACAATGGTGCAGGGCTCAGGTGACAAAGATATGCGGAGTAAGTGGAGGTGGGTTCAGTTTTTGTTTTTGGAATGGTTTTGCAAATGCATACCTCTAGATGGTAGCAGTGTCGCTTTGACTGCATGTAGCCACTTGGAAATGTCCTACTGTGTTTTGAAACTGTGTTTTGAACCTGCCTATCTCTCCATCTTGTGGATGTAAGATAATAACTCCACTGACGGTGCTGAGTGTGAGACCTCCATCAACGTGGAGGTGAAGAGGCTGGACCACGGTGACACCGCCTGCCTGTCACTGTGGAACATAAAAGATCTGATCCCAGAAATGGTCGTCCTTCCATTTCAGGCTTTACACGTCTCACTTGCAAATGTAAGCTGTTCCCTTCCCATGTTGGTTGTTTATCTTCTGCATGTATGTAAACTAGCCCAAATGTCATTTATGAACATTATATGATTTTCTGTGACAGGCGTGTAGATTATCCCTTTCAGGATTTGCATAGATGGAAATGGTTAATATACAGCGCTCTGAGAGTGTAGACTCAATCATTGGCGTTTGTCCACATGATTAGTCACAGCCTTATCTATTGCTCAGCGATAAAGGAAATGAATTATCTCAGTTCACGGTATTCTGTGTCTTGTTTCCTGCCGCCCCCCCAGGTGATGCCTGTGAATGGGAGGGACTGGTCTGAAGAAGCAGTGGGCTGGTTCAAAATGATGGTGTACAACAGGACACTTTATGCCCGACTCTACCCGCAGGGGCCCAAAGTTACAGTCGAGCTGTTTCTGGAAAAGGGCAAGCTCGGAGCAATGAGGTACTTCACAATGAGACAGTCATTTTATTGTAAATGGTAAAATGATTAATGGATCAAATCTTATTTCCTGCAACAAACAAGATATTTTATTTTATTGGGTATCACAGTTCCAAGGATGTTATTATCTGAATGAAGGCTTTGTCTACTGTGTGCCTGGTTGGCCATTTTATAACGTATGTGGGTGTGTATAATAATAACATTAACTGATCGAATTGATTTGTTGGTTTTAGGAGAAGTGCATCGTTGTCTCTGAGACTGGCTCAAAATGGACATGCAAAACACAGCAAGCTGAAGAACGTGGGTCTCATGAAAAGTAAGTGAAGTTACAGTGTGGATACTGTATACCTTAAATGATGCATCTAGTAGTAGGTGACAGTATAACAATTTTGTTCTTTTTTTACACTCCTAGGTACTGTTAAAGGAAAAATGAGAAAACAGGATTCTGACTGGGAGAAATACCTCATCTCCTGCTATACTCAAAGTAGGAAGTTACTCTGAGCGCTGGTCGTCTCCGTCTCACAACCAGCCTGTGGTTTTGCTGCAGACAAAATCACTTGAGAAATATAGTCCTCCTTAAACGAGAGATTTAAATGTATCATCGATCTTCTATTGTTCATTTGCGTAAATTACTTTTAGGAAAACTTTGACAAGCTGCTGTGATCTGCAATTTTCAGTAAAAAGGTAATTTGAGGATATTTTATTAAACAATAAAAAAAGTGATTGCGCAGATCACCACATTTAGTTGCATGTATCCGCCTTCTTGTGTATTATATCTTATAAAGCAATTCATAAGGTATAAGTCTGTGTGTAAAGCTCTGTTATATTATTTGAACTTATATTTGTGTTTTGGCATCTTCCTTTCCTTTCCTATCAATTATTTAAAAGACAACAACTCATAAAATGGTAATTAATACATATTTTCTGATATGTCTGGGAACATTGGACAAAAAGTGATGCATAGTGTTATAGTTTGAAAATATCATCCCCCTTTTATAGACTTAGTTTTGCGCTAAAATCAGGGAAATGTGTCTCAGGTCTGGATTTACTCCCGCTACAAGACGATGCCATTTCACTCTATTAACTCAAATTACCCTGCCCGTCTTATTTCCTTTTCTTTTGATGATAATCATTATTATAGCAATCCTATTTTTGGTTGTTGTTAATATTGAGTTCTTGGCAAATATATTTGTATATGTATACATAAATATATGTATTTCTGCAGCTGTAATAAAGTGTTGTCTCTCTATATTCCATGTGGAGAAGTGTGTCACGGAGAGAATATAAATGAGGGTTAGTCCATTCAAAGACTTACCAGGCCACGCAAACCCTCCCACTAGATCTGTCGGAAGTGACGCAGAAGTGCTCATGGCACAGTGAGCCGCTATAGTTCATCTGATAGTACATGACAAACAACCACATTGTGTTTTCACTTGCATTCAGATAGTTGTCACTCTAAAGAGTTGTTTCTACTGCAGCAGGGAGGAGTTTGACCAGAGCAAAGAGTAAAATCTGTTTAAAAAGAGTAATGATTTGACACCAGTAGATTATGTCTGTTTATTGGACTGTGGGCGTTTGCATCCATCATTGTCCATTCGCTGATTTGTTACAATTTATTGTTTTGGCTCATTCACGGGCAGACTTGTATTTCACAGCAGAGACCACTGCAAGTGATCTCTAACTCAAATGGATATTTGTTGTACTGTGTCCCACTTTGCATCACTGTCAAATGCTCTAAAAAGAATATCCAAATATTTAAATCAATGTGCATATTGATAGTAAACTGTATTTAGAGTTTAATAGGATATTGTTTGATGAAATACTTTTGCATGCCCAGTTTTTAGAAGTACATAAAACCTTAATCTCAAAACAAAAGAGTTGAAGGTTTTGAATAAGATCTTGTTTTATATAACTCCTGTCATGTCTTTTCTTCAGCTCCATTTGTGTTTGCTGCACCAGCTCATGTAGTTTCTGGCTGAATCTGTGAATGACTCTGTGCTCTCACTGACAGTGGCTCAGGTCAAAAGCTCCGTTCACTCCCCTGCTCTGCCAAGCACAATCAAAAATGTGGCAGGCTGAGGCCTTTTGTGTCCACACAGATTCCTTCTTTTGCCCGGGGTGGGCGGAAATCGAGGCGTTTGATCTGAATTCTAAAGAGTCTTGTTGCAGCCCAATAAAGGCCGCCATTGTATGTAAATAGTTTATATAAGAGCATATGACTGCTACGGTGCAGGGCAGTGGCTAGTGGCGGAGGAATGATTAGCATTTTCCAAACGCATACTGTTCTCGGTCCAGCCTTTTGGCTTCTAAAAAACACAATATTTTCATTGATTTCCACCTGATTTGTACACATCTTTGTGTACCACCACAGCTGAAGGTAAAATAAATGTTCTCATTCTACTGTGTTCTACTAACATTCAGTGAAGTGAGCTCAGTTTGTTATGATAGTTAATGCTGACATGCCCCTTACCCCGAGAAATAACTTGACACGATGTTTGTATAATAATAATGACCCTTTGGAGTGGTATTAGGAGTGTGATCGCTCTGTTTTTGTCAGGAGCTCTGTAGCTGTTCTTGTAAACAATGAGATCTCTCACATAATGAGCTGGATGTCTTGCTGGTTCCCTGGAGAAATTTGCTGGCACCCTGTCAGTCGGTCTGCAACTGGGCTGTAGGTCAGTTTGGGAGAACAGTATTAATATGGTATGAGTCGATCACGTGGCTCGGCAAATGTTTCGCAATTGGCCTCGACCTCCTGCGTCCTGTGACGGGGCACGGCAGTAGGCCGTCGCCTCTGCTTTTATACAGCCGACTGTACCTACTTGCAGTTCTTGTCAGTTGTTCCTTATTCTGCGAAATCCAGCTTGATGCTCACGTCGCACATCAAGATGGTTATCTTCGGACCCGGCGCTGCTTACGCCGCTTGCACTGCAGGCTGAGCCTGGTAAACCTGGAACCATTAATGTTATATTTATATGTTTGCTAAATTATCAGTTTGTTTGTGGATGTTCATAACCAAGTAATTTATAAGTAGCCGTTCCTGTCAATGTTACTTTATGCAAATATTAATGGACGAAATATTTTAAACCAATAACCTCATTTAAGATTCTTCTGAGATTTGTTAGTTGCTTTGCTTATTTCTATGTTATCTAAACTGAATATTAATCTTCTGCAGACCTGGAGTCAAAAATGAACTGGGGAACCTTTTATGCCGTGATCAGCGGCGTAAACAGGCACTCTACCGGCATCGGACGGATTTGGCTGTCGGTCATCTTCATCTTCCGCATCCTGGTCCTGGTGGTCGCTGCAGAGAGTGTTTGGGGCGACGAGAAGTCGGGCTTCACTTGCAACACCCAGCAGCCCGGCTGCAACAGCGTGTGTTACGACCAGTTCTTCCCCATCTCGCACATCCGCCTGTGGGCTCTCCAGCTCATCCTGGTTTCCACTCCTGCGCTGCTGGTGGCCATGCATGTGGCCCACATACGCCACATCAACAAGAAGATACTGAAGAAGGCGGGCCGCTGCAGCCCCAAGGAGCTGGAGCACGTCAAGAACCAGAAGTTTGACATCACCGGAGCTCTGTGGTGGACGTACATGATCAGTATTATCTTCAGGATCGTCTTCGAGGGGGCTTTTCTCTACATCTTCTACCTGCTCTACCCTGACTTCAAGATGGTGCGTTTAGTGAAGTGTGACTCGTACCCTTGCCCCAACACGGTGGACTGTTTTGTCTCCAGGCCGACAGAAAAGACGATATTCACCGTGTTCATGCTGGCAGTGTCTGGGGTGTGCGTGCTGCTTAACCTGGCCGAGGTGGTGTACCTCGTAAGCAAGGCCTGCAAACGGTGCTATGGCAGCTCTGAAGATGAGTCCAAAACCGCCTGGATCAGTCCAAGATTGTCGTCTTACAGGCAAAATGAAATCAATCAGCTGATGGCAGACCACTCTCTCAAGTCCAAGTTCACTGTGACCAAAAAGAGCCCGGGTGAGAAGGGTGAGCGGTGCTCTGCCTTCTGAGACTCTTGCCTTTCCGTCTCCCTTTAAACTAACCAACAGTAATCACACATGTCCAATGGGGCATGGTGCTCTGCAGTAATGTCACACACACTGAAGATTTGATCATCCACATTTATTTATGTGTTGTATCATTCCGCGTTAGTTGCTGTTAGAAGTTGTCGAAACTACTTGAAGCCAGTTGTGAAGGTCAAAGGACAACACCAATGATTTGGCATGCTCTAGCTGATTTTCTACAAATCAAACACATTGACGTCATAGTCGACCATTTACCCGAGCTTAGCTTGATTTGTTAGGTTTTTGCACGGCCTTCGCAGCAGCTTAAATTCATCTCATTAAGAAAAGCTGCCAAGTTGCAACGGTGGAGTGATTGCTTGGGCTAAACAAACCATGACCACGAGGATCATGCTTCCATTTATATTTGTCAAAGTTGCGTTGCTGTTGCGTGACAGTTCTCACTTTAATGTGAGGATTTGACGAAATCCCACAGGTGTGTCACGTTTGTGTCCTGATTAGACACCCGAAGCTGCTGCCAAACTAGCTGCAGTTATGAGTTATGACGTGGGAAAATCGAACCCAGGAGACGAACCCCCGGGCACGAAATAGATGGGAGAAATTTAACATGAATATTTACGTTTTTGCGTTCGAAATGTTGCTGTTCGGAAAAGTTTTAGGATATCGGTTTCTCACCAGCACACAGACGCACCATCCAACAGATTTTTCTAATTCTTCCAATGCGATTAAGCTGCTTTGAACGGAGAAATTCAGTTTGGCCGACGAAAAAAGACGAATTAACTATTTTAAGGATTTTTCTTTAAGTTATGTATAGAGTCTAAATGCATACTGTAAATTTAAAGGAAAATAGTGTCTGCCTGGAGAGCACAAAAATACATAAAAAAAGGATACAAATAATTAAACCGTGCTTGTATTTGCTCCGCAGTAATGTTTGTTGCCTGATTTCTAGTAATTCGGACAGAGTATGCAAAAAAACATTGGTTTTGTCTTGAAACGGGAGCAGAGCTGTCTGTTAACATTACAATGCTGGAAAGGAAAGTCAACTCTTTTGTTTAGATTTAAAAAAAAAGTTCTGCTTCATATTTATTTCAGTCAAAGCTTGTGTAAAAAGTATTGAAGAGAAAAGTATTTGTGAGTGAATTGTTTGAACAGTAGCCTAACCTTAGCTCAGAGGTAGAATGCTTTGATTAAAGTGTTAAACTAACTTTTGCGAAATGATATTATAACTTAAAAATAACAGTTGGTGCTAGAAAACCAAAGATATGAATATTGTCAGATCATGGAAAACTGCCAATGGATATTAAATGGTCAATGTAAAAGGAGACAATTGTTTTAGAACCTTTTTACATCATGAATTGGTAACACTGATGGTTTGAGTACATAAGTAATTTGGGGTTAGTAAGTCTTCATCCTATGTATATAAAGCACGTACTGTTTAACAATGTTAAATTGATCAAATTATAATTATTCATTATGGGTGAGTCGCTGAAGGAATACGGAACATCCCACTCCTGAACATGTTTTGTCTCTTTACAATATATTCAGATTTTGTATGCAGTTGTACATTTCCGCTCACTCCATCGCCGCTTCTATTTTTAAGTTATTTCTCCAGTTGGCTCTGATAAATGTTTGAGGTTGACCTACTTTTTAAAACAGAGACCATCACTCGGACAGTTGGCAACTGCTTTCTTTAATGTTACCCTGCATTGTATATTATACAGTTTCGCTTTGGTCCTGAAAATGTAATGTCCCATACGCCGGTATGATAACCTTTATGTACTTTATAATGCATCCAGAAAACCCTCATGTTTATTTGTAAATGCACATTATCAGTTTACATCTAGGTCAACAATCCAGATAGATTATACAAGGGGTTGGAACTATATACTGTGTGTACATAATGTAATATAAAGAAATAAATGAATAATTTGACACATGTATCTTCAGACAATAGATTGTGTTTTTACAGTTTCTGTAGAATGTGTTTTAGAGAACTGATAAAATAATTAAGTCTGTCAATATTCTTCACTGAATGGTACTCTTCATTCATAAATATCAGTCACCTACACATGTCTGGGTTGTTTTCATTAAAATCAATGTATTATTCTTGGATAGCAAAGAAAACATCCCACAAAAACGCCTGCCTCGCAGTGTTGATTTAATTTTAAAAAGTTCCTGGATCTGCCCCCTGATCCAGATCCGCACCAACATTTAATAGGTTCCTTTCTTGACACAACACATCATTCTAAAGTTGGGGGAAACCTGTTTCTAACAAAGTAAGACATAACCTCCATCAAGGCAAATCATCCCTCTAAATTAAAACAAGTTTTGTGGAAATGCGCTTGATAGTTTCAGCGTAATCCTGTTTACAAACAAACAAATGAAACATAATCTCCTTGGTAATTATATCAGCAGTGTTTTCCACAAACCGGGTCTCATGTCACCGCTCATTTCTTTAACTTTCTCTCTGCCGTCCCTCCTTCCAGATTTCAAACTTGCGAATGCAAAACGGCTCCTCGTCTCCAAATCATACCCTGCCCCCTGTGTACCCCCCACCACACCCAACCCAACCCCCCTATGATAGGAGAGACCCTTGTGCTATATTTAGGCCCCATGAGCACTTGTGGCCAGACAAACTTACCAGACAAAGCCATTGGCCATCTGCCCTGTCGCTCACTCTTGCGAGCGAGTCGAGTGGCTTTAATAGTTCATATTAGAGAGTTTGCCCTGAGCCAAATTTAACCATGCGGCGTGTGGGTGGGTGCAGACATGGTTGAGAGAGCATCCAGCGGGGCTACGTGTGTGTTGTGGTCAGCGGAAGACCCCGGGGCCAGGATCCTGATTCCTGTCTGAGTTGTATCTGAAGACGGAAAGACTTGAGTCAGTGGGTTGTTTGCCGGTGGTTGTGGCCAGCAGGAGACCACGTTTTCCTGTCCATTCATGGGCATTGCTGGGGGCCCAAAGCCCCGTTTTTTGAACTGAGGCCTGTCAGTTAAGCGGAGAGGCCTCATGGACCCTCAAAGGCGTGATATGCCTCACCACACGGGATGTGTCAGCTGACGAGGTGGGTTTGACCGATGGATTTTCTGTGTGAAAGATTGTGATCTAAGTGTACAGGAGATAAAGTTAAATATATACTTAAGGAGCACGTGGTGGCCAAAGGCTGTAGTTTGTTTCCATTAAATTATCTTTCTAATAAGAGAGGTTTCCCATTGAAAAGAGGACCTTTGTTAAACCTACAAACTGGTTATCAAGAGACTGGCTCTAAATCTTTAGCAGCTCGCGAGTTCACCTGAGCATTTCAGCAGTAATCAGAATTTATTTTCCCACGCAGTGTCCTCCCCTGAATTTGCTGCCCCTTCACTGTACAGTACATCCGTCAGCTGCACAATATATTTTTAACATAATGTGTCACAGGAGCTGACAGTCCCAGCATTACTCAACTGTTTCTGATTGACACTTCCACCACAGTTCGTGTGTATCATGTTGCCTGGGCTCAGGTCATGAAGGCCGGGAGCCGCCGACTCATGACTGGAACCCAGCACCCCCCCCCCTGTCTGCACTTGCCAAATATATACGCTCCTAAAGTAAATATAATCCTCTCTGAGTCCACGTGGAAAAGGCCACTACGCGGGTACCCCGGGTGGGCAGTCGGCTAGTCACTCTGTTCCCAAGAGACTCATTTGGCCTGAGCTCTGCTGAACTTGGTAAGAGATTCTATAGAGGAAATGGCTGAAGCTGACTTTTACCTCTATATGAGTTTAATGTCGGTGATGGGGTAGATGTGCTCTTTATACCAGTCAGGAATCAGATGAGGGGTTTTTGTGTTTGACCTCTTCTTCGATGCATCTACAGGAGCAGGTCTGAGATCACACAGCCATGGGGGACTGGAACCTGCTGGCAAAGCTTCTGGAAAAAGCCCAGGAGCACTCCACCGTGGTGGGGAAAGTGTGGCTCACCGTCCTATTCATCTTCCGCATCCTGATCCTCAGCGCGGCGACAGAGAAAGTGTGGGGCGACGAGCTGTCAGGCTTCACCTGTGACACCAAGCAGCCCGGTTGCGAGAACGTGTGCTACGACGTCACCTTCCCCATCTCCCACGTCCGCTTTTGGGTGCTGCAGATCATCTTTGTGTCCACGCCGACGCTGATCTACCTGGGACACATCCTCCATCTCGTGCGGATGGAGGACAAGCACAAAGAAAGGGAATTAGAGAGGGAGCGGGCACAAGCTGAACACCCAGACAAGCAGGCCCTCATTGTGGATGTTCATCACAAAAAGGCTCTGGTGAAGGACAAGGAGGGCAGAGTGCGCCTGCAGGGGGAGCTTTTGCGCACATATGTTTTCAATGTGATCTTCAAAACCCTGTTTGAGGTGGGCTTCATTGTGGCTCAGTATCTCTTGTACGGCTTTGAACTGAAGCCCATGTACACATGTAACAGACCACCCTGCCCCAATGTGGTAAACTGCTACATATCCCGGCCGACTGAGAAAACCATCTTCATCATCTTCATGCTGGCGGTGGCCTGCTTGTCTCTGTTCCTCAACCTCGTAGAAATGTACCACCTGGGCTTCACCAAGTGCCGCCAGGGCATCACCTTCAGGAGAAATAGACAGCTGAGGGGGAAAGCCTCCAAGGAGCCCTGCGGTGACGCTGTGCCCTTCGCGCCGAGTTACGATGACTACTTCCACCAGGTCCAGCCTGCCTACCCCCCAGTGCCCAGCTACAACCTCTCCCCTCTTTCCGAGGGCACAGAATCGTCCTTCCACCCCTACCACAGCAAGGCTGCTTATAAACAGAATAAGGACAACCTAGCGGTGGAGAGGAGCAGCAGCAAGCCAGAGGAATGTGACCTGAAAGGAAAGAAGGGAGCAGGATCGGCCCCTGGGTCACCTACGCAGGCCCGGCCGGGCCGCAGTGCCAAGCACAGCAACAACAAGACTAGAATAGATGATCTGAAGATATGAGGAGGTTTATGTTTCTCTCAGGGGTCTTAAAATGTTGTGAGAGGATCATATGTTGTCTGGACACATTCATACATGTCGGACTGACTTCCCTCTTTAAGATGGCAGAGGTTTGACTCATTCCAGCTTCGTGAGGGGAGTGACATTTACTGGGCACACAAAGAAGCTGTGATGTGGCTCAACAAAAAACATTTCTATCAACCGAGACCTATTTTTTCTGTCCCATAATCATTTACTCTTTTTTTTCTTTCTTTCTTATTGTTGCATAAATGGTTTGTGATACACCATTTTTGGCAAAGCTCTTATTTCAGTTGGTATATACATCAAGTATACTGTTCTTTTTTAATTGAATTGGTTTGTGTAACATTTTACCACTCTTCGTTATTGTCACTGAGAATCTAACAGAAATACCTTCTGCTCAGGTTTGGCTGTCAAGCTCATCTTATTTTTCTTTGTGTGATGATTGTGCTGGAACCTGGAGAGCAGAATCCAGGACAGAAAAGGGTTCAGCCCTGACCTGCCCTCATTTCAAGGAAACCAGATAGGTCAAATAGTTAAATATAACTTCCTTTAACTATTCTGAAGTCACCATCCAGCACCGTTCACTTGCTGCGACTTGTGAAGTGAAGAGTTACACAATACCTAACACATTGGACACTGGAGGGACTGGAAACTTATTCCAGGACGCGCCTCAGAAGAAATTGCCCTGGTCTCAGGAGTTCCCGCATTTGCTTTCAAAGTCTCCTTTGAAAGCAATAGCCAGCAAATACATAATTATAAGCACATTGTCTTGTTTATCCTTGTTTATATCTGTGTTTGTGTTGTTAATTTTCTAAAAAGCACTTGGTGGCAAACGTGTTTGTTAAACTGTTTGAAATAAACCTGTCTTAAATTTGCAAAGTTAGCTTTTGTCCTAGTCTTAATGAAGGGGGGGGGGGGGTATTTCACTGGAATATGCTTCAGAACTTGAATTTTCCTAAGAATAAGGAATAAATCAGGGGGAACTCAGAAGTAGACGTGATCATACTGGTATTAATATTGTATTTAATATTCACACGAAGCAGCTTCAACAGCCAGCAGCCGCTTTAAAAGAGTGAAAATAGAAATATAATGAACACTGACGCTCAGACATGGGTCAGGTGTGGGTTCAGTCTTTAGTTTCTATGCACACTAACACTTCAACCACACACACACAGACACACATACACGACTCATACTCATCTGTTCCAGGAAATCACAGAGCACTGTTATGGAAACCTTGAAATTAATGACACGGCATGTTAATGATGAGGGAGTGCTGTCATCTCTTTGGACCGGTATGTTCCTGATTTCCTGTAAATGTATGGGAAGAGCAAATACGATTTTTCTTTCTTTTTTTTTGATTTGACTTTAATGTATTCAAAACAAAGGGGTCCAGTTTGCCTCAGCTGCAGTGTGTTGATGTGTTGCGACAGGATTGAGTGTAGTCCTGTTCTTGATGTCGGTGTGTTGTGGTGCCAAAGACAATATGTTTCAAATCTCCAACATGTCAGTTGAGAAAATAAATAATCGCCTAAGCAGACAGAACAGTCAGGATTGTTATTTGTTACGTATTTTACGTATGTTATTTGAGACTAAGATTATATGTGTTTTAGAAATGCTGACAGATGAATAGATATGAGTTATGAGTGTAGATCGATTTCCAGCACTTTGAAATGAAATCCTTCTAGTGTCAGGCCAAGATTTCAAACGTTTCGTGGATTCGGTCCATTATAGAACACATACTGTGTTAGAAACACACAGTTTGCCAGCACCATGATCACCTGCCACTCCTGGACAATACAAACGTGGTGATTTCTGCACTTTGTATGAAAGGAGCTGTGCACATACAGATCGGGGGGGACGCGACCCGAATATTTCTCCCTGTGGCGTTGTTAATATTTTCTCTGATCATCCTCGAGTAAGATCAAAAAACAACAACACTCTCCCTGAAATATCCAAGTATGATTTATTAATGTTGTACAATTCATTTAAGTGATTCCAAGTATTGTGGCAGACATAAGAACATGATGTTCCAGCTATTGTTTATATTTTTATACAAAGATCTGTCACATTATTTTAAATAACATGGCATATCTTAAGAAAAGTGTTAGAGTTGGTGCAGCTTGAGCGCCCTTCTATTTGATTTGACAAATGAGGGATACCACAATTCTTAAAATGTTCTAAATGGATCTTCCAAATTCATTCAGCTTTTCATTTCAATTAAGATTTATTACTCTAAATCATGGACAGACTGATATATTGTCCCTATTTGTAAAAAGCACATGATGTGCCTTCGGGTTAGATAAGTGACACTTCAGCACTGTTATTCTTTCCAGAGCTGAACCCGGTGATCATCTCCTCTGAGTTCCAGCCCAGACTCACACAATAAAGCTCAGCCTCTGTGGATGTAATTCAATGTGTTCAGATGAGTTATTCCATCACTTGATTCAGTGTGTTCCCTGTGGAGGGATGCTTCGTGTTTCCCACCAGCTACAGCACAGTGCTCTACTGCCCTCTCCCTTCACTTGGACTCAAACACTGAGTCAATGGTGCTCATCTGAGGGGGTGCATCGGCCAGGCACGCCACCTGCTGGACAAAGGAAATGAAAGAGAGACACTTGACATTTTGCGATGCCATTTTAATTTGAATCTCTATCTTACTACTAAAAATACTACCTTACTTTACTTTACTTGTCTTTACTTTATTTTAGTTTTCATTACTTAGGGGATTGCAAGTCAAGTTGAAGTGTTCAACGTCCACTGGCCTGTATTCATCACACTGACACTATGTGCCCAATGTGTGATAAATGACAAAGAGCCAGGAGCAAAGCATGCCCTTGCACCAACTTAGTGATGCGTCTGTGGGGGGGGGGGGGGGGGGGGGGGGATTTCTGACGTTTGCTGACTGCTTGCAGGCCTGTCACCTCATCACCAAACACCAGCCTTGTTAAGAGCTCCATGCAGACTGCACCAGTCCTGCACCACACTCTTCAGAGCGCCTCAGTGTGGGTGCTGCTCTGTGGGGAACTGAAGGCTCACGGCAGCACAGAGGGAAACAAACGGAAAATCAGCTGCTGACATTGGTTTGTGAGGCAGGGAAGGTCTTTGTGGCATCGGGCATCTGTCACTTCTCCTCTCTGCCTCCATGCCGAGCTGACTGTCTGCTGCTGTCATGTGAGGGCGGAGATCCTCTGCACAAGTGGGTGAGGATGTCTCACAGGCTGGCATCTCGGCAGACTTGTGTTGTTATGGTGACTGGATTGATTCTATTCCCTTTAATGTATTTTTCCAGGCAGAGAGTTGACATAAGGACAATCAATTTAAGAGCAGAATATTCTTCTCTTTCCTGTCCATATCAAATATTTGCCACATTATGGACTGTGGGCATGGAGAGAGGATGAGTGGAGTCATCGATTTGTCATCGCTTGTCACTGCAGTTCAATCTTCTTCTGAGATAAAAGCTGCAACAAGTCCAATGTTCCAATAAACTCTGAACTGTAATTGACTGGATAAACCAACAAGGTGACATTGATCCAAGTGTCTAATAAGTAAATGTGCATGTTGTTCACACGTGGATCTCCCATGCTTTGGCGAACACAGCCGATGGTGAAGTTTTTCCCTCTTGTGTGATACAAGTTGTTTATCGCAAACAAACCTCATTTTAAAATTTATCTAAGATTTTGTTTCCAACCTTGATTTCACCATTTTACCTTAAATATGAAAATGCTGTAGTATATTTAAAAGTAAAGGGCCCGTGACATTTTACTTCATTCAACTAGAAAGGCACAGTCTGCCAAGGTACAACTACAATTTAAAAGTAATTGTGTCTGTTTCAGATCATCATGTAGTTTTCTATCTACAGTAACAAACATGAGAGTAAGTTTGACTACTTTTGCATTTTGCTTTAATGAAACAACAACAGGAGGAAGCTTTTGAAAATATGTGAAACAACAAATATATTACAATTATCTTTTCACATTTATCTAAGTGATATTCTCATCCCAATCACGCTGAACTCTTTGACATCTAGACCCTCAAACATCTTCGATACAAAACATTAATTTAAATAGCCTGATCTAGCAATAAATTCCCAATTCAAAGTTCCAAAAATACCATTTCACTACAGTACAAACATTAAAAGAGAAAGAAAACAAACACTTTTATCAGGACAGATGAAACAGATTATTTTAAGGACAAGACATCTTGAAGAGTTAGTTCCAAAATACAGCATGAAAGTTAAGCTCATTAGGGGATTGCGTTGAATTTAAGAGTCTTCTTTAAATGGATGCAGATGAGAACTGAAATTCGAGGACAGACTGATTTACTCAGTAGCACAGATTCTCACAGAATGGATGTTCTGGAGTTTTGTGGAATCAAATCCCTCATACATACACAAAAGCCCAAGATGTTCCCCAACATGACCAACTCTTTACAGCACTTATCCAAATGGCAGCTTATAGGAAAACCTCTTTTAGAAATTTGGGCTGTCCTCTGTCAACAAAAGTAACATTTCATTGAACAAATAGCAGAACTAACGAGGCTGCTGGGAAGAAAATAAACACATAACCATCAGCCTCCACTTCGTCACGCCTGGGAATACACAGTAGATTGGTGCTTTAACCTCAGGTTAAAGCCTGAGCTCAAACCTGAGCCCCGACTGTCAGGCTGGTGGATGTTGTCATGTTTGGTGCTGGAGCCCAGAGTGCAGGAGGGGAGAGGGAGGACGGGGAGCTGTGAATTTCCACGTCTATCCGTCTCCTCCGGTCTTACTAGCTCACAAGGACATGCCTTTAATCGTGTTTGCCCTTCCCTTTAGGTGCGCCTTCGTTCCAGGCCACATAAACAAACAAAGCCAAAACCACGTGCACAGCGAGCACAGCAACAATGGCTGCGTAGAAGTAGCTGTCAGAGCTCGACATCTTCATGGAACCTGGGAAAGGAGGGAAAGAGGAGGCAACAGTGACTATCAGCTGCATTCGTGTGCAAAGTCATTTGGTCATGCTTAACAGTGACAGATTTTAAACTTTTGTATTCGAAAATGTAGTTTTTAAATCACAGAAGAAGCAACTGTGTCATAAAAGCTGCTGTTGAAAAGGGGCTGCAACTATTATTCACAATGCGTAATCTGCTGCTTATTACTCAATTAGTTGCTAAGTTTTTCTCTTTTCTTTCTATGGAGTGATATGATAAAAAATAAAACAAATATACTTTCCCATATCCCTTATTTCTTATATCTCACATCAACTGAAATGTCTGATTTCGTCTGACCAACAGTCCAATACCCAAGTGAGGATATTCAATTACCAACATATATAACAAGACAACCAAAAAATAGTATTCCTAATTTAACAAGCTGGACATGCGAAACATTCCTTCTGAGATTGTGTCAATAAAGGAATGAATGTGCTAGTTGGTCCATAAATATTTTTCCACCAAATGTGTGATTCCCTTGAGATAATTTACTTTGATATAAGATTTTCCAAACAGACATATTAACAATCAAATATAACATTATATATTCTAACTGGATTTAAAACTGTAACAAATAAACAGTTGACAGAAATCCAGACGATATTCTGATCATATGAAGTTAATTTCTACATCAATTGTTCGTACAAAAAGGTCCAGTGTGTATGATTTTCAATAAAATAATCCTAGTGATGTTTTCACGAGTGTGTTTCATCTAAATTATAGAAATTGTTGTATTTTTTAACCTAGAATGGGCTTCATATTGAAATACTTGATATTTACATCAGGGTGTGGTCCTCTCTATGGAGGCCGCCATGTTTCTAAACACCATTTGATTCTTTATGAAAACTGAAGGTTACCACAGGTTCTCGCTCATGTTTGGTGGGTGATGGTGAGGGGTGTTCAGCTGCGACACGTAACTTCACCACTTTTTAAGCAGGACTCTGGGAAAACAGCTTTATCTCCACTGCTTTTCAGAAATGTACAGGCCACATAGTTAAGCCTTTCATTTGCAGTTTCATCTTTAGTTGCAGCCCTAATGGAATTTTCTGCAATATTTGGTTCAACATTGGACTAAAGTAATGATCTGCTATCGGTCAGGATCTGGTGATGATGCTAAACTTTGATGTGGGACACAGAGAAGTGTGAAGAGAAGGTGGTGGGGGGGGGGGCAGCATCACCAGTGAGACTAGATCAACACCAGGGGACCGAACCCGGCCTGCGAACACAGACACTCAGTGTTCCGGAGCTCACCCTCGAAGATGTACGCCTTTGTAGCGAAGTACAGTCCGATGGGTAACGTGACCATGAGGATGGTGAAGAACAGCAGCGTCTTGAGGGCTGAGACCAGGGAGCTCTCATTCCTGCGGAGGAGAACAAGTTCAGGAGTCAGTCAGGGGGCAGACAGCGGGAGCCCGGGTCTACTGATGTGGGGACGTGTCCCCGGGCGAGGGCCCATGCTGTGTCCCAGTTTGAAGCCACATTAAAGAAAAGTCTGCGGTAAACTTTGGGTCAATGTCAGTGTGAGGCAGCACGGGGGGGATGGGCTCACACACACACACACACACAGGGATAACGGACCAGGCTAGGCTAATGCTAGCTGCGTGTCTACAGGAACGGAGTGTTTTCTTACTGTCTTGAATATGGCGGCGGTCCGGATGCGGCGTCGGGAGATGCTCTGACAGAAGCGTCCATGTCTGGGCTGAGAGGAGGCTGGGTGCAGATGTGAGTGAATTAAACAAGGGGAGTCTGTGTCTGCGTTTAGCCTTGTCTGTGTTGTCACTGCTGAAATCCCTACTTCCGCGTGCAGTCACGCGACCGTCACGTGACGCGCTTGTAGCCTCGCGAGATCTGACGTCTTTTAACATCAGTGTGGATCAAAACCATAATGGAAAAATAATATTATTATTTATATAAAGGCTCCATACAGCATCTATAATAGTTGCATGCTGCTGCTAATCATCTAATGGTAATCATCTAATTATCTAGGTAGTAATATATATATATATATATATATATATATAGCAAGAGAGTGAGAAAGAAAGATAGAAATTCTATTTTACCCGAGCACTGACAGGCACTGAAAGACAGTGATGCCCTATAGAAATTGTGAGGATTATTATTATTATTTTATATTATGATTATTCTTATGAATGTCATTTTAACATGTTATTATGTTACTTCAAATGTGTTCTCTTATGTGAATAGTTTTTTTAGTAGTAGTAGTATCACTGCATTTATTATTATTATTATTATGCAGAGCATGTGAGATACCAAAAGACAACATGTGGAGGTGAACATAGCATAGCTGTGTTGGCTATTCACGACACAAAGGTAAACAACAAACACTTTACGGCATCAAATATGGCGTCTCCCTTTAGCGTTGTGCTGCAGTTGACCGATCTGGATGATTTATCAACCCCTCTCAGGTTGTGGAACTTGTTAACACATTGTAACATTTTATTTTAAATTGTTTTCATGATCCTCACTGTCTTGATCTCTGCCTTTATATGTGTGTGTGTGTTTGTACAGCACTTTGGTTTGCTTTTTGTTGTTTTAAATGTTCTATACAAATACATTGATTTGACTTAAGTACTTGTTCCGTTGCTGTCTTGACTTTTGGATTCATAACAGTTTTTGGAGAATCATTTTCTAGCATTAGCGTTTCTACATTGTGGGTACTCGTTTTCCTCCTTCTCCTCTCTGTTTTCATCCTTCTTTTATTAATGGAATAATCTGGGGCAAATAATTATTGAAGGGTTCCTCTGCCTGATCCGATGCAGCTTTTGCCCCTGGTCAGTGTGTGTCACTTGGGCTAAGTGATGAACAATTTAGCATCAAATGGGGCCCCTTGGCAGACTGAGAGTGGGGGATAATAGGCACCATTTAATGTGAAGTGAGGGGACAGTATGTTAATTATTGTAATTAAAGGAGTGTTTGCTGATAATACTGTTAAAGTAACAAGGGGTGCATCCATTTAGCTTTCTAACTGACCCAGAAGTATTTCAGTGGCCATAATAAGAGCTGTTTGAATTCCCTAAGTGATAAAGAAAGGAGCTTCAATGCTTCCTTACTCCCTCAGCAGGGAAAACACCAGACCATACTTTTTGAAGGAGAGGAACTGAAAACATAATTTCTCAGGACGTGTGATTCTGTTTTGGACAGAATACCGTACGGTCTGCATATGTGTCCTCTATTAACTTAATAAAGTTGGTTAAAAAACAAACAAGCACAGCGTGAGTGGATTTTTCTACACCATTGTTCTCCTTTCCCAACTCCTTACAGCTTCTGCTTCACATCTTTCTTTTCGACCTTTTGACATGTTCCATTGGGGTCAAGGAATAGTGGCTTGGGAGTAGATCATTTAGATCACAAGCAGCACAATCTGACGATGGAGTGAAAATCGTCGCCATTGTGAAGAAAACTGTTCGGAACATACGTTCTCAAGGAAGTATGAGCACATGTTTCCTTTTAAAAATAATTCTTCTTTTTAACAGGAAAAAGCAGAAGTAAACATAGTGCTTCTTCTTTTATGACTGAGTCATTTATGTCTGGAATTTATTGATGATTTGACGGCTAACAGTGATTGTCAGTGTGCTCAGATTCAGATGGCATCAGGAGCAGGACAACGATCATAAACATACGACCAAAGCAACAAAAGAGAACTTCGGGCTGAAGCTGAAAAAGATTTTCCACAACACATTACATCTATTCTGTCTTGGGACACATAACATCTCTCACGCTCTATATTGATGTAAACCTTCTCAAATTGAAGCTGACACAGAGCCCTTTAATGGAGCGCCCATTATTTTATTTCACATGAAATGCACTGAAGCTCAGAGCACCGAAGAACAAATAATGTGTAACAGTCCAAATACTTAAAGTCTGAACTGTATATCTCCTGTTATCAAAACCAAATGTCCAATCATATGCTCACAACAGAGTTTTCTTCCATTCCCATTGTCAAGCAGAAGACAACGTGTTAATCCATTATTCAAGGGTCATTTGTCACAGTCTTAAACAAACTGCATCTTTGAAGGAGTACAAATATGACATGACATAACCTTGGTGTCCTAAGCAGCCGTACATGCACAATGCAAATGTAGAGTACATGCTTTTGCTCCCTTACATTGCTGAATAATGCAGGACTCTACTTCTTGTTTAATTGCAGACGTAACAGAGAGCCACTCCGACCATTTCGTGCCGAGCATATGGGTTTAGTGTCAGTGCACTGGCTGTGTTTCTGGTTGAAGTCTCCCTGAAGTGTCAAGGCGTGGCACTTTCTGCTCCAGTTGGCTGCGTTCTCACCGGTCCCACGCTCAGCAGGTTCCCCCCCGAAACACAATTCATCTGAGAAGACGCTCGGAGGGACCAGACCAGGGGCGGACTGGCCATCGGGAATACCGGGGACATCCCCGGTGGGCCGATGGCCGAAAATATAAATCCAACGGCCCATCACTATGATGTACCGGCCCACGCCCATCATCGAATCAGCCCTACAATGGTTGAAACAGCGGCACAAGCGTAATTTTCTCCAAGAGCTATACCTATCTATTCGCACTGACTGGTTTTATACTGCTACTCGCAATCGGTCTTCACACTCATGGTGACTATTTTTCGATTTTTTTTTAAGTGTCTTTTAATATGTGTTTTACAGACTTCGGAAGTCCAAAGTAAGAAAAGATCTCCACCTTATTAATAAACACCTCTAAATTGGTTCTTACACAGCCGAAGTGTAGAGAATTTGGATTTGCATACATACACGCAACGCGGCACCCAGTTATACGCATGCGCACCGCCGTGTATTGAGTGGGCCGGTCTGACAGAAACTCCCGGGCCACTTTTTTCCCCCAGTCCGCCCCTGGACCAGACAGGCCGCTAAGAAAAAATCCACTGATGTGTGTTCGAAGTAATCACTGTGCCTGCTGCGGCATTTCAAAATCACAAACAGTTAAGCGGCAGATGGCCAGAGACATGTCACCGACTGTGTCGATGCAGTGGATTGTCATGGAGGATCATACACCTCTCACATCTGTGGCTGGATGAAGCAGCGAGAGCAATTTGAACAATTATGTTCCAGTGTCTTTGTTTTGTTGAGGCTTGTGCTTTGTAAACAGGAGGCAGTGTTTTCCACACAGTGTTCATTAAATGTCCCACTTCAACCTTCACTTCCAGTAACCTACAGATCAGACGGGCCTATGTGACGACTTGTATTAGTCAAATTCATATTTGTATTCTCATACATCATTGGTATAGATGATACTCGGCGCTAATTCATGTTTTTGTCTTCATTCATAGAATAAATAACATTTCAGTTACATTGTTTAACAGTATAAACATTTTAAACTGTATTTTAACTTTAAAAAATCTAACCGTATAATTACAACCCTTTTTTTCAAACAGTACAGTAAAATATCTAAAGTCAATCATTGAAGCTAATTACAAAATCAACAATGACCTCTTTCAATAAACAGGTCGTCAGTAATTAATTTGGATCAAAATTACATCCTCCCAATTCACTGGAGTCACATTTTCCCTGGAAACAGATGCAAAATTAAACAAATTAATTAGCTGGGTTATTGCCTGGGGCTTCGGGAAGAGACCAGAAACCACGGAAGAGCCAGCCGGTGCGTTTCACCCGGTTATTGTGGGATTATGAATTTCATTCAAAACAACGAGTTCAAAAATAGAAGTCCGACACAAGCTGTTTCCTCGATGGAATAGCAGTGGGTATATCTGGTCAAGGAGCCTTCAACTGCAAGTTCAAAACTAGCTTGTCCTTTCCTCATGGATCTCGACCCCTGACCTTCTAAGAGTATTTCCCATGGCTCTCTCTGTCTGGACTCCCCTGGTTATGGCTTTGGCATTCCAGGTGTCACATGTGCTCTGTGTCAAATACGAGGCACCCCACATGCTACACCTGTTGTTTTGACCAGGCGGCACAGTGTCCTTCAGAAAATATTTTTAGAGTCGTAACGGGGGACCACTAAGTTTCCATTTGAGACGAGAGAAAGACTAAAAACACTTTAAAATAGTTGTGCGCTATTCTCTGTGTTGTTATTCAACACATTCACAACTGTTACCAGTGGTGAGAGGATCGCTATCATCGTTAACTCATGTCAGCAAGTTTATGGGCTGTTTGATAGTTTCCTGTTGGCGTCATGCACAGGTGGAAAGTAATCAAGTATTGTAATTGAGTGTAACATTTAGAAATGTGATGCATGAAATGGAGTGTTTCCATTTCATGCATCACATTTCTAAATGTTATCATATTATAGCGGCAAATACTGTGCTATTTAGAGACATTCACCAACTAGAGTCACTTTTCATACTATTGTTTTACATGTATTTAAAATACATGATAAGCTTATGAAATACAAAAGAGAAAGTGTATGCATTTGACGTGTATTTAAACTTTTAAGATATATTAATGTCCCTTCTACTGACATGGAAAAGGCAGAGTCTACCACTTATATTCCAGCTGAGCTTGTGTTCTTATGCAATTAAGCAGTTGCTATGAGTTGTTAACCAACATATATTTTTAGAATGTTCATATGAAAATAAATGTACAAGCCCAAAATAAAAAGCAAAGTCTCATGGAAAAAACGAATGCAAATCTGTGCACCAGAGCTTTGCTTCCGTATTAATTATCTCACGACTCTTCTGCATTTATCTTGTGACCCTGCTCCGGAGGGGGGACTGACGCCGATTTCAAGAGCCGCGGGACTGCTGAGCTTAAGTAAGCAGCTCCACCTCGACCTGCTTCAAAGATTTGTTCCATCAGTCTTGTAAATCTGATGATAAAATATAAATGAGCGCTAGAGGCAATTTTTCTGCGGAACATATATTTTTAGGGATTTGGGGTATTTTTATAGCTGATAATACTGATAATATTGTGAATGCAGGATGATGGAGTTTCATGTTTTGGGTATTCAAGCTTACTGACAAAGAAAGATCTGCTTTTTTCCTCAGTAACTTATAGCCTGGCACAGTCTCGTCAACAAACATTTTGTCAAGTAGAACTAATGACACATCTACAGATGTATCCTCTCTGATGGATATGATTCAGTCTAAAAATAAGAGAGCATAATCACCACCGTCCCCATTTCCTTCTCTCATCGGCTTCCTCGGACCCACAACACCCAAACCCTCCTGACAGTATTGTGACCCACAGCCCATTGGGACATGAAGGAGCTCATCACATGCATGAGAACACAGGGAGTGCTAAACCCAATGCACAAATCCATTAGGGGACTTGCTATTGTGGCAGCAGGCCCACAGTGAGACCCCACTGCTGTAAAATGCAGTGATGTGCGAGAGCTGTAGAAATTCCTCTGTGCAAAGGGCAGACTTACATCTGGCTTCATCTAGCGGGCAAAGGGAACCATCATGTCATGCCACTGTTAAGCCATATAATGTCTCATTGCTCATGCGTTTTGTGTTAATCGCATTTGCGACGGGGTTCCACTGGAGTGGAAATAATCTTCATCTCCCACAAATGAGAATTTGTTTCTTCGAGGCCTCCCCGCTCACATACCACGGAGGAGTTGATGAAAATAAAGCGAGGGAGAACGCGGTGGTGGTGGGAGTAGAGTGTCATGTCCTCGGACAGATCTCAGTTTACGCCTTGCTCCCCTTGTCCTTGGTCCAGCAATAAATACTCGCTGACATCAAGAGGGATCCTGCACAGAGCGCTACATTTCCCTTAGGTATATTTACAAAACATAGGCTGAGGTTATATCTGATTACTGATAGCAAACTGTATCATTTATCATATCAAATTCCCATGTAACGATACAAAGGGATTTTTGATGTGGCCTGAATGCAGGGAGGCCCAAAGCAGTAAAATAAAACAAAGGAAAAGGGCGCTTCTTCTCAGAAAGAGAGAGACCGTCATTCACGTCTTGACAGAACCACATACGTGAGTGAAATTGGCAAAATTAAGTCATGAGTTATGATGGATCTTACAGCAAAGGGCAGCAGGGATGGATTGTGCTGTCCTTGAACATAACCGTAAGAAAAATGTCTCCATGAGCCGTGGCCCTTCATATTAAATCACAGGCAAAGACAGTGTGGGTGGATGGACCAGTCATTTCAGTTATTCATCCCGGACTCCGGATTGTCCCGACGATTTATACTCTGAGCAACATGAGCTGTGCCAGAGTCATCTGGTCTTTTTTTTTAAATCAATCCATTTAGTGTTAAAAATACAGATCATTATTTTGACAGAGATCTATGCATGCAGATATGTACAGTGTCAGGAGTTATCCAGCAGAGGTAGCATTGTTATTTCGTTATTTTGGTTTATATTGTACAATCTAAGTGTTTGTCTTTCTATTTATTGTGTATAGTTCCCTATCTTTATATTTTATATTGATGCTTGCACAGGAAACAACAAAGCAAACCCCCTTAACAAGATTATTGACAGTAATACCCCCATTCTGATTCTGATTTGAATTATTTGGTGTAAACAGTTGGATTGACTCTCTAAGAGACCTCCTCTACAATTATGACACATTTAAGGGTAAAAATGAATATGGATAATCCAGGGGTTGTGAGATGGATTCATTCTTCATAATTCAAGATTTGTTTTTACTGTGTAAACCTTAAGTGATATGCTAAGAAACCGACATCAAAGAGTTTGACACTGCTAGCGTTTTTATTTATTCTTTAAGCGCCCTGAACCGACTGTGGCTTTATAACAGACAGATACAGCAGCGATATCGATCCTCTCATATGTTCAGCAACAAAGAACATTCTCCAAAATGTCAAGTGATTCTTCACAAGCCTTGAGAGAGCGCGTGCAGGATGAATAAATACGGAGAGCAAGAGAGAGGAGAGTGCAAGGTTGGGAAGGAGAAAAAGAAGGCTGACCCTGCCATTAGTCTGTGACTCTTTGGTGTGGTAGAGCCGACACTGTCATCTTCCCCCGAGCCCCTTTAGCCACTCATCTGTGGCCGACCTTGCTGCGCATGGGGGCTGTTTCTTTCTTCCACATCAGAGACACTGACTTGTAAGACTTCGAGCAGAACGGAGCGGTTTTTCTGGTGCTTTTGCAGCATCTCTGAAACCTGATGACACCTGAGCCTGCGAGAGAGCCTCCCTGTGATGATCCCAGCCCGATAGTCTCTGATTCCCGCCTCTGCAGTCAACCACAGAAGTTTTACCGTCAGCCAGGCAGCCGTATACAAAAATAAAGCTAAAATATTTATAAATCAGACATTGGGAAATGTGAAATGTCTTTGATATTCCAGCAACAGTGCATCTTATCGAGAATGTGTCACACCGACGTCCTGGAGCCTCCCTGTGAGGTGAAGCGCTCACAGTTTGTTTGCCGGGTGGAAGTTTTGCTGCGAGGCTGTCAGAGCTCATCTCGGCTAGGGTGACATGTGCTCGGGCACACTCGCACTATCACGAAATGACATCTCTGAGTCCTGATGCATATCGTGGGCCCCGGGCATTTAATAAACAAGACACCTCGTTTTATTTCTCATATGATCATCCCCCCTTTTTCTCAATTCTCAAATTTCTAAATCACCCAGGTTCTGCGGATGCCCCCAGGGGACCACCTGGGGCCCTTGAAGTCTGCAGCCAGATAAACTGATACATAGCTGCACAGTTATGAGACAGTTTTGTTTACCAGAAGAATTTCCTGAAACTGTACGAGAGAATTGGGTTTTACAGACAACAATGCAAACCTTTTCCTATTAGCACACAAAGCCAGGTCTGAAATTGTAGCTTTGGCACTGGTTTCGAGTTTCTCAGCTTCGACAATCTTCCCAGTGTGTTTTTGTGAAAGCAACGTTGCTAAGAGGACAAGCCCGGGGGTGAACTCATGAATTAATACAGCCTATACGCCCAGTGAGTACGAGCATGAAATACTCACAAGAGCTGAAAATCAAACTTGAGATTCAGATTTCACCCGAGCTCAGACTGTGACTGGAGGCGTATTTGTGTATTGAATATAACGTTAAATCCAAATTGAAGCGGGAATTGAGTATAAGAGCTTCAATTGGTCGGCTGTCGTTGAAGGGAAACAACAATTCTTTGGATTTTCTCGATACTAATGTTGCATTAAAAAGCGCAAAAAGACACAGTGGCGATTGATTATACATTGTTTTATTTCATCTTTACGGCACGTCTTTGATGTGGGCCAGCTCATAACTGTGCAAATACGAAGCGCATGTTATGTACACATGCCAGGATGGAAGGTCTCTCATCCAATCATTGATCGGGTATGTTCTGACTCTGAGAAATTTTAAGAGAAAATCTTCTTTTCTGCACGTTAACCGATGAGTCTTTGAATTGAGAGCAGGGGGCGCTGTCACGACGCAGCACGATGATAACACTGATGGTTTTCCCCTCAACATGAGGGAACTGTGGTGTTGGACATTGCTGGAAGGAAAACAGTGAAAACAGTGTCCTCTTCAAACATGCTCATCTCTTTACAGGACACACATCTTGTGAAAAGGCACTTTGTGAATCACACCCACAACAAGGCTCTGGATTATAGCCGCTTTTTATAAATTTAGCTCCGCTACATTATTGTTGGTGGGCGCCGGCGAGGGCTTGCTCCTCAGTCCCTCGGTGGCACACTTGGACGTCTCCATGAGGAGCAGACGCGGGACGCACAGAGAAAGCAGGATCGTCTTGTACTCTTTGCGGAAGTTTTGGTTTAGAAGTCCGTATATGATGGCGTTGAGGCAGCTGTTGAAGTACGCCATGAAGTAGCTCATGACAAAGAGCCACTCGGGAATGTGGGGCCCCACTTGCTCAGGGTTTATGGCCACAGCCAGGCCGATGAGATTCAGCGGAGCCCAGCACACGGCGAACAACACAAACACTATAAACATAGTCAGGAAGTTCCTCACGTCGCTCGCTTTCAGCTTGGTCCTTAGCTCCGGTTTGACCCGATGCTTCACCTGAATCACCAGAACCCATATCCTCATGTAGCAGTAGGACACCACCAGCAGCGGGATCAGGAAGTGGATGATCACCACGGAGATGGTGTAGTAGGAGCTGACCGTCTGGGCGAAGGTGCAGGAGTAGATGCGCGGGTCGTACTGCAGCGAGCCCACGAAGAAGTTGGGCACGGTGGCGAGGGCGGTGAGCAGCCAGGTGAGGGCCAGGTAGCAGCAGGTGTTCCTCAGGCTGTACAGCCGGTCGTAGTGGAGGCTGTGGCAGATGTAGCAGTAGCGGTTGATGGCGATGGCCGTGATGTTGAAGATGGAGCCGATGACGCTGAGGCCCATGACGAAGCCGCTGGCCTGGCAGTGCAGGTCGCCCATGGTCCATTCGTTGTGGAAGATGGCCGTCAGCACCAGGGGGTAAGGGTACAGCGCCACCACCAGGTCGGCCACGGAGAGACTCACCACGAAGATGTTGCCTGGAGAAACAGAAGAGGTTTAGATGACAGATAAAAAGTGAAACGCGCTGGTGTATAATTAAAGTGAACAGCTCTCCTCTTTCACATGCTGCTCCGGGTTAAATTCCTTAAAATAAACTGGGTCACAGAAGGCATGACTGCGACTTCCATTGGAGAAGAGCAGCTTCGTTGTGCCCTCTGCCCCTTCCGCTGGGCTCTCATTCTGATGAGGCTTTCACCATGTACTCTCCACTGCACTAATCTGGATCGAGGCAAATGTTTTGAACGCTTTATTGTCACACGGCCCTCTGTGTCGCAAACCCTTTCCTTCTCATTGGACGTGTTTTCTAATAACAACAACTAGAGCCGTGGCCCTGAAGACGGCAGCGGCAGCCGGATGGTCGGTCGATCCACGCCACAGCTATTGGATGGATCACTATGAAATGTGGCACAGATCTCCACGGAGCCCAGAGGATGAGACCCACTGTCGTTGGGGATCATCATTTTTGCTTTAGTGCTGCCACAAGGGTCATATATGTGGTTTTGAGTGAAATATTGTGACAAGTGCTGGATTGATTCCTGTGATGTATGCTGTGCCCGAGAGAAGCCTCACAGACCAGCAGCACGGCTGGGCAATGAAAACGTGCTTCACTACATACACCCAGTGGTGGGATGTGACAAAGTACATTTACTCAGTTACTTAACTCTTAATCCACTACATATATCAGCAAATATCAGCACTTTCTATTCCACATTTTAACAAAGCATTTCTTTACATGTTCACATTATCTTTATACTGAACATTTTTTAAAGTAATCAATAAGGAGAGTCAAATTGATCCATTGATCCAATCAGGTAACATAAGTACGTACTTTCTTTGAAGAAGAAAAGTTGAAGCTTTAACTTTTACTTGAGAAGATTTTTGTCTGTTTATTTGTTCTTCAGCCTACCTGAAGGAAATGAAAAAATAACTTTATTAGAATTTTTTTTTGTCTCTGACAAGAGGAGGAAAGTTGAGTTTCCCATGACAACATGCAGAGTTTAAGTGCATGAAAAAAAACAGGACATGGATAATTTTAGTGTCCTATTACATCCAAACAACTTCCTGTCCTCCTGCGGTCGGAGCCGATGGCGGTGTGACACTGGTTCGCTTCACAAACCATGAATCATTGAAAATGACGTCTGATGTTGTTACAGTGCAGCTGTTCTGGGCGGGTAAGGAGAAGAATAAAACAAGAAATCAAATTCCAATGTTTTCTCAGATAAAGAGAAAGATAAGTAGAGCATACACTGGAGTCCTTAATCAATCTCACTGGTGTCAAAAGAGTGCTCCAAGTTCTAATGGAGAAGTTGTGCAATAAGAGGGTCAAGTGTGTGTGTGTGTGTGTGTGTGTTCTACATATAAAGGTTTGTAATGAAGGAGATTGGTCCAGTTTGCAGCTTTTAAAGCTTTTTAACAATAAGGCATGTTAAACATATGACTGACTCGACCATCGTATAGGCTGGTTCCCTCGCACCACTACATCACCGCTCACTCTATAAATATAAACACACCTCTTTGTAAACTAATCTGCAAAGGGTGATATGTGATGTGGCCTCGTTTTACCGACACTCTGGGTCAGACGCTGGGGTGTTTCCAGGGTGAGTGTAACACAAACTACCTTCTAAGTTGAGATGGGAGGGCGTGAGGCTCTCGCTCACTCAGACAACAGCTGAATCAACAGCGGGGATTGGCAGATATGACCGGAGTGGATCTAAAACACATGCTGGACATCAATCCTCGTTCTAAACCCTGCTAAACCCGCCCAAACACCCCCCCCCCCTCCCCTCCACACACACAAACACACACACACACACACACACACATAGCGACATCACACAGCTACAATATGTTGTGTAGCAACCGCTCTAATTTTACTCATCTCCTCAACCTACTTAGCTTTGTCAGTGTGCTGTAGAATATTTCAAGCAGCATATATCACAATACCAGAATAGCACTCAGAGCATTTAGCCTTTGCCAAGTTCCAACAGTGTCCTTCAACTCAATCAAGGTGCACCGTATTTCACAAACTCAAGAGTTATTTATATGTTCATCCAGATCCATGAATTATCCTCCAGGAAATTGGTGAAAACATTTAAAAAGACTCTCTCAGAAACTAAAAAAAATAAATAAATGTATTCCTCTCCCCTGATCTGGATCCCAACCAAAGTTGTATGTGTTCTTCCCTGAGCCATATCGCATCCTCCCACTACGTTTCGTGGTAATCCGTCCAGTAGCGTTTACATAGCTGGCACTACCTCCTGCTAACATTTAATATAGAAATTGTATATTGCTACCTCACTAACAATTTGTATCTTTATTTTAGAAGATGCTTTTTCACATTTTCTCTTTGACACAGGTATTCACTCAGTTTCCAAGTCACTAAAAAAGCTCGAGCCATTTCTCAAGCCTGAAAAATAAAAAATAAGAAAAAACTCTTTGTCCTCCAGCCAGCTCAGTGGGCAAATCTGTCAGATTGCATTTGTGATGCTCACTGTCCTCACTGTGTGCATTTGTCATTGTGCAGAGGTTTGATTCCGCGCTGACATCATGTGGCTCGGTGTTATCATGTACGCCGGCCGGACGGAGCATGCTCGGGCCTTACAGCTCTCCCTGGCTGAACCGTCGCTCCCCCTTATCGTCAAGAGGATGAGGTAAGTGCTAAAACACCGCTGAGAGGATTGCTGCAAAGTGGCCCAGATGACAGCCTTTGTTTTGTTGGCGTTCATTATTAAAAACATCGGACAAACCATTACCTCTCGCTGTTCAATTAACCAGGTCGGCCGAGCGGAGCTCATCACTCGAACTCGCAGCACTCACAGCGATTCATGTTTTAGAGTAAAACTGTCGACCAACAGCGATACTCTCACGCCCGGGTACCAGAATAGGGCCGTGCCCGCTGACATCTCCTGGAGCTATTCTTATCGGGTGTGAGTTGAAAAGAGTTTAACCTGGATGCAGATTGGTTACAGGCCACCGGGGACGACTGACATCCAGCCCTTTAACTCCTGTGTCACCACCATCTGATGTTACAGTATTCTCTCGCAAAGCTGTCAGCCAAGTGAAAAACTGCTTCAAATCAACGGCTTCCTGATTTGAACAGTGTCCTCCGGAGAGTCGAGCACCCACCTCCCATCAGGATGAAACTAAAATCAAAACCTTTACAGCAGAGAAATATTCATCTCTGATATTTGTCACCAGAGTCATCAACACCAAACAAACACCACGGCATATTCAAAAAATATGTTCGACAGGAGCTGCCTCTCATCCTCCCTTCCACGGTGATATAAACCTGCACGTGGACATATTTATAGCATGTTCCCTCGTTCCGGCTGGATGAGTAGTTTTTGAGGAGTAAAAAGAACATTGTTGGAAAATGAAAAAACAGGGATTCGTGGTGGAGCAAGAATAGGCTCGGTAATGAAGATGCGAGTGCAGGACATAAACAATGAGCGAAGGAGAAAAGAAAAGCCTGCCGGCTCAGTAGATCTGAATTTCCCTCGGGATTAATAAAGTATCCATCTATCATCCATCTATCTATCTAAATATCCAATATGACAACTGGCATCGCTGTGTGCACAAGTGAATCTCAGGGGCTTACGCTGCTCTGTCAAACCCACCATCTCTGTCCCACCACTCGTCCTGGATATGCACCTTTGAAGAAAAGCTGAATTCATAAAAACATTTTTTTTTAGATGAAAACATGTAGGAGGGCTGGCGTCACTTTAATCCAGCAGCGCGAGGCTTATTACTACAAATGCATATATCCCAAATAAGATTGCGTTCGACTCAGTCAGTCATGTTATCATAAATAAGCAAGGATAACCTTTCGGCAAGGGCATAAACGCTGATGAATTAGATGTGACTACTTCATGAACCCACGTTCTGGAGGCCAGAGTGTTTTCTTTTTTCTTCTTTTTCTTAAGAAGTTTAACATTAAACTGACTCAAGCTGCCTCTTGGTGACACAGCCTCCTGTCTGCCAGCCCGGCCAAACTTATAATCGTCATCGTCAAAGAGCGTCCACCTATCAGACCCCACAGAATGTCTGAGAGAGCACGACCCGCTGGGCCCGACGGACATCGGCCCGTCAATCAATCAGACCATAAGCGACGTCTGATAGGAGGTTTGACCTCAGAGGAGCTGAGACGTAAGAGAGCAAAACAGCCTCCAACAGCAGAGCGGCTGATTGGAGGTAATATAAACATGAGATAACATTATCCAGGTGTGGTGTGGTCAGATAATCCTAATCTGATAATATCCTTTACCTCCACCCTTCAACCACACGAGAGGGCTGAATGTCAATCCACTTTACTGCTGTCTGGGAGGAAAGAAGACATGTTTAATGTAGTGTGCTAAGTGATATTCCCCGTGGATCTGGGCTGTCAATTTAAATTGGTTTCTGGTTTGACTCTAAAGTCCACTGACTCAATTATCCCCCCCCTCCACCCGCTCTTCTCCTCCTCCTCCTCCTCCTCGTCTGGACACTGCCCGTTTACAGGTTTTATTCATGCCTGTGGAGAGAGACGGGAGGCGATGTATGACTTCACAAAACTCACATCCATCCTCCACCATGCACCGCCCCACCCGACAACCCACAGGTCCTACCACTGGAGATGCAGTCTATACACACACACACACAAACACACAACTGAGACAGATCAGACGGGTCAAAGATGGTGACGTCCAGTGTTTCAGGCTACAGTTAGAATCCATTAGACCAAATCTGTTTTCCTGGCAAAACCAAACAGACTGAACAACTGGTCGATCTGTGTGGGTGTTTTCTTTGACATTGTTTCGAAATGCGCCCGACAAATGCGTCCTTCTATGACCGAGAAACAAAGGCTCCAATGGGTGGATCCATCTCGGCTCAACCTATCCCAGGGTTCATTGCACCTGCACAATGCTTGAGTATCACACTATCAAAAATCAACAGAACAGCTTATGGCACACGTGTAGAAACACAACACAAGGGGCATTACAACTTGCTCATCACGTACAACTTCGGCTCTGCTGCTAGGTAACAGCGATGAGGGCGGGACAAGCTGGTGATCACAGAAAGCCTTCGTAGACCAGACGGTCTCCTTTCAGTTCGGCCTTCGAAGTCAAGGTGGCCCACGGAGGAAGCGGTCGTTGTGAGCCGCGTGGACCACGATCTCCGAAGCAAGCGGCCCCTCAATGGAGACACAGCTCAACACGCATGCAGGCGTGTGCACAGTTAGGGTCATCAGTTCATTTTTTCCCTCCATCTGTTTGCCTTTTCCTCCTTTTCTTTCTCTTTTTATGAGCCTCCCTTCCCCTCTCTTGAGTACATTTTATTTGTGTATTTTTAGTCTAAACCCCAGTGGGAAACTCTAGTGTTAACACCCCATTGGCAGCCCAACGGTGCCACGCTCTTCCTCTTTTTGAAGGTTCACTGGGTAGATCCTGTTATGTCTGCAAACTGGAGAGAAGCCTGGAACATATGGCTCCCAAACACCCCCCCCCCCTTTTTTTATATATAAAGACAGTGGAGCACGGACGTATTGTCACTAGATGCCGGCATCTCCAAAATGTGTGCACATGCATGTTTCATTTTGGAGGTTGAGGCAGCATGCGAGGCGAGCGTGTTGAAGTGAAGCAGAGCAGAAAGGTCTTGGTGCTGTGTGTGTGTGTGTTTGTGTGTGTGTGTGTGTGTTTGTGAGTGTGTGTGTGTGTCTGTGTGTGTGTGAGAGAGAGAGGAAGCAAACTAGCAGTCAGCAGAGTGTGTAACAGATAGAGAGAGATGGGATTCTGTCTGAAACACCAGATCCTCCCCCAAATAACAATCTGTTTCTGACTCCTTACCAACTGCAAGTCATACCATGGCTTCTTGTGGGGCCAGAGGTTGTTGTTATATTAAACTACACCTGTCAGCGCTTAACAAAACAATCCATCAATCAGGCAAAGTACATTCTACTGCTTTTTTCCCCCACAGCTGCTCAGAGTTCATCAGCTTCATCCATGACTTCCTTTCGGAAACTCTTTACAATTAAACATTCATACAAAGTGAACCACACGTATAAATAGCTTGTTAAGAACAGAGAGGAGATTGTTGATAGGCTAACGGCGCCAACAATTTTTGTTACACAACATTTAAAAATTGAAAACAAAAAACCGATAGCATGAGGATTTCAGGAGTTACAGGTTTGTGCTGCTGACAGGACACAACTGCCACAACACGGCTCATCCCGTCGCTCTCGTGTGACTGGATGAGCCGGTCGGTCCAATTAGAGCAGGGGACCAGTGACACGAGGTTTGCAATCAGTGCAGTGTCTGTGGTGTGCCAGCATGAGGAAGACTTTTGAACAGGCCATTTACCCCTCGCCTCTTGTTCGAGACCAGCGGACTGTGTCATTTTTTTGCAAACCAGATAATCGAATTATTCTTCTGGTTCCAAAACTTCTGGCCAAACTGCTTCTGGCTGCTGCACATGGGCCCCACATCGGAGCGGTTATGTAATGTACTTCAAATTGTGATTAAAAGCTAATTATTCCGAACACTTGCTGACCTAATCCCGCCTCCTAATTCTGCGTGTTCTCATTAGCATCACGCTGTGATCACTGAGTTCAGTGTCTTTGCATCAGTGTAGGGGTTTCCTGACTTTTATTGTAACCCCCGGGACCGTTTGATCAACAGAGTGTATACATTCAACATGAGACGTATGGTTTCTGCAGCCCGACCTCGTCCTGCTTCCAGCCAACAGGACAACACACCTCTGTTCTTCTGGGAGAGAGAACATCATGAGGTCAGATCATATAATCACAGGGAAATTTGACTTGTTCTTATGATATTTTTATGTTTCTTGTGACTGAAGAATAAAATATGCATAATGGCTTCTACCTTGTAAAACATAAACCCCGCAGGGCCCCCGGTTTATGTGTTAGTGCCCCAAATGATTCTTCCTTGTTTTCCACAACAAACAGGCTTTGGCTATCAAAAGATACTATCTGGGTTTTATGGAAAGTAAGAGACACCAACACACGTCACTTGCAAGATACGACTGAAGCCGGCGGAAGATTGTTAGAAGATTGGATTGTGGAGCCGAAACTGTGTGTTTTTAAACATTTCACATATAATAAATTATTTTCCCTGCACCCTCTATCACAAAGTGCAACACCCTCTCTAAAAAAATCTAAAAATAATATAAGAGGCATAAAAATGTGTGTAACTCAGTAAAACATTAATAAATAAAAGTGACACGTTTTAAAGCTTGAAGTAAAGACGTTTTGCAACTTTGGACTGCAGTGTGTTTGGCCGGAGCAGCAAAGCAAAGTGCAGGGGTTCATTTTATCACACATGATTTCAACTTTTCATTTGGAAGAGGTAACTGAGATTTTATGCTTTTATGGAAAGTAACATGCACTCACCTTTTGGTAATAAAAAAAAATATCCAAATGTAGTTTCTATTTTCCTAACTGTGATGTAATGTGTTGATTATAGCTGTTGATAATAACAGGAAAACTAAATCCATGATTGACTAAGGATGTTTTCCTCTGTATATAGTGGTGCACATAAAAACTATATTAAATTTTTTCAGGCAGCTAATGAAAAGAAAGGCTTGAAATTAAGACAAGAAAAAAAAATCTGTCAATATCGATACTTCTCATGATAAGTGACACATTATTATTTCTTGCGGTTGTGATATACATAAAACATTTTACAAATCTATAGCAAAGCATTATGTATTATCTTCTAAACATATGTATTAAAGCTTTCCTAGATAAGTCTCTGCTTCTTCTAGCCCAAATTAGAACTACACTGCAGAAAGAAAACTGTTAATCAAGTGATCGTATACTGAAAGATCTTCTTCAGGAACCTTCACATGCAACAAAACAACAAAGTCTGAGGTTGCGTTTGAAATCATTTAGAAAAAAAAAAAAAAAACTGCACCACAGGACATTGAAGCAACTACTTCACAAAACTCCTCTCACCTTGGCAGCTCATGTCACAGCACAGGTCCTGATATGAGGGCGAGTGATTTATCTGAGATGAGGAAACCAATGGTAAAGGCGGACGGAGGAAGATGGGAGAGGGGCTGTTATTATTTATGAAGAGATGGGAAGGCAGAGAAGGAAGGCTGTGGAGACTCACTCGGACTGGGGGGGGCACTTTTGGCCTGATTGCCAAACAGAGGTCACACGTTATATTACATAGTTTGAGTTATGAATGAAGAGGGCAAAGCAGGACATCCCACAAAGAGTACTGTGGGTCATTGGAACGAATGGTTGCATTGTTTCAATGGACAGAGTCACTTTTAATAGGATTATTTTGGAATAAAAAGACAATCATTCAGATCCAATAAGACAGTTACTTTGCTCCTTCTTCCCTATTATATCAGCCCTCCCCCGCCCCCCTATCATACGTTATTCTATGCATCTCTGTGGTTCCATTACTCATCCATTACTTTTTCATCTTTTCCTCCGTCTCTCTCACCTGCATTCCTGAGCTTCTTGTTCCTGTACACGGACAGGATGACGAGGACGTTGCCCAGGATGTCCACCACGATGGTGAAGATCAGCACGCTGGCCAGCGCAGTGGACATTCCACCGGAGGAAGCGTCAGGTCCGCGGTCGCTCCCATTCCGGGACAAACAGTCCGACGCGTTCGCATCCCTCACCTCCAAATCCATCTCCCCTCAGGGTGCAGCGGCCATCATGCTGTGAGCCCCCGCTGCCCAGCTCGGATGGAAATTAAAAAAATATATATTCACAGAAGCAAAAAAATAGAAGAAGAGCAGAAGGGATGATGTGTTGGAACTTCTTCAGGGACGAGAGCTCACTCCTCCGCCTGTGGAGGACGCGAACCGGCGCAAGCCTGATAATTTGATCAGCAGGACATTTTACGCACGCAGGGAAATTGAAGGAGCAAATTGTTTAGGTAACGGAAGAGGCCAGTGGCTCGTGTTTACCCGCCGCCCTCCGTGTGGTCCTCAGGAGTGACCATGGTTTCCTGCGCGCTGCTCCATGTAAGCGAGGATGGCTCGTCCAGAAGGCATGTGTGCGCTCTCCTGTGCGTAATGGGAATGAGAGGGTGCGAGGGAATACACTGAGCAGCCGAGAGCCCCGTGCTGGCTTATGTGCACACTAATAAAACTACACTGTTATCACTAACAGCCAGATTGATGATTTGAAGCTGTTTAAGAGCTGTAGATAATGTACAGTCTTTGCGCCCTGAGCCACGTCTCTGCGCAACTCTCATTAAAAAACAACCTGACTGGATGTGGAGAGTCGAGACAGGCAGGAATGTGCAGCCTACCTTGTTTTAATTTGAAGCTTTACAGCAGCAGCCATTGTTAACTTGCTTTAGTTTCTCACTCAGCTAAACTGACGAGCCTACCGTGCGCATAGAAATGGCGCCTTCATGTGTCCGGCTGTGACTCTTACAAAGAGTAAAATACACACACGAGAACAAATGGTTCATATTTTACCATTGATTATAAATTGTGTATTAGTGGTGATACATAAAAGTCTACATGACCCAAGTGGAACGTTTTAAAACATAAACAACTGGCTTTTAAATACTGATTTGCACTATATAATGTTCTAATTTCTATAAGGAGCTTTTTTTTTTATTGAGCCAGCTGCTGTAGTTTCACCCTGAAGACATCTTCTTGACAATATGGATACAACTAATTATTTCTACTATTGATGAATCTGTATATTGTTTCAGATTAACAGAGAGGCGGTGGTCTAGTGGCAGAAACTTGGACTATGGGCAGAGAAGGTCTCTGGTTCGACTCCACGGAGAGACAACAAAAAGACAACCTGGATTGATCTGTCCAAAAATCCAAGACTCTCCCTACCCTGTCTAGTGCCCCTGAGCAAGGCACCTTACTCCCCCAACATCTGCTCCCGAGCGCCGTACATGGCTGCTTACTGCTCTGTGTGTCCTGCACCAGATGGGTCAAAAGCAGAGATTAAATTTCCCTACCTGCATGAGTGTGCCTTTGCATGTCATGTGTTTTGGACTAATAAATGCATCTTAATTAACATCATGATCTGTAATCACGCCCCTCACATCTTTCCATATATCCCCGACATCTTCAAATGTCTTGTTTTAACCGAGCAACAATCCAAGTTATGACATCTCCAATTGTGTGTTTCCATTAAGTTGCTCTGGTCACATACTGTATATTATATATTCTACAGTGTCACGGTTAGGGTCAGCATAGCTCTGTGTTTTGACATGTGAAATTAACAGATAGCATTTCAATTATAATCCAAAGAGATGTTCTATAGCTGTCATTTTGTTTATTTGCCATGGCTGCATGTACAGTGCGTGTCTGCTGTCCTGTTCAACAAGAAATCTCAAATCAATCGGTTCAAACCATTCACAAAGGAAATGGAATTGAGGCTTTACACTTTACAATTGAACAATAAACCCTCAACTAAAAATAAATAAAAAGAAAACACAAATAAAACCAAATGTTTAGAACTTGAAGAGAAAAAAAACTTCATTCTTATTCAACAGTACATCTTTTCTGCTTTTGTTTATTCTGTAAACGCAGATGCTGATGTCTATAAAAGGCTAATATTGGCAGATTCCAAATGTGTGGTTTAATTTAAATACACACACACACAGACACACACACACACACAGACAGACACACTACTGAAAACAACACTACGTTACATTAACATTTGGAGCTCTTGGAGAGAATCCAGTTGTATATGACCAGCTTTTGAAGAACAGTCATGTTTATGTTTCACTGGAAAAAGATTCCAAGGGCTGAGCTGTCCGGATGTGGAAGAGAGAGGGTTATGTTGTCGTCCTGACTGAACAGGGCCAGAAAAGCCCCGAGCATATTTGTACTGATTAATTGTGAAGAGAGGTTTTTGAAAGTTTGAAGTACTGCCTCGTGGTCGTATGCCTCGGCAAACCATGGTTGCAGGGAATATCATCACAGTCTCCCCTTCTGTTCCTGAGTTATGGTTTTGAACAACGGCCATAAAAGTGTTTTTGTAGAACATAATGAAGTCAAGTTTAAGACAACCTTTGGGTTATAATGGAAGTTCATCATTTTGTCCAATTCATGTGGGGGGGAAAAACACTGACCTTCACCTTCGAACACCAAACTTCTAGTCAGTTAATTACTGAGTGAACTTGTAGACCAAATTTTTGAAGAAAGTCCCTCGGGTACATGTTCAAGAGAAGAGTTGTGCCTGTCCCCCTCCTGACCACAAGGCAACTTTGATATTCAGCCAAGGAGGTACACAATGAGACTCTCCTCTTGTCTGTGCTACAGTGCCGACGTTGTTTCCCAAAACATCCTGATATTACTAATGTGGATTCATGTCATGTTCACACACAAGCAGTAATTTCCGACTGAGCTGTCAGTCAGTGTTATCTGAAAAAACATGAACCACAATCCTTCCTTAACTTTCTCACATACTTCCTCCACAGCAGTCCCCTTAAATCCAGTTGGCACCACATTTCACACGTCTGTTCTCTGTGCCTGATTTTGCTCATCAAGAGCCGTGAATAATTCCCTCGTAAAACTGTGAAATGTTCAAAAGCACTGTGTCTCGCAATGATTAAGAGAATCAAAAAGAAATTATTCCTGGATCCCTGCCCAAATTTTCTATGGGTTCTTTCCAGTTCAAACCACTTCCTCCGATCACATGTCCTGGAACTCTGCTCTGTTGTACTTGTGTAATGTTGCAACACAAACAAACAAACCAACCAACCAACCAACAAACTGTGTAACATGAAATGGTTCTTTGTAATGATGAATATAAAGGGCGTGTGTCCTGGCTCCTGTCATTAACACCAATAAACAAATAAACACAACCTGCTCAGCACCACCCTGCACAGATACAGACAACATGCACAATTAATATTTATTTGTGAATTATTGGACTTAATAGCCAACGGTTGGTTTCCTTCCCACTTCCTACTTAAATCCTACTTCCTGTCCAGTAACAGGAAGGCGGGACTTAGCCTCTCCACCTATCAGACAACACCTGATCACCCTGCAAGGTCTCTCCCCTTTGCGAGCAGCAGCATCTTATTTATGTTATATTTCCTGAAGTTGATTGTACATAATATACGTATATGCATAAAGTTGTTGATATTGGTTTTATCTATCATTGTTTTTGTTCAGTGGTAAAATAACTGGGTTGATTAAGAGTGCTGCCTTCATTTATCTTCGAGCCAGTAAATCATCTGTAACAGTCGACTACCAAATATATACAAACTCTCTTATAGAATGTTTATAAATATTGCAGAATCGTCTCCACTTAGTCCCACTATGCAGAAATTAAATCAACAGCGATCTGGGTATGGAGTCATGGCAGCGAGGTCCAACAGATACGCACACTCGACCAATCACCAGTCGGCCTCAGCTGTCAATCATGACATTTCCCCGTAATTTTTGAATGCATCGAAATTCATTTTTAAAGTTAAAAAAATGTCACCTGTTTTTTTACTTTTATTTTGGTCTGTGTCCCCCATGTCACATGCATGAGGTGGGGTTTATGACCTATACTGCAGCCAGCCACCAGGGGGCAATCGCAATGCTTTGGCTTCACTTTTGGGGAGCAGTCTGCCATAAAAGGAAAAGAGATAACTAACTGTAGACCAACATGTCCCTCAGGGTGGTGCAGAGAGTGTCTGAAGGAGCCTTTGTTGTGGAGCTGCTACAACAAGACAAAGTCAAAATTGTTCCAAAGTCAGTCTTTTTCAATTTGACAACCGAAACCAGAAATAAGAAAATGTCACTCCCAGTGTGCATTGATACTCGTGGTGCATGTGACATACAAAACTATAGCTTATGTACATCAGTAGAAAATCAATATCATAGAAATGATCTCTTCTTCTCTTTGCTGGTTTACCAATAGTGCAGTGCCTGTTCCAGACCTGCCTGTATTGAATGGGTTGTTTGTTTTGGCCTGTGGGGATGCTGGTTGCAGTTTGGTTATTCATATGCAGAACCGAAGAAGTTGCTGTTGTGAACATGCTGACGTTGTGAACGTCCTGTCGTCATGAACACACTATTGTCATGATCCCGCTGTCCCCATGAACATGCTGTTGTCGTAATCACGCTGTTGTCGTGAATGCACTGTCGTGAACAGGCTGTTGTTGTGCACATGCTGTTGTTGTGCACTTGCTGTTGTTGTGCACTTGCTTTAAAGAATCCCAGCTGCTGCCACAGAGCACTGGTCACCCGTTTAATCAAAGTTTATTAATATTGAACGTATCATGTATCCAAATTGCATCAAATTTGAAAATGCATTTCCTTGGGCCCTGAACAATACAAATGTGAATCCGATAAAATGAAGACAGACAGACGGATGGATGGACGAAGATTTCTGGAGGTGACATTCCAGACTCACAGAGCACAGAACAAACTGCACCTCCAAAGCATAATCCTAACCAGAATTTATCCTGTGTTATTTAAACTGTCACACAGTTATTGATTGTCCAGTGATAGAGGCACTGACGAAACACATACATTAACTCATTTTCAGCCTCAGAAAGATGTACATTTATGTGAAGAGAGGCTTTGTGTGTGTGTGTTTGTGTGTGTGTGTGTGTTTGTGTGTGTTTGTGTGTGTGTGTGTGTGTGAGTATTTATATATAACCACACTACCAAATAAGAATCTGCCAATGTGAGCCTTTCACAGAAATCAGTATCTGCAGAATAAACAATGAAGAAAAGATGTACATTTATGTGAAGAGAGGCTTTGTGTGTGTGTGTGTTTTTTTGTCTGCGTGTGTTTGTGTGTGTGTGACGGCTGTACCTATTTTACCAGCACCTTCAAGCATGAAGACGCCTGCAGCAGAGTCTAGTCAAAGCACATTACACATTTAAAAAAAATCAAACCACACTTTCATTTGTGGTCTGACATTTCTCAGCAGCTCACGTCAGCGTGTGTTATAATAAACCTCAATCTCTTTTATTCTACCGAAAGAGGGGAAGGAAATCTCTGTCCTCTGTCCTGATGGAAGAGGAAATTCAATATCCTCCAACAGAGGCTTCACTTTCCCAGCCTGATGCCTCTTTATTGCAGCATCATGAGTTGGTCTCTGGAGGGAGAAAATAAAAGCCTCTGGTTCTCGGGTAAAATGAAATGTGATTGTGATGGAGAAACGTTGTGTTTTCATTCGCTGGACGCCCGTGTGAGTTTTCCACAAGGCTGCGGTTTATTTGATCGTAAAAAAAAACAAACTAAATTGAAGCTCCTTAATGATGTAAGTAGTGTTAGGCTCGTTTCACTATATTAGGACATTTTCTAAATTGAAGTTTACTTTGTCAACAAAATGCGTGATTTCTGCTTTTCTGTAAATAAATAATAAAAATTACAAGCCACTTTAAAGGACACTGTGGACACAACACACTGTTTGATGACCTCCACTACAGAGGTTATGTCTCATTGACTGTTATTTGGCAGGATTATGTAATAACTACTGGACAGATTTACGCGAACCTTTGTGGAAGGTTGTGGTATAGGTTAGGAAAGATCAGATGCATATTAAGGGGCAGATAGAGGAATTCATATGATAATAATATAATAATAATAAAAATATAATAATTTGTGGATCTTGAATAGAAAAATCCGGGTACGTTGATGGGCAGGATATTCATGACTGTGTGGAAACTTGGTGCAGATCCAAGTAAAAATCCTGAATCTAAACATGGCTCCCCAAGGGGACTGTTGAGCCTCGACAGAGGTTGCTTCATTATTTCAAGGTAGATGTTGCCTGCTGCTCCCGCAGAATGAGTCTCTCAATAACTGTGAAATTTCATTTTGCACAAAATCTATGTCTGTGTGATATGTTCTTAAAAATCAACTTGTGACAAACCTTAACCTTACAGCTGAGGCGTCTCCACGGAGGATCTCGGGCAGGCACTGGCTGTTTGTTATGACTATCTGCCTGATCAGTGCCTTTAGCGATATCCTAGGAGCAGACAGGGAGCTGTTATTTACTACCTCTGTGGAGACGCTGGCGAAATGAGAGAAAACAGGCCGTAGAGAAATGGATCTTAATATTAGCCGTATAAAATATCTTTGAGTGAAATACCATGATAAAGGCTGCTGCCGGTTGCAAAGCCAACCAAGCACCAAGAGGGCACAAGTGTTTATGAATATATTTTAGGTATAAAGCTGCCGCATGGAGAGGCGGTGGTCTAGTGGCAGAAATTTGGACTACGGGCAGAGAAGGTCTCTGGTTCGACTCCACGGAGAGACAACAAAAAGACGAACCTGGATTGATCTGTCCAAAAATCCAAGGGTCTCCCTACCCTGTCTAGTGCCCCTGAGCTAGGCACCTTACTCCCCCAACATCTGCTCCCCGAGCGCCGTACATGGTCGCTCACTGCTCTGTGTGTCCTGCACCAGATGGGTTAAAAGCAGAGATTCAATTTCCCTACATGCATGAGTGTGCCTTTGCATGTGTGTGCATGTGTTTGGGACTAATAAATGCATCTTAATCTTAAATCTTAATAACAAAAATTGGCAAATGTTCAGAAGCCTCAATAATGCTGTTTCAATGATATTGTTCACCGTTTTTCTATGATATTTTACATTTTGTATCAATTAAATAAAGATAGCTGTCTGTAGTGGTGATGTTATGGTATCAATTAAATTATTAAAAACTCTGCGGGAAAATGAGCACTTGAACAAACCTCAGTGTGATAAGAACGTACAGACTGAGAGAAAACAGCTTTGACATTGGCTTTGACTAGTTTGACATGTAACCAACCAGCCACCAGGTGGCGACTGTGACCCGTTGGCTTCACTTTCAAATAGCAGTCATGTCTCGCAGTAGTAGTTGTAGTAGCTGAAGTACTATTATTAATAACAGTATTTTTGTTATCATTATTATTATAGCTAAATAAAGGCTTGTATTCACATTTTCAAACATGAACCTTCAGAGCTGAGGGGTGTTTCAGTCTCATAATTATTAGTGAAAGTATGGACACATTTTTTAAATCACACATATTTCACATTTATTAGTCTCTCAAGGTGCTAAAAACAGATTCTGCATTTTATTCGTTCCAAACACACGTCTCTCAAAGTAGCTCACATCCAGCTGCATCCTTCCACTTACTATTCACCCTTTTTTGCATAAAGTCTTTATCTGTGCGCCTCTCTCTCCACTCGCTCTCCGTACTGTACATTGAAATATGGCTACGGTTGTTAGCATTATTACTCGGACACACAATGTGACAAAATCTAAGGCACTAGAGTTCGTAGACTACGGTCAGCGAGCTCTGCTGAAGCACACATATATTTTGGGCGATGTGGGGTTAGGAGAAAAATGTTCACAGCTCAGCAAATACATGGAAAATACAAAATAGGAGCACATGGTTCATCTTTTATTCTTAGAAGCTCCAAAATATAGAAGCTTGTGTGCAGTCTATGTGTCACGATGAGCTCTATCACAGTTCTGCGTTACGAAGATCCTGGTCTACCTCCAGATAAGATTTACCCATACAGACTAAATGGATATATAGGCACAGTTAGGTCCTGGTTCAGTTCTGTGTCCAAGAAAGCCTGAGAAGGAGAAACAGGTGTTGTCCAGCGACAGACGTCTGAGCATCTGGCCCATCACGGCCGGTAAGTCTTGATTACATCTTTGATGGGCCTCCTGCATATCGGGCAGCACGCGTTGATCTGTCTCTTCAGCTTCAGCCCGCAGTCGTTGCACAGGCACATGTGTCCGCAGGTGTAGATGACGGTGTCCACGTCCTGGTCGAAGCAGATGGTGCACTCGCCGTTTTTCCCAGCAGAGGGCAGGTCTGAGGCAGTGAGAGTGGGGGAGACGGGAGGGCTGAGAGGGGAACTCGGAGCGGTCACTGCAGGAGGAGAGAAAAAAAGAAATGTGGGTCTTAAAACACGGGAGCCGCAGATCCATGGGTGCACAGATAAGTCCTGTTCATGCAGTTACATTCCTTATTCCTTATGCTCTATGTTTCTGTGTGGTGGAGCGTGATTTATGTCTGTGTAAGACTTTTTAAATAAGTAATTTTTATGGATTTAACACAAGAAGTATGCACAGGGGTTACAACTAGCGACTGCAATCACTGATTCATTTTTCTCAGTTATAGTTATTATCATAAAAAAAGTTGAAAAAACGTCAATCACAAGTTTCAAGAGCCCAATGTGTCGTAACATCTTTTTTTAAACAATCACATTTAAGAAGGTTTCAACAACATATGACTTGTTTGGTTTCTTTAAGAAGCTAATAAAATGACTAATTCATAATCAAATAACATTTTGATTTTCTGTTAAATGACTTATTATTAATCATTGCTGCTGTTCGAGTTCTATTTACTAAACTGTTACAAAGAAAAGCAGTGAATTTCCACATTTAAGAAGCTTACACAAGAGAATCTTTGTTTTGCTTCTCTAAGAAACAAAAGGCTGTTTATCAATAGCTGCACATAAATGTTCTGTCAATTTACATCTCAATCCATTGACTCATCATTACAGCGCTAGAATAAATCAAATCAAAATCCGACATGATTAAAGTTATCTGCTGTTGCCCCTTTGAAATTTAGACAAAAACTCTTTTTCCCATGAACAGAACACCACAGTTCTTCCCAATTAGAGCCTCCCTGCTGTGGCCCTGTGTGGGTCTCCATCAAAATGGAAGCAGCGAGCATGCTGTCAACGTTCAGGAACGTACCCAGAGAGGATTCAGAGGCAGAGGAGGATCTGTTGACGCTGAACGCCAGGTCTGAGTCACTGTCATCTGGACTGCTGCTCTGAGAAGTGCTGGGGGACGTGGAGGGAGGACTGGACTGCAGAGTTCCTGTGGCACAAACATGAATACACATCAACGAAACCCCCACACGTACAAAAGTGGCGTCCACACAATGTGTTTGATTAACTGGAGTCATTTTAACACAATGTGTCCTTGACTAGTTGGAATGTAACGCTGCAGAGTTCAAGGCGTTACGCTGATTAGATCTGAATATTTATGATTTTCTTTCCGCCGGCTCTGTTTGAGGATGATGATGTTGTTGGATCAGAGAGCAGTGAGAATAGGATGTGAGCTGCTGGGAGTTTATGTGGGAGTAGTGGGAGTAGCACAGATAGGTCACAGCTCAAAGCTGAACAGACACATGCAGACCAAAACTACTCAGCAGCATTCCTTTAGTCTGGGAAAAAAATACATCTCAGGAGCTGCTGAGACTCCAGAGCAGAATGAATGGGTGTCCTTTATTAGCATTTATGATGTCAGCTTTGAGGCATTTAGCATTTGATTTACAATTTTATACCATTTGCATTACCCACAATGCAACTCAACCACTTACAGTTCAGGCACAGTCACACATACACGAATGTAGCAGTGGGGAACCTTCGCATCCCGTTCACCTCCAATCAAGCGAGGACCCAAATTAAGCATTTACTTAATGTGGTGAAGCAAAACTCAAGTGTAGTTCATCTTTGGTGAACTTTGATCCCAACATTCGTCTGCATTCATGACTGTGCCCTTCTGCCACTAACAGCTAAGTGAAAAACCAGTCCAATCTAATCATAATAATTACACAAAATCACTTTTACTTTTTGATATCACCGGGATGTGTACATCATTTTTCCAGAACGCTCATCTTACCAAGTATCCTGAGTCTGTTGACGGCGCCGTGCAGAGTGAAAAAGACCCACAGGACCTGAGAGGAGTCCACACACATCAGCCGGCCCCGTCCCACTCCGTTCACGCCGTGGTGCACCTCTCCGCTGGGCAGCAGGCTGAAGCTGAGCACGTCTCCAGAGCAAGGCATGGGAAAGTCCCGGTGCACCACCCAATACTCTTTACGGTCCAGCAGAACCTCGGGGTCCGCCGGCAGGTCCCCGGCGTGCAGACTGGCTGGGTCGCAGGATGTTAAACCGAACAACAGCGCCCCGAAGTAGGGCAGGCCCAGGTGGCCCACCTCCACGTACAAAGTCTCACCTACGTGCAGCGGCCGGTCGCTGAACACCAGAGTCCGACTGCTGTCCAGAAAGTGGATGCAGGCTGCCGAGCGGTCGGCAGAGAGTATCACGTCCGAGCCGCGGACGGGGTGAAAGTGCAAGTCGTTGTCCAGCGGGGACGGGAGGCCCCTGGCCACCCGCGGGACGCTGAATCCAGTGGAGGCAGAGGAGGACGGCGTGGAGGAGGAGGAGGAGGTGGACGAGCAGCAGGGGATGAGCTGAGCGTAGTTATTGAGCTGGAGGTTGGCCATCTTGGCAGCCGCGGTCTGGTTGTTCTCCAGCTGATTGTTGCTGTAATTGGCCGAGTCGTGGTTACTCTGGGGCAGATAGGCGCTCAGGCGGGCCGCGCTCAGGCAGCTGGAGCCAACGCTCTCAGCAAACGTGCTTTCTGTGGCGGAGAAGATTGACAAAGTACGTGACTTGGACAACACATCACATGATCTGTCACAAGCGAGACTCTTTTCTCGAGTAATTGATTATTCGTCTGTAAACATGTCTGATGTGGCCAGAGATATTCAGTTCATTCTCACAGAAGACAAAGAGAAAAAGGCTTTTGTATGTTGCTCTAATCGTGATGTTTGTTGTGGAGGTTTAGAGAACAAAAAAAAACGAGTCTGCTGTTTATTCGACATTCACCAATTTATTTACCGCCTCATTTCTTCTCCCTTCTGCCCTGACATGATTATCCAAACTCATACACAGACACAATCATAAAGCAAGTTATAGAGCTCTCTCTGTGATATAAACAAATCAGGGGCTAGTAGCCCCACCACCACCGTCGCTACCAAAGCTCTGGGATCTGCCGTCATGACCAAACATGGTCATATCTACTGACCCACTGAACATAAACCCGCCCCGTGAGTACGAGAGGCAACCGCGGGGACAGAGGGAGGTGGAAGAGAGGGAGGCGAAGAGGGAGAGGGCGACAAAGCGCGGGAAAGAGACAGCGATACTTTTACAAAGAGAAGCATGGAGGGTGAACTTGTTGGATGACATCTGCTGCGTGAAACCTGTAATGTCAGTCAACAGGAGAAGGGACAGGTCTGGTTTTCTCGACTCACTAGAGTCACAGAGTACTTCTACCTTCTCCCTCTATATGACAGGTGCTGCCTTAGAGCTTTGAGGTACAGCTGCTCTCTCATCCGTCAGCAAGCCACTTAAATTGGCTGTCAACGGGGAGTGGGCGAGGGACGGGGTCCTTGCCGGACAGGTTGGCCTGAAGTCAAATTAGAGTCTCTAATCCAACTCACCCCAACAGGCTTGTGTTTGGATTATGGAAGTTAATATAAAGAATCTGTAGGCGAGGGACAAGATGTAGCAAAAAGCCTTCTGTTTCCTTCTCTAGTGTGACACGTTTGAGCAGGGTCTGGTTGCCCACAGTTAATAAATGCATGTGGAGGGCAAAAAAGACGGAACACACAAACTGGGATTCGAACCAGGAACCTTCTGTTCCTGCTGTGAGGCGACAGTGCTCCTGATCGAAATACAGATCACACTGAATCCCTGATTATATTGTGGAATATTTTTGATTATTCTAGATGTATTGTGTAAAGGGAATATTTGAAGAGGTCAGTTGTGAAACTTCTTCCTCTCACTTCCCTTTTCTAAATGAATCATCTGCCGTGAGAACATTTTATCAGCTGCAGTCATGACAAAAGTTGTTTTTAGAGTTTCCACAGAATGAGTAAACATGATCTTACCGAGCAACGTGACCTCCTGGGTGATGCCGTAGATATCTATGATGGCCCAGAGTGGACAGCCAATGCTGAGCCCGCAGTGGAAGAGGATGGGCTCTCCGTCATTGATGCTGTAGAAAACTCTTCCATGGCGGTCGGCCCAGAATGCCAGCACATTGTCCTTCAAGGCCAGTCTCTCTGGCAGAGCTTTGGCCCAGTAGCCGGGCCGGGTCACCAGGTCCGGGCAGGCGTACTTGGGGATGTCAGTGGTCACCAATTCTCTCGGGTCCAGACTGGTGAATCCGAAGCGTAGCGCTCCGCTCCAGCCCGTGTGCACACCGCTCAGACGAAGACGCACCTGAATGAAGATCGATGATATGAATACGCTTCTATTCAATTATTAAAGCATCTTAAAAACAGATGGACTTTTCAAACAAACCTTCTCATAGAGGTGCACGGGTCGATGGCTGAACGTGATGCCGTTACAGAAGCTGTTTTTGCGAGTGGCTCGGCGGAGCTGCCCGTCCAGCCGGATGTTCTTGCCTTTGGCCTGGGGGTGAAACCGGGGCGACTCCACATTGATGCTGACCGGGGGAGCAGACGTCCTCCTCTCCACACCAGTGTTAGGAAGGCTGTAGTACTGCCTGCTGGCCACCGGGCGGGGCTGCAGAGTGGCATCTGTTGGTGCAAACGGAGAGACACGGAGAGAAAGAGAGAGAAACTCATCAATGCCTCGATCAAGTAAATAAGAGGCCAACGTGAAGAGCAGCGCTGCTTATGTCAGAGCTGGAGGGATCGTTCAAATACATTGCGTAAATAAAAGTGCCAAAGCAGCAATGAAAACAAATAATTCAAAACAAGTTAAAGTCATCTATGTGTCATCCTACTTATTGAAAAAGTATCCTCAATAAAAAGTATTTAAAATATGAAAGTAAAAGTACTGGTCATTAGATAATACCAAAGCACGAGGGTGTACGCAGCATGTTTCTGTTGCAGCAGCTGGAGGTGGAGCTCCTCGAAAACAGTTATCCACTCTTGTCAGATGATTAATGGGCGAAAAAGAGACAAAAACATGTTTTCATTTTTCACACTCTAATCTTGTTCATCTCTGATTTTGGACAGATATTGTATCCTTTGAACCTTTCACCGCAATGAAAACATGTGAGGAGGTTTGGAGGCAAAAATAACTGTATTGCTGGATCTGTTATTAAGTCACAGATATCTGAAATGTCAGCCTGAATCAGACTGCTGTTTGTTATTATGAATGTTGTGTAATCTTTTACAATGTGCTGCATTTTGAGAGCTTGTTGCATTATCCATTGTGTCAAAGACTTTATTTAGTTGGTTCACTTTCCAACACTGTATGAGTCATCAGAGAAGGTCAAAATAGTAATGCTATTAGTGATATAAAAAAAAAGGCATCCAAACACACACAATGACTCGCTTGCAAGTGGCCCATGGCAGTTGGTTTAGAGGGCAGAGGCCAGTTATGTAAAGGAGACCACAGTCTCACACATTTCCTTTCCCACACTGACACTATGAAGCCTCTCTGTTCCTCCCGAAAAGCACATTAAATAGTCCCTTTTAGGATGTAACCCACATGAACTGTATGAAAAAGCAACTGTCCTAAATCAGTCCTCTTACCACAACCTTACGGGAAGTTTAAATCAGGGAAATGAGGTGAGGTTATTATTATTATATATATACATATGACTGCGAAATACGTAAAAAGAGATGTTTGTCTTAGGTAAAATTGGATTTGAGCAAAGCTTATATTAGTAGTGTCACAGGAGAGAGAAAACATAACAAGCACAGAAAATCAACAGGAAGTCGAAAAACAGACGAGATAGGCCTTGGTCTTATTTATGGGCGATACACACCCTTGGCCTACAGCATAAACAAACCCTGAATGGCCCTTTTCATCCGTCCACAGTTATCTTCAGAAGTCGAGAATGAATCACACTGTGCCCTCGTCAGCCTAGAGAAGCCCAAATAATAAAAGGGCCTAATCTTTTGATCTTCACAGGAGATAAAGTTCTACTTGGGCAAAATAATTTCTTGACGAGCATCGCAAAACGAATTAGCAAGGATCAGAAATCAAATTGGACAAAGCAACTTAAAACAGACTTGTTGGGGTTGAATATCAAATGAAGCTTAATGAAGGGTGTTTATGGTATAAGATGGGAGGCCGCGTTTCTGCTCTCCTTTCTGTTTAAAAATCACTGTGAGCCGCCGTATATTCAATAACTCAGTGAAATTGACCACAGTACATTTCCTAAAAGAGACATTACCACTGATTATATTCTAAACTATGAAGCAGCAGCAGGAACATCTGCAACTTCTCAAAAGATGAGTGGGCGCCCTCTTCTCCTTTCTGCAGAGGGGAAGTCCACGGGCGTTAAGCTCACCTACCACTGGGACAGTGATGGAGTGGGAGTCCGCAGTCAAAGGACCAACAGTGATGACTGATGGAGACACTTGCCATTATAAGCTGAAAGGCATAGCACAATAGTTCATGAAGCGAAGGACAGCTCATAGCTTAGCTAATGTTTGCCCAAGTTTGGGTTGACTGTTACGTCAGAGTTTCCGATTGGTTGAAAATAAAGAGAATCCTAAGAAAAAACTGCAGTTCCTCTTTGGAAAAAAAACTCACAGCTGTTTCGAAAATATTTTCAAGAATCCTCAAAGATTTTTCTGTTTGTCGCCAAGAGCAGCGTTTTATGAATGGGCGGTCACTTCATGGGCCTTGTACACATGGTAGGACCGACTGTCGCACATTCAAATGTAGCTCAACACTATTTCATGTTGTGATCTACAGGTGGCAGTAATTAAGTAAACGCAGCGGTAAACCAACAAAGCCAGGGAAGAAGAAGATAGTAGAAGAAGAAGAAGAAGCAGAAGAAGAAGAAGAAGCAGAAGACCACAGCTGAGAAGTAAATATGAATGTAAACAGGCAGCTTTCAAAATGTTAAAAAAAGTCTGTTGCGCAAATGTTTTCTGAATATTTTTGTCAGACTGTAACGATGCACCCGAAGCGTTTTTGTGAACACTGAAGTCTTTGTATTGGAAAAAAAAACTCTACATCTCTAAATCTTTCTACATTTACGTAACTTTTTGTTCTATTTTCAAATAAAATATACTTTCATTTTCTTATAGTGTTTACATAGAAAAAAGAACACCAAACGGTAAAAGTCTGATGCTGTGGTCTGTGGTTCGAGTACACAAGAGGTACAGACGGGGCTAGGTCAAGACCGGGAGTAATGTCAGTGATACCCGATGGTCCCTGGATAGTCAGGACCACCAGAATCATGAGAAACGACACGGCGACTGGGTCTGTCAGCTGATCGGAAATGTGGTTACGAGCAAAGTTCAGCTGAAGCTCGGGGGCTGCTCCTGTCAAAAACAAAATATGCACATTTACACTACATTTCTGCTTTAGCCCATGGGTTTCAATCACTTTGGGTTATAAACAGTCGAGTGTGGGAATGGTGTCTCCCTGTCGTGCTGCTAATGAAGGGAGAAGCACAAATACATGCAATCACAAGACTGCACAAAACACAGCGCTGTGCCAAGGAGCAGCTTCTCGAGATGTAAAACTGATTTTGTGCATTCCTCGCATGGATCTTTGGCCACAAGATGATCAGGCTTGTTCTCCCCGCGTATCTCTAGGCTGCATGTGTTCACCGCATCATGCTGTAAGTCATCCCCTACCGAGGACATTGGTGGGTCTTAAGGACATTTCAGGGTCTGTTTAGTCACATCTTTGTTTGCGAACATGAGTCTCCTGGTAAGAATGTCTCCTTGACATCACTTGAAAAAACCTGGTGTAATGACTTCTTCATGGCACTAAGGCGTCCAACTTTAACCCATAAAAACACACTTTACTGTGCCCATCTCTTCTAGAGAACCATAAAACACAGATACTCATTTAAGCCCATGTTAATCGAAACCATACAGGGCGGGTAATAGGATCCGTGCTGCTTCTGCTCCTCTGTGACTAACTGTTCTCGGTCCAAACCCTGTGTCAGCTGGCTCCGGTGGCAGTAACCACATCATTTAGCCGCCGATTGGGTCTGTTGGGGGCGTGGGAGTGTGACAAACATTAAATCAGAGTGATGTGAGGGAGCTGATGTCAAGTAACGTACTCTAGGTGGAATGGGAATGTGCTTTCAGAGAGCTCTTATACGGCTGTATGCAAAAACCGGGGGCGACAATTGAGTCGCATGAAGGAGTAATTCTCACTTTAAGTTGAGATTTACATAAAACACCTTTGATGCTGCGCATAACTACAGAATATCATAATGCAATATAGCTCTTTTTGTGTTAGTTCTGCTTTTAATAAAGATTTTAGTGTTTTATATTTGTATTATTCTATTTTGGCATACACCCTCATGTTTCTTTTGTTACATGTGTGGTTTTCTCATTGGGATCAATAAAGTCCTCTATCCATCTATGAAATGAAAAAAATGTCACATATGACACAAAACAGACATAACATTTATTTCTGTCAAAATAAAAGCCAGATTTATGGGGGGGGGGGTAAGTGCACATCATAAGAAAACAGGAAAAACAAGGAGGCAGCAAAGTGCAGCACATTAGTGACACAGAAGGACACAGAACAGATATTGAGGAGATGATATGAATTCGTTTGGAAAATGGACATTAGTCGGAGATGCAATGGACTTTAAAAGTTTAAAGGATAATATTCGGAATAATGGATGTTTACTGAGGATTTATCCAGTCAATTATTAGAAACATTAATTGATGATGCTTTCAGCTGATCATCACTATATATTGTATTAAATTAACTATAAAGTTGCATGACTGATTTAGGTTTTACGAATGACAGGTAAGAAGTGGGATTCTCAGGGAGCGCCTTCTGTGCCCGGACTCGCTCCCTGGGAATCCCGCTCGGCTCCCCCGTGATGGGAAAGCGCGCCTGTGCGCAGAGCAAAGTATATGGTGGAACACGCGCTACCCAGCAAGCCCTCGCCAACACTCAGCTCCATGCACGCGTGTGCGTGCATCCGCAGCAATAACAGGTCTCACCTATCAGGGGTTTAGGTGTCGCGTTCCCCATTGTGTCCAGAAATCCCTCGCACCGGCTGACAAGTTAATTCGGATTGCGGAGTCCCTCTGTCCATCCGTGTAGACCCGGGTCTGGTGTGTGTGTGTGTGTTTGCCTGGATCCGGTTCCGTATGAGGATCAGCGGGTTGTGCCGTATCTCCGCGCCGAAGCATTGGACGCGCTCCTCTCCGTCCGTCTCCTTAATGTCAAAGCCCCCGAGCCGCTGCGACAGGCGGACACCGACTAGCGCGCAGGCAGCAGCCCCCTCCTTTCGCTTCAGTATCACAGGCTCCCCTCTGCACGACTTTAAAGACACAGTGAGCAGAGATGCCCCCCCCCCCCCCCCCCCCTTCCATCAACACCACCTACACCTCCTTCAAAAGCATCACACTGTCTCCGAATAATTATTTTAATAATTCACTCAGAGCCTGTGATGAGTTTGCAGCTGGGGACAAAAACATCCAGCTTGCTCTCATAAAGGAAGTCTGTCAGTGCCATTAGCATATAGAGAGGTGGGGTGGGGTGGGGGAGTGGGGGGGGGGGGGGTCGAGCAAGAGAGCCTGGTGCAAAACTTTGATAGCACCATGATGATTTCAGCATCCTCGTCTGACAGACCTTTTCCTCTTTGATTGATTTAAAAACTGACCTGATACCCCGAGATAAGAGACTTCCCAAGATTATTGATTCCTCCTCATGTGGTCAGAGGTTTTCAAGGACGGATCCAAACTGGAATACAGAGCCATCACATACAGGGAGGTGATGGTCTTTAAATAAATCACGTATTCCCACATAATAGTCCAAGCACCGTGTGAGGAAATCCCCTCTTCTTTTTCACCCCACCCTGTCCTCTGCCCTCCCGTAGCCTTGACTGCTGGGCTTCTCTCAAGCTGCTTCCTGTCTTCTGGACCACAGCGCTCTCTGAGGAGCCATGGCCTGCAAGGCTTGGAGGAATCAGACCATTAGAGAAGGGAGTGCCTGCACAGCGGATCTCCCTTAGTGGAGAATTAGACAGGGCCCGGAGCAGCGTTGCCAGATGGGAAACGTTGAAATGTTGTAGCAGGAGCTTAAAATGATCGTATTTTGAGCGAAATTATAGTACATGACCGGAGTAGGGATGGGAAGCTTGATACAGATGTTTCAAAGCTGTGTCCAAATTCTGATGCGCATGTTGTTTTGGAACCCTTCGGCGAAATGTGGTTCAAAACCATCATGTCACATGTTTAGTAGGTTTCATGTGATTAAGGATACGCTGTCGTTCGTGCTGGCGAGTCATGTCACGCTAATCATCACGAGCATGATTGGCTGGAAAGACCTCACGTGAGAAGAGATGCGTAAATACATACGTGATCCATAATAGACTATCCAGATTACAACTAACAATACAAAGTGTCACAAAATGATCAAATTGTGCAAGTTATTCTTCCTTGCTGCTTGGATTGTGACTAACTGGAAAACATATGACAGAGTTGGAGGATCATTTCCCCGGCTCGTGCGTTCAGCTATACTCCGCTGCGAGGATCAATATCACACACAGGAAAACGGCTCCTGGGCTTCCGCAGCCGCCAACAAGATCATGTATGATCTGCTTAGTTCCAATGCACTTCAGGCCAAATCAGTCTCGTGAGAATCGACGATTGGGTGAAGGCGGGCTGGGACTAAATATAACCCAGAGACAAAAGCATTTGTTTCTACCTCCTCAATGCTGTTTGTTTTTGCAGGATATGGTGACTACTTATGTGAGCACCGGCTGAATGGTGTTTGGGGTGAGGAGAAGGCAGAAGTGAAATTCCCCCCCCCCCCACCCTCCCTCACCGTTGCCACAGAAAGAAAGAGCTGCCACGGCAAAGGGGATTAACACAGGAAGTGAATATGAGGCTGCGATGGAGGCTGCAATCAAGCCTTCCCTGTAAACACCGCCGAGCTGCCGTAACAAGTGTTGCTTCCCCTGATGCTCGCGTTGCTGCCTGAGCACAGACCATGGTGCGCTGATGACAGAATAATGAGCACTCGGCTGATTTTATTCCAAAGTCACGGAACAGTAGTTTCAGGATTATTTCCACCTAGATACTGTCTGCAGAAATATTCCACAACACAGAGAGATGTCCAAGGAATAGTTTTTCGAGTTGCTTCCAGGGTGAGATGAGATCATCGATGGAGCTGGAGTCAGCAGCCGGTTGCATCGAGTTCACGTTTACAATGAAGACTGCCTCGAATGTGTGCTAAAGTATTTAGTACGTTATATTTCCTTTGCTTGATCCTTTAAACATCTGAGATTTGAAAACAAGAAGTTGAAGTTTTCCTTCGGGTTCCAACAAGACTCCAGAGAATCACAGCCCTCGGCCAATAAATAATCCAGCACAGCACCGCTAACAAATCCGTTTTACACGGTTTTTCATATGGATGGAACCAACATGCTCTCTCGGCTGTAAGCTAAGCTAACCAGCTGCTGACTGTACATTCAAATATTTACAGCGCAGTCATGAGAGTGTTATCGGTTTTCTTATCTAGCCTTGGGGCAAAAAAAGGGAATAAGCCCGAAATGTCCAACTGTTTATTTAAGATTACAGCCATATGTGGTGGACTCTATGCAACACACTATAGCACTTAAAGATGAACGGCAGAGCGTCTTTGGGATTTTGCTTTTATCTGCTTCTTTAACCATTTTCAGACATGAACTCTGGAAAATGTCCTGAAAATTGGGTTGACACATTTTTGGGTTGAGACAATATTCCCCAACTTTGAGTTGGGGAATATTCAGGTGAAGGGTGGCACATCGATAACGGCACTTTCAAAGTTGACATCTTTGTCCGCGTCTTCTACGTGTAAGACTTGCTATATTACTATGTCCAATATCGGGAGCCTCTGACTGGGACATTTGCGTTCTTAAATACCGCCCCGGGTTAATTTCAGGAAAAGGCCAGGACTTCAGTGCATGTTTGAAGGCAGCATATGAGATTCAGCGAGGTCTCACTGAGCACATTCAGCCTGTCTGCGGACCGGGAGATGGTACATTAGTTTAGACAGCGTGTCAGCGGTCGTCATCATACTCAGCCCGAAAACCTAAAGAACAACTCGGCATCGCCCTCGGCCCTGACCTCTGGATTCTGTTAACACAGATATCCAGCGTGAGTGTGATGGCTTTGACAGCAAGTCCCCTCTTGGAGCTGGTGTGGAGCCCGACCGAGGGAGCTGCTCTGACCACACATTTACAAACAGAGTGAGGACACAACTTGGCAAAACTTCAGTGTACATTCTTCACTACTACTGCAGTCGATGGCCACACAGCCTGGCAAGCGCTTGAGATTTTTGTTGCGATTAGTCAGTGGGATGTGTGAATAGCGATCGGTCCATGGGTTGCGGTTCTCGTACACAAAAACTAGGTGAGGGGCATGGAGTGCAACGCTGTACAAAAGCTGCATTTTTTTCATTTAATTGGATGCAAACAGGAATGCGAACTTGAACCATAATGTATACGGTCCCCCTTCCGCAAGCATCTGCGAGGCAGCGATCTCACAGGGCCTGCACAGCAAACCCAAGTTATTTCCAGAGGAACGAGGGCAGACTTTGCCTCGTTTGCTCCAGGAAAGTTGGCCCGCCGCGGTGTGACTGCTGCCACGCAGAGCAGCGCAGTGACTGCTCCTTGGACAGCAAAGTGTTACATTTGCAGTATTTTAATTCCCTTTAAAGACTCAAAGGCAGCGGAGAAATGCTCAGCAGATGGCCGTTTGGGAGGGTTTGTGTGCGGTGGTCTCAGTATCAGGGGAGGGCTCCTGTCCAAACCCCACTGATCTAATGGATGAAGTGAGTCATACCCACCTTCGATGTGAACACAGCCATCTCCATCAAACGCACATGGGCCAGCACAATGAGCCACATTCATACAACAATGTTTTCCTGGTCACCTCGCTCTGTTTTCTACTACGGTGCGTTCACATCTGTTTCCAATGTGCGCTCCTGTCTTTTCATTAGGTCGACCGATAACGGGCCGTCGGAGTCAAGCACCTGCTTTTCAAAAATCGCAAGATCGAAAGAGTTCGACTGTTGCCAAAGCCAATCTATCGGGGGGGAAAGTCCCTCACGCATATGATGAAAAACAAGTGAATGAAAAACTTTTTTGTTTATGTTTAAATCAAAGCAACAGCGCAACATTTGCCTTTAATTGGAGCCATTTTGGAGGGAGTTCTTGCCATGTGCTCGGTGCCCTCACAGATTGTTCTAATTTCCAAAATCCTTAGATCATGAGGCTGAATGCTGTGGCAGTCTTGAGCAGACAAAATGCATGCATGCTTGGTTTCACTTCTGCAATTTCAGATTTTCAGTAAATTAAAAACACAGCTACGGAGTGAATCACTGGCAACCGGTGCAAATTGGAGAAACGAAGCGCTGCCGTTGGTACGGACACAACACAGCACTGCAGCAAAGAGACAATCAGTGTTTTCTAACTTTTTATTCATGTACTTTACTTTCAATTAATTGGAGTTTTTTTTCAGGCCCTTAGGATATTTTCCAGCACCAGTCTAAGGAACGTTGTTGATACTTAAAATTAATTACTTATTCCTCATTTTGCATCAACAACACAATGAGCAGGGCGCTGCTAATTTTAGACAAATAATCCTTCTGCAAAACTTTTTCAGAGCCTACTCCACTGTTCAATCGATTTAAAATTCCTGTATAGCCTCAAGCAGCCACTAGACAAGTTCACATGAACTTCCAATAACGTCACTGAATCCAGTCTTGTATTATTTCTCATATTAAAAATGTATTTACTATGTGCCATAACGCTGCAACGTCCAGCTGGGAAGTTTTGTCTCATGTCGTAAACCGTGGTGGCTCAAAACAAATTAGCATGTGTCGTATAGTGGCTCACCGCAACGTGTTCTACGTGCACGAAAGCTCATTCTCTGCCAAACAAACAACTTAGGCTACATCCATATTGCAAAGGCTTAGTCTTGAAACAGAATCCTTGTCAACCGAAGTGAGTGTTTTGGATCAGCATTTTAGTCTGGACGTTTAACTCTTGATGTTTGGATACGATGACGTAGACAATCACAACCGTTTGCTGATTGGGTCTTTAACCTTCACTGTGTCATCAGGCTCCTAACGTATGACCGTCTTTCCAAAGAAAACAACCGGCTACCAGTGTAGGACGCAAAATGAATAATCAACTAAAAGCGCCACATGGCCCTTCCTGTTTACACAGGCACACAAATTCCTAGTGTATATGAGTGGTCACGTATATGAGTCTTCAGGCGTGTTAGTATGTACAGGGACGTAAACTGAGATGGAGCCAAAATACGCTGATCACTGGACAAGGATTCTGTTTCAAGACTAAAAGGTGGTAATATGGATGTAGCCTAAGTTGTTTGTTTGGCAGAGAATGAGCCTTCGTGCACGTAGAGCAAGTTGAAATTTGTTTTGAGCCACCAGGGTTTACGACATGAGACAAAACTTCCCAGCTGGACGTTGCAGCGTTATGACACATGGTGAATACATTTTTAATATGTTAAACAATGTAATGTTTAGTAATTTGTCATTTGCTAAATGTTGCATATTTTCATTTTGCCGGACTAGAACATGAAACAGTGGCCCGGCTCCACTAAAATGTTGTTTTAGGCCTCTCTGTCAGTGGGAGAGCGCTAAAAATGGCCTTTCAATGCATTTAACCAGATGCACGGACAGTGTTCTTCCTCCATCTGTTCTATTGTCTTTGAGTTCTCTGAGATGAGGAGCGGATGCACCACCGAAGGAGATGCAGGAAATACTCTCAGCCCAGAACAACACGGCCACGCTCTTCAAGCCCTCTGCTACGTGGTTAAGTTGGGACACAAGTGCATCTCAAGACTGGGGCTAAATAAAGGTTTTCTCTCTTGCACGACCTGTAATGAATCAAAACCGTTCTTCGTTTTATGAGATGCAAGCAATGACTTCATATCCGCAATTCCAACGGAAAAACACGCAAGAATTCAGCTCTTTAATAATGTCTTTTCATTTCATACTTTTAAACGGTGACTCAACAGTAGGTGCGTTTGATGTGGAAAATCCATTGAGTCATCCAGTCATCTGAGGACTAATCCCAGCTTTGGTGTCCAGTATCTGGACAAAGAGGGACAGGAAAGTCTCGACCGGTGTCAGTGTCAAGGTCTTGGTCAATTTTTTAACGTGACTCCACAAAATCAGCAGTGGCCTCCCTCAACGCCGCCTGTCAGGCACGCTCCAGGAATAGACATTCTGGTCGAGCAATAAAGTTTACAAGGTGAAGCTGTGTGTTTTCAATCATTCTTCAATCGCTGATGAAGAAATAGAGCTATGTCGGTGCGTGTGTAATGGCATAAATGTGTGTGTTTTTGTGGGACAATATTATGACGACGGGATGGATGTTGTTGACCTGCAGCGTTTCACTGCTGCACTGCAGTTGTGCCAGATTCATATTAACCCTGTCAGGCGTATGGTGGTGGTGGTGGTGGTGGTGGTGTGTGTGTGTGTGGGGAGGGGGGGGGGGGGCAGTGAATTCTTGCGGTATACATTTAACAACAAAACCTATAGTTAAGAAGATCCCAATTAAGCCTGTTAACATCATTAGAATTTATGACACAGTTCAAAAGGAACTCGCTTCCCAAGCAATTTAAGGCTTGTCAGAATATGCCTCCGAGCTTCCAAATTCTAACCTCTAAATGGCTTCACTCTCAAATATTCAGGAAGTAAAGAATCCAAAATCTCATTAGAGCAACACGAGCGGTTTGGAGGAACTGCTGAGCAGCCCAGTTTGGGGCTTTTCAGCGAGAGCCCTTTCACCAATTAATCAATTTCTTCATGTTGTTGCCCTTTCATGTTTTCGACATGTAAAATGATTTCTCTCCACAGCTACGGCAGCAGTTTATCAAAGTTAATGTCCCAGACAAGTAGAACTGGAGTTTTCACTCTTGTTCTGTTTAGTGTGTTATAGTGCGAGGGGGGAAAACATTTTTGTTTTTTTTCTAAATGCACACAGAGGCAATTAAGAGGCAATAAACACTCAACCAACATATGCAATTATTTTTTTCTCAAGTATTTCCTCAGTAAACTTCATGGATTAACTACAGGACAAAACAACAACAGCTGAAAGCACGAAGCATTTGACTCTTGTTACCAAACTCCAATATTAAAGCTAGAAGTGGAACTCCTAGAAAAGCTAGCAAGAGCAGGCTGAAAATATGCCACAATACATCCCACCCCTCTCGTAAAAGCTACACCCCCAAAACACATGAACGTGCACTGTCTGACAAGCCCACTTGTTCGTGGCAGGCTTGCTAACTTCTTCTTCTCTGCTTTGTCTCTTCGGCTGACGACTCCAGTCATCTGCAGTGAGAGCACAGCCCCCGATCATTTCAGACTGTATGAAATGACTGGTTGTTTAACACAGTCATGCAGCGGGACACGGACACAGCGTTTTCTTTTGAGAAGACTTTATTTATTGATGGCTATCGGGACATGCGGATGAAGTCTGTTTCAGAAGAACTTACCAACCCTTCCTTTAACAGATCTGTACATTTCTGACATGATGCTCGAAGTAACAACACGTTCACCCAGCAGCAGCACCCCTGGTGATGTAGACCGCGAAGCTCTCAACGACCCACTGAGGCCCTGCGGGTTATGACACAAAATGCCTCAGCTATTATTACCCTGGGCAGTCCCTTGGTACACTAAAGGACATCGAAGCCCCCCTTTGAACAACAGGCCGGGACAAAATCTCAGTTTGAGAAAAGTTTCCAGTGTTTGCACGACGTGCGAGAAGTTCAAGAGGAGAACAGCCAGCAGCTGTCATATTATATACTGACCATTAGTGTGTGATGGTTAGTGTGTCCCTCAGTCCCAGAGGAAAGGGCATATAGGAATAGCGGAGAGGTCCAGGTACAGCATTACATAATAACATATTTCTTTCCAAGCAGACTCCCTTTGGACTCAATCCTCTGCAGTTGGGACGGTGACGCAGTCGTGCGCTGGATGTGAGGTTTTCTACCAGTTGCCCCTTCTCTGCCCCTCCCTAGAGAGCCTGTGAGACACAGAGGTTGTTCCACTCCGAATTTCCCATAGAAGGCAGAAAAATCAGACCGGAGTGTCAAAGGTCATGGAAGCACTCAGTCGCTCTTGCCAGTGTGGAATTTATTGGCGTCTGAGAATGAGCTATAATCCAAACAATGTAACTCCCTTTGGTTTCATGTTATGGCTGATGATAAATCGTTATTATTTACATGATATCGTGACAGGTTCTGTATTGTAACCATGGCTCGCCTCCAAAAGCAGATCCTCATATCAAAAGCAAATGAAATCGAGCAGAATTAAAAGGAGGCTAATTTCCCTTCCCCACTGGACTTTGCATGAAGGACGCATAATTGACACTCTGGGGGACTTGAGTGGAACCTCCTCTTCCAGAGCTGTGGGTGGACGAGTTACTCATGTCAACTGTCATAAAGGACATTTAAGCCCCTCGCAGCAGTGCACCAGCAGGACCAGTAGTAATGACATGTTATTTTTTGTGTCAAGGGCAATTTCAAGGCCTGCAGCTCTTTTTGCTTCAACTTAAATAACCGTGGTCACTCCGTGTAGCATTCCAACCATCACGTCCTCTGTGGTAACCAGGATTGCACTGACATACTCTCACAACAGATATGCTCCGATACCGCTACCAGTATTGTAGATGCCTTCGATATCAACGAGGAGCCGGGTTGGGCGAGTGCAAACAATCTATTTCCGTTTCATCTTCCGTAACTTTCTGTTCCAGGAAATCACTTTCAGGGATAGCTAAAAAGTCAGTAATTCGGTAATATTTCATACTGGAAAGTCCCACAAGTGAAATGGTGACGTGTCGCGTACCATATGCAAGACCTTGGTGTCGAGAAGTGATGTGAATCCCTCATGACTGATAATGAAGTAATATATTCATTCTCTGTATTTATTTATCAAAGTGTGTAAGCTGAGGCAGACAACATCCAACAGTGATAGCAATCATCGGGGCGGTGTGGCCTAGGTGGTAGAGTGGTGGTTCTTCAACAAGAAGGTTGCCGGTTCAAAACCCACTCTTCCCCATCTGATTTTTTGGGGAGAGCGTGGCCTAGGGGATAGAGCGGGTGCTCTGCAACTAGAAGGTCGCCGGTTCGAATCCCGCTCTATCCCATCTGCATGCCTAAGTGTCCTTGGCAAGATACTGAACCCCTAGATGGCCCCTCATAAAATGATGAGTGTTCTAAAAATGTAAGTCGCTTTGGATAAAAGCGTCAGCTAAATGACATGTAATGTAATAAATGTTGAGAGTAATAATTGTAAGTCGCTTTGGACAAAGGCGTCAGCCAAATGACATGTAATCAAATCCCTCACATACAGGGTTAGTAGCATACAGCTTTTATTTTTTCTAATGAACTGGTATCAGGCCGATACATAAAGTCCACGTATTGGTATCGGGAAAGGAAAAATGGCATCGGACCATTTCTACCGTTGCCTAACATGTTCAGTGGGTGCTAGCCTTTGTTCTTAGGCCAAAATCGATCATGCCTAAAGAGGAGTCGGCTCTGTCGTCAGTGAATAAACATTGTACCTGTCATCTTAGCTCTACAGTCATGCCAGCATTGTCTTGTTTCCTCTCCAGTTCATGTTCATGTCCTCGGCCGCTGCCCTTTTGCCTTTACGCATCTTTTCTTCCACCGATTATTTCAGACACAATGTGGCTACGCAGAGTCAAAGAGACACTCGCCGTTTCTGAGCCAAAGGTCTCGAGGTGATGCACGCTCCCTGCCTCGCTGCTGACTTGGGTGGGCGTAGGTAATTAGAGAGCGGGTATTGTTAGTCCCGGTCTCCAGGGAAACAGCTGCCATCCATCCCCGAAGCAGCTTGAGGCTGAGGTGCGTACCGACTCCTCTGCTGCTATGGACAGATGCCCTTCACTGAGCACATCCAGGATTCCTTCTTCTTCTTCTTCTTCTTTGCATTACGTCAGGATCCTGGATAACTGTCGCAGATTTGGACAGTGTGTCTGTCATACCGCGGTCATTATCAAATTAAACAAAACCATATGCATTTCTCTTCCTAAAGGATCCAGGTCGGATAAAGAGGCATCACGTTATTGCATCCACCACTGTCACTGCTGTTCACTTAGAGAATCGAGGAAGCAGAGGCAGAGAATTAGCAGTGTTCCCGTCTTATCTTCACATCCCCAGACAATGAACCAGGAAAATAAACAATGCAGAAGGAAAGAAAGCTTCTTCTTCATGACTGACTCGCAGCAATAGAGACAGATCAGGGGCAGAGAGCCAAGCGCCCTCTGTTTTGCTATGATTCAGATCAGCTTGTTTTGGCCGACCCAGTTATAAAGTCCAACACCAAAATAAACCGTGTATTTCCCAACGTCGAGGCAAAGGGACTGAGCATTTTAAAAATTGAGAATTATTCCATCTATGTTTTTCATTTAATAGCATCGTGACATGGTTCATTGACATTACCGCTCAAGTCAACTGTTAACTAAGAAATATTCAGATAACAGACTTTGTCTTGGTAATTAACCACATTTGTGCAGAACCTGTTGGTGCCTCACATTATTCGAAGGTCATACATGAGTTACCAGTAAGCAACGTTCAAAGGTAACTGTTCGTTCCAGCGCCATCGAAATCGAGCCATCTTGGATTGGACACTACCCGCTATCTGGAGCCTCACTTCATAGACCCAGCGCATACCAGACATCAAACACAAACCCTCATGGAGGGACATGAGCCCATGGGAACTCTGTAAGCTGATCTCATGCCCCGGACACTTTGGGACATTACAATGTACAGTATGCAGCCAATGTGTTCAAACAGGTAAACAACCAAACACAGCAACAGGTACAGTCCTGGAATCCGTGTGTGTCCCCCTTCCCAAGAATGAAAAAGCTGCGGGTACCATAAACACCCTGCCCCCCACCCCACCCCCAGCCCCTCCTAGTTACATAATGCTTTGCCTTTGATTTAAAAGAGGGAAACATCGGGGTCACTCTCACAGACACTTGGTTCACCTTTAGCACTTCTACACTGCTGAGTGCTTCCGTCCATCTGTGCCCCTTTTCCCGGTCTCCACGTCCCTCAGCTTCCATCGGGTCAACCCCCGTCCAATCCCGTTTGTCTTAACGCCTGTCTCCCTCGAACACGAGTCTGTAGGCTTGTGTTTATCTTACTCATTATTTTTTCTAAGAGCTAATCTTTCCCTCCTTCCCATTCCCTGGCCCTCTGCCCCTCCCTCCCTCTCATTCGTTCTCTTGTCATGACATTGGCCTGTGACACGTGTGGGAAACTTCTGCTGGGGCCCCCCGCTTTGGACAGGACACTGATATACCGACAGTGCTGCGTGAGGGGGCTATTTCTGGAACTTGTAAATATGAGAACTTCCTTTCTTAAAGTGTATCCAATATGTTAGAGGACTGTTAGCAACAAGGACCCCCCCCCCCCCCCCCAATAAAGAGCCCATCCATTATCACCTCCAGTACAGCTTCTTATTCTTTCTAAATCAGTGGGATATTACGAAACTGAGCACCACTCTGACAAACACACATTTTGAGATCGTAGGACAGTGAATCCGGCTCTCACATACAGGCCATGTTTGTCTGCGATTGTACTTCTGTCACTTTAATACCCTAATCAGGTGCTTCCACACATTATGCCCAGGTTTTATGGGCAGCGTCCGGCTTGCAGTTCCAGGAACAGCCAAACTCTCTCTCCCCTGTTTGGAGGCGAGGTGACAAGACATGGAGTGAAAGGAACAGGAAACATTATGAACAGTAACTTCAGAGCAGGAAGCCGAGTTTGTGATAAGGGAGATCTGCGGTCAGCTGCAAGGCCTCTCAGCCGCACACACAGTTCATATGGGGATCGGATGGGTGACTCTATTCGCCACAGTTAATGGAAGAGGGAGAGTGATTTTATCTGAGCTGCATCATCAGTCATACTGAATACAGGGCTGGTTTATTGTGACTAAAAGATATGAAACAGGGGTGACGCAATTAATTAATTAATTGATGTAACTTTGATAATTGATTCATGTTTCGAATTGATTAGAAAACAAAACATCAAAACATCTGCTGATTCCAGTGTCTGTGACTGTGGGCTGCCTTTTTGTTTTTTCATCATTTTTAAAAACAGAAAATCTCTGGGCTTGAGGCATTGGTTGGATAAAACAAGTATTTAGAGAGATCACCATCATACCACTACTATTACCACTTGCACAACTTCTGCAACTGCTTGTTGGTTTGCATTTAGCAGTGTTGTGCAAAAACTACAATCCTACACATGCTTGTTTAGTTGATATACTGTTTATAAAGATGGATGAGGCCAGAAATTGTTGGTGTGGATGGAGATTAAGATCTAGGATTTTTTTCCAGTTCTGTTTACTATGTATATTATTGTAGTTTAACAGAGCCCCTTATTTTGTCTTTTCTATTTTTATATAAAAAGAAGTAGAACACAGACAGTATATATAGAAGGATAGTGCGTCTCCACTTCTTCCCACTACCCAGAAATAAACCCAAAGTATTATGGATGCGAACGCTTCAATGTTGTGCGTTTGGAGTCAGAGTCTGCACATTGAAGCGATCGAGGGATAACAATAAGAAATCCTTTATTAGTGCCCGAATTTTTATTTGAATAGGTCCGTGTCCCATTCACTAACATGGAGGAGAGAGGACTTATAACCTTTACTCAAGCCAGACAGCAGGTGGCGATGCTTTGGCTTAACTTTTAGGGAGCCATCATGTTGTCCATCTTTATAAACAGAACTAAACAGTCATGTGTAGGATTGTTGAGCTTTGGCAGACGTATAATCTCTACTGAGGTTCAACTGATAAATGAACAATTAGGCTATTGTTCAATATCCTCAGCCTATATAAGGACACTGAACACAACTGTCATGACCTGTTCATTAAATCTGAATCAGCCTTAAAAATGGAGATCAACTGCTCTGACACTTACAAACTCCCCGGCAGGCGATATAATTAATAGGTGATAATATATCCAGTGAACATTACTGATACAATAATTATGTGTCTCCTTTTCTTTCTCTTTCACACTGTCACAGACACACACTCCCACGCACACACTCGCACGCAGTCAAGCAGTGCTGAATAATTAAGATGGTGCTGAATGTTTAACGGCCTCCCCTTATGCCACCCAAGAGCTCCATCGTGGCATGTAAGAAGTGGCCAAGGTCGTATATTCTCTCTCTCTCTCTCCCTCTTTCTCTCTCTCTCTCTCTATCTCTCTCTCTCTCTCTCTCTCTCTCTCTCTCTCTCTCTCTCACCAACACACACATACACACACACAGAACACATTGTTATTTTACTTTCCGAACAGAAGTACTTTACAGATAGTCAATGCAACATGGCACATACTCAGATGTGAAAACAACAGATGGGTGACGATGGACCTTGTGTAACTCGATCGAGCTCGACCTGAAACTCGATCCTCTTTTTCTCTATGACTCCTCTAATCACCCCGACTCTCATCCCGCTCCACAGCACTCGGTGTGTCTGATGGTATCAGGTCTTCTGCTGACATCACGGTTGAGCGAGCGAGTGCCAGACAGCGCTGATATAGAGCTCCAACATATATATATATTAAGCAGCGGGCCTCTTCAAAGACAGGCCCTGCAGCAGCTTCAAAAATAGGAGCAGACCTTGGACGACCGTTACACAACCACACCTGTTGCTTCAGGCAACAAGACGTAAGCGACCACTTCCAGTGAACTTCAGAGGAAAACACAAACAGTTGCTTCACAGAGTTTACATTTGGACCATGGCTGTTTGGATAGAAGCAGTGTTACTGGTTTATGACTTAATACAGCGAGGGAGAACAAATGATGGACGAGCTTTGCTTGGCTACAGTGATCGAGTGAACTCATCCCTTCACTTGCCAAAGAGGATCAGCCAGAGCTGAGCTCTCTATTGGCCCTAGCCCAATGTGGATGTCAGGGTTACATAGTGGCGCCACCTAGTGCTGCTTGTGAAAAATGACTAAAAAGAAGGAGTGGGTCAATCAACATATGTTTAAAAGATTTATTGGGAAAATAAAAAAGCATTATTATTATTTGAAAATAAATTGTGCAATACCCTGGATCTTTATAATATCCAGGGACAGAAAATAATAGCCACAACATATCAGATTTATAATGTTGTTTGGTTTGGAGTTGAATATGTAATATTTATATATATGGTGTTATCACACTAGAAATATGGCAACATTAAACCAAAATAGGTTTATATTATCTGAAAACTTGAAATAACTTTTTAACCACATACCACCAATTTCTATATTGATTACTGAATCGGTGGTTTGTGTTTTTGTCCGAAAACGAAAATGACAATCATATTAAAGATAGGGGTGTCAAAGACAGTAGGGGGTGCGTCCATTTGTTTTCTTTACAATGCTTCTTATCCACTGTTGCTTCCTTTTCTTCTATTCTCACAACACATTCTGTCTTTTTCTTTTTTCCCATCACCCCACAGGAGCCTGGGAAAGCTATGACATCACCACGAGGCCTCTGTGAACCTCTCCTAGCCATGGGCCCAGTGCAGCAGTGAACAAGCGATAGGCATTTCCTGTCTTGTCTAAAACAACAAATAATAGAGTTTGATTAATGAAAGATGTGATTTGACTCCTCTTTCAGTTTGGAGCAGATATTTCCTGAGTTATTAACCCTAACCCTGTTCATTCTGCTTATTTATCTCACTATACTTTATCTCATTTTACTGGTAATTTGCACTTGTTAATTTAATATTTGCTTTTTTTTTGTGCAAAACTGCAGCAGTAACGAAATGTAATGTCTATAAGGAATATAATATAAGTGAATTTGAACTTGTAACTTATATAAAAGAAGAGGTCAAAAGTGGCAGGTCATCATTGTCTTGCCTTTCTCCACAAACAGATGGAGGTTGGAACTCACTGCTAAAGCCACAATAACGATGTAAATATGTATAAAAGTTATTAGTTAAACCAAGATGAACTCAAATGTCAGTAAAAAGTATTATAACAATGTAATGTAATGACACTGTTTATGGGCTTAGGTAATGTTAATACCATAACAATGCATTTATAGTGAGGTCAGAGCAACCAATTATTAATACTGATCATATTTATCTAATATAGGCAGGTTTTGCTGTGATGTTTCAAACAAGCCTCGTGGGTATGTCAGCCTTGTAGCTGCCTATGACTCTAATTGATTTAAAATGGTGTTTCACCAGCTTTAAGCTCAACACCAGTCAAGTGAAGACATGCAGAAAGCAGCAGGAGTGAAACACTTGGAGGAAGGACTCACCCTCAGGTTTCTTCTCTTCGCTGGCCACAGGTAAACTGGACAAACCTACTGGCAGGAACAGATTTGTCGACTGGTTGTTTCCCATCTTCTCTTTCCCATAAACGGTTCAGGTTAAGATGAACGGGGAGAATGAAGTTGAGTTCGAGCTCGTGCGGGGGTGCAGCTGGCGTCAGTCGCAGGGTGCCAGGGTTGTGTTTGAGCAACGAAGAGCAGAATCCCGCCTGAAATTTGAAGACGTGTAAACATGAGCACGTGGCTGCTGTTATCTTTTCACTCTGTCCAATTACATCAAGCCTGATTCATGGAGGACGCTGCCACGGGCACTGTGCGTGTTTCTGTGCGTGTGCTTGTGTGCGACCGTTAACCACTTGTGTTTGCAGCTCTTTCTAAAAAAGAAAGGGGATGTGCGCGTCCATGTTAACGTGCGTGTCCTTGAGGGGTGAGCGCGACCTGGCAGCTGAATGTTGGGTGAGGAGAAATACTATTTGTACTTAACAAATAGAGATATCACAATAAAACTCAACTATAAACATTAATTCATCTTAATGTTGTTATGATACGCTCATATCCATCATTTTAAAGGAAGCAGTTACTAATAATACAAATGTATTTATTTAGAATCATTGTAACGGTTACAATTAGAGCTATTGATGATCAGACACCATTAGAGTACAGGAATACAGATTGTAAAAAACAAAAACAAGATATTAAAATTATTAAAATAAACTTTAAGAAAATCTGAATGGCTGAATTCCGTTAAGCTTCATCAGTGTCATCGCCCTGGTATTAAATATTATAGGAGGATTTTTGTATATGCTTTATTAATGACTCTGTCAGAAAAAATACTGGGTTAAAATATTACTACAAGTACAAGTATTTTAGGCAAAATATAGGATTTCAAAACTGTTGATGTTGTCATGTTGGAGATCATTTACAGTGGAATCAGTATTGATACGTGACTTTTTTGAAGTGACTGCATGTTTTGTTACTCATAGACTAACTGAAGGTCTATAACTGAAATGTAGTGGAGTGTAAACTGTAAATCAGTAGCGCTCATACCTCCATGGAGGCCCCACAGTCCCCTCATGAAACCAAATTTAAATTTGAATCTGCATGACATAATCAACACTCAATTCAGTCCCCTAAATAGGCCTGATGATTTTCATCAAGATCCAAATGTTCAAAAAAGCATGATCTCACACTGTTGAAGAAAAGGTTCACACGTCCAGATCTGCCCAAAAACTGACTGAGTTCTTTCTTTGACCGTGCTGCACCCTTCCACCAAGTTTCATGGAAATTCATTTGGTAGTTTTTGCATAATCCCGTTGATAAAGAAAAGAAAAACAAGCAGGAAGTGCTGCATAAGCCCATCAGTGTTGCCACATCATCACACTGTCAAAGACACTTGAAAGATCTGTTATTGCCCTCACCGAGGAGGTTATGTTTTTATCTGCATCAGTTTGTGATGCAGATATGTTAGTTTGTTAGTTTGTTCTCAGGATTCACAAAACTACTCAATTCATTTACCTGAAGTTTGTGAAAGGGTGGCATGACTCAAGGAAGAACCTATCAAATTATTCTATCTAATGAATTTTAATGTGGTTTTAGGGGGATCGTTGGACTTTGGTAGAAGTATGCTCTCTGCTGAGAGTCATGCTAGTTTTAAACTAAAATGGTAAATATATATATATATTTTATGTTAGAGAAAGTAAAGTTCCTGGATCCGCCCCCTGGTCCAGATCCATCCCCAAATGTAATGGCTTCTTCCTTGAGTAATGCCCCACCCCTCCACAAAATGTGAAATCAATTCTTTCGTTTTTGCGTTACCCTGCTAAAATCAAATGAACAACAAACACAGACAAAAACATAACCTCTTTAGTGGAGGTAGTCAGACAGCAGAATGGTAATATTAAAAAAAAAAACCCTGTGTTTTCCTTTTATCTTGTCATAACAGGAGAAGCTTGCGTGTAAATACTTAAAGCCACGATGGCTGTGTTCCAGGTTCCCATGAGCCATGAGTGTGAAGCCACAGACCTGCAGCTGATATGTCTGCGTGGAATGCTCTGCAGCCATTATCACTGTTATTAATAACACCAGTGCTTTTTCTGCTCTGACGTGTGAAATGTGAACAATGGTCAGCACAACTGTCCATCTAAATATAGTGGAAGGGTCTCATGTTACCAGCATCTGAGGCTGAATCAATCTTTAACTTGCTTGTGAAGTCTTTTTTTATTTTTAAACTGAATACATCAGGGGTTAAAAAAAGAAGTTGATCATTGACGTCTTTTCTCACGTCAGTGAATATAGGTTGCTGAAGTGGTCACATTTCCCTCTGAGCTGCTGGTTGAAGCAGTGTTACTCATTGACTGTGCTGCTCAAAAGTCAACACTTTGAATAAGAATCAGTTGAGTTTGACCCACAGCAGCCTGTTTCTCCTGCTCAGCAGTTTCCCTCTGTCGGACTCAGGGTCATTTATTGAACCCAAAGTTTCAACAGCTGATGAGAACACACACTAAATGCATATCCTGTGTTTGACAGCTGTTGATTTATCTACATCTGCACTGATCATTGCTCAGCCTCTTCCCCCTCAAACAAAGAGTCGGCCCTCCGAGGCCTCTCACATGGTGAGTGAAGTCAATATGGGAAGTTGATTGTGTCATAAAACCGCACTGAAACATCCTGTTCAACTCTAAATGTCAAAGGGGAACTGTTTTTGTGCAGACTTTACTTTCTGTTCCTATTACTGAATATATTCATTTCAGTGGAGATACACAATGTCATCCATAAGATGGCGCTAACATCCAATGAACATAGAGGGAGACATTGCTCAGTGTGAGGAGCTCATCCGTTCACTTGATGTGCCTGATGAAACAGGATAGTCCCTTGGACTCAAGTCTACACTCGCCCAGTAGATGTACACTTACATTTCATAAATCCTACTCTTCTTTTTTTTTGCAGATTTGTTTATTGAGATTGTCCAGGCACAGAGAGGTATCCACATTTCCATCTTACATACAATGTCCAGCTACAAATTCTACTTATTTTAAACATGACCTTCTTTTGTTAATGTTGCACAAGTCACTACAGGAAGCTTAGTCCAGTTGTGGAAATTATCACAGAACAATCCATTCATTGTTTGATTGAACACTTTAATCTGAGTAAATGTCAAAAACTGAACCTAAAAATGTTTGACATTTTCACTCCAGAACACCAGGAGTAACTCGCCTGAAGCTAAAGTGAAGTCTGTTTACAAAACGTGCAGCTAACAAGTAAAATCTGAACCTTAAAAACTAAACATGAGTCATCAAAGTACATGTGTTTTCTGTGGACCTTGTAAGAAATATGCAGTACTGACACTACACACAATGTCTGTACATGGGACAGCTGCTGTTTGGTTCTGGCTCTGGAGCTTGTTTGTCACCATCGCATGAAGAAGACGAGGATCATCTTCACCTTTGGTATGTCAACAAATCTTTTTATTCTTACTACACAACGAAAACATTGAATTATTAAGCTGCGTCAGTTCCCTTTACAGTGTTAGTCAAGCTCGTTTCATGAAGAACTGCTGTATTGTTATGAGTACATCCAGTGAGACCATATGAGCAGTTGTTATTTGTCAGTCATGTGGGCTCTGATGCAGCTTGTTAGTCAGTCTTTGTATCCACACCAACTGAGCAGGGTCATGGTTTAGAGGCCGGATGTCCCATGTTTGTTTTTGCCCAGAGCCTTCAAATGATTCAAGTGTGATATATGCTTCTAATATTATTGCCTCACTTAAGCCCCTTCGTGATTCTTCAAACTGTTTGTCATTGTCAACAATCTCTAACTGAAAGTAATAGAAACCATACAGCAAATCAGAGGCTTCACGGTGCTCTGAACACTGAGCCAACACAACCACTGACAAGACAAGGAAGTTTCATGTGGAACGTGCAGACAATTGCACATCATGGGAGGGAGAGGTCAGTGATCACAACCCAGACTTTCACAACTCAGTATGTGACACAGCCAGCATTAGCGTTGCATTGAGTTCACCATAGTGTCAATAGTGAACTGTGGAATGGCCTCCCACTCAATGTCATTTAGTCAAGTTCTGCAGACACTGCTGGTTGTTGCTAACATTGCTTAAGACATCTGGTAGTGGCTTTTATATTTTGTCCAGCCCGAGGCCCGCTGAGTAGTGATGGTGCTCTGTCATCAGCATATTGATAAAATAACACTTAGGTGGATGGATCACTTCAGCAGAGACTCAAAAACCCCCAGATGTGTCTAATAATCTTACAGAAACACAGAAGTCTGTCTGCGTCTTGTATATCTGAAGATCTTATCTGATTCAGATTCACCATGTGTATTGTTCTGAAACCGGGGGAAGTACAGTCTCAAAGTTGAAGCGATTTGGACACGTGATTTATTTAAATTTTAACTTTGAATACAAAGACAACCAGCGCTCTGCGGGGGCGGCTAGGACTCATAAACATAAGTGACGTTTTTCCATGACGGCAACGATTACTGATTCTCCAAATTCAGGTTCATTTGTACCGAGTCGAGCTTCACTGAGTTTTGGATTAACAGGTGAACGGCTCTTATTGCAGAAGCTGTGGTGCCGTTTCAGGGTTCTGTGGACCAGCAGCTGGTCTTTAGCTGCTGGTCACTGTTACAGTTTCAGACAGAAAAGCTGCAACCAGCATCGCCACAGGTCAAATTAAAAGCCCATTCCAAACAGACATGTCGAAAACCGCACTAGTTTAAAGTTGTGGTCAAAATTTGAGAGAAATCTTTTTTTTTGTGTCCTTAGAAAAACTCACAAACTCCCTTTCATCTCTCAAAAATAAACAAAAGTGTTTTATTTTAGTTCAGTGTCATTTTTTGCTTTGTGCTGACCACGGTCTTTTCAGGCCACAGCTCCCTGATGAAAACCAGACACTGTTATACAAACATTTTAAAGACATTGTGAATTTGCGCAGTCCAACACATCTGCTGCAGCTTTGGGATTTCAATCTGCTCACATATATGTTCCTCGGTTGTGAACTCATCTTGACACAGTGCAGTCAGTGTAGAAGACAGGATGCCAGACATTCCTCGAATACTCCGCACAGGATCTGATTTCTGCTTGTGAACACAACCCTGCACCTCCGGTGAGTGGAAAAATACAGGCTGTGTTCGGAGTCAGCGGCGTGAGCCAGGCTCACCGGGGAGTCAAACGTGTCCTATTTATTGCCTTTTATGCAAATATCTGGAGCATTTTACGATTATGAGTAACTAAAAGTTGTTAGTTGTAATTATTGAGTACCATGTACGCATTATATATACCCTATAGCATCTGTAGAGAGTCTCTGGCTGGTATTTGTGGTCAGTGATCCGCACACACCTTTAGATCCGACGCCATTTATCTTCCACCATCATCTGACATTCCAGACAGGGCTGTTAAAGGAAGAGGAGCCCTGCTGGCAAGGATATGCAGCTTTACTGGGGCCAATACGTAATGTCCGGACATTCCTTTAGTTGTACAAGTCTTTGGCTATCATGCCACAGATCTAACCTCATCTCGGGTCCTGTCACGAAACGGCAGCTCGTCTGGCTTCTCCTGCAGGGTTTCTGCTATAGAGCTTTGCATTGGAATGTCATGAATACAGAGCTTTTGGTAGAGGAGCAGATTCGTTATCAGCAGAGGTAGAAAAAACCTCAGAGCTTATCACGTAAATCACCGCCTATGTCTTTTTCTTTATTTCTGTTTGTACATGAAATGTGCAACATAGCTGGTTTTCTATCCATTCAAAGTCCGTAAAGTAGTTTTTGGCTTTGACATTTTGGCTGGCCTCTTCAACAACAAAGATCCATGTTAAAAAAATACGAAAATGAAAAATGATGATTAGATATCTTTGCGAGGACCATTTTGAGTCTAGAAATTATTGTTTGAGGTCAATTTGGGAACGTTGGACATTTTGATCTGCCCTCACTTTCTGACCCTCTTTCAATGGACTGTTTAGGTTTAGGTTAGGACTAGGCATTTAGTTGGCAGGCCTACGGTTTGGGATGGGGACAGAGATAGAAGTAGAAGAATGTGTGTCTGCTTGTGTGTGTTTGTGTGTGTGTGTGTGTGTGTTATTGTACAGCTATCTTTCTGTGGACCGATTTGAGTCTACAGAATGTGAGAACATTTGGGGAAGTGAGGACCTTTTGGCTCGTACTCACTTTGTGACCTCCCTTTAATGGACAGTTTGGGCGTTACGACTTGGTTTTAGGGTTAGGGTTAGAATAAGGTTAGGGTAGGGCATTTAGTTTGTATGGTTAGGTTTAGGGCAAGGGGCTAGGGAATGCATTATGCCAATGATTGTCCTCACCTATCGGTACAAACATGTGTGTGTGTGTGTTTGTGTGTGTGTTTGTGTGTGTGTTTGTGTGTGTGTGTTTATGTAAGCCACTACGATGGCTCTACCACCTGATGTGACAAAAGCCTCCCCGTCACAGTCATAATCCTCTTACAGATTTAGTGCAGGTGAGAATTCTGCCATGACATCAACGTGTGGACTAAATCTTCTCACCGAGTACACTGAGTGTGAGAGACCATATGTGGGTGTGTGTGTGTGTGTGTGTGTGAGACTTAATCCAGTTTCAAGGTACGATGAAGTGTGAGAGGTGTAATTACTTCAGCAGTCACATTCCCATTTCACAGGTCAGGTTAAACTTAGTGTGTTCGTGTGTGTTTGTGTGTGTGTGTGTATGTGTGTGTATGTTTGTGTGTGTTCCTCTTTGAACTGCTCCGCATTGACAATGGGGATTTGATGCTCTGTATTATTTTCGTCAGCGGGAAGTGAAAGGACTTTTAAAACTATAATAAACAACTCCCTTCCACGGACGACTGACTGACCAGATGTTCATTGTGAATTCGATATAAACTGTTAAAAACATTTAAACCTAAAAATAGATGAGACATGGTCCAGGAAAGACCTTGTTTCTCCCCTTAATTTTCTCTTACATTGTCAGATTTGAAATTTGTTGACGTTTTGACCAATTTCCCAGAGAAAAATGAAATAGATTTTGATGAGAAAAAGACACATTAATGGGGCAGATATTTCTGAGTGTGAGAAATCTGGTGAAGCTTGATTGACTGTGGAGCCTTAGCGGAGGTATGCGCTCCACTGAATGCCATCCTAGTGATCTAATGTTTCTGCCATATGTTTTGGTTTGATGACAAAAATAGAGGCTATGTGATTTGTGATCAGGGAAAACAATCTGTACAGCAAACTGAAACCTTCTTGCCAGAGTTGTTCTACAAGACAAGACAGAATAACAGAAACCCTCTTTGGTGTGGTCAAACTGCTGTAAAATTCAACCTTAAATCAGTGTTTCCATGGAGTCTTAAAAAGTCTTACAAAGTCTAAAATTCTTTAATCTGAAACAAGAATTTAATAGCTACTTCTATTGTTCTTTAAAAAAATATATATGCCTGTAGTTTAAGAGATCAGATTTAGGGTTGTTCTATAAGTTATTTCACCTAATATTCAATTATGGGGAAGTATTAACAATTCAGGGACTTAGATATTCCATCATATACGTCTTACTTGACACAGGTACCACAGCTGTGGCTCAGATTGTAGAGGTAAAACCACAGAGGGTTGTCGGTTCAATCAAAGTCCCACCTATTCCTCATGTTGTGGTTTCCTTGGGCAAGATACTGAAGGCCAAATTGCCCCTGATGGCAGTGCTGACAGTGTGAGTGGTCATCAACACTTTAGCTAGTATTTCAATACACATCTTTTCCGAGTCCTTAAATGTAATTTGTCGAAGCATCTGGAAACCCTGATGAATGAAATTAATCCTTTTCTGCCACCGTCTCAGCAAGGAAGTGGAATGGAGCATTGTACTGTGCATAGAGCTGGAACCGGGGGTGTAGTGGACGTGTATTTGCAAACCTGGAATTTGTGATTCCATTAAAAGTCATGTCTAATTGAGTCTGTATTTAATTTGAAGGCTTAATTAGGAAAATTACATTGTCTTAGTGGATGTGTTACAGAATTTAACAGAAAGATGCCACTATCATCCTTCGAATGAATGAGTGTTTTACACATAACTGGTGTGAAAGGGATAAGAAACCCAAACAACACAGATGATGTCAAAGGAGGCGTGGGCCTGTCTGACTTCCTGCCAAGGCAGCAGAGTCTGACACGTTATATAACCATTGTTTCTTTAGGATTGTGTTAATTAAAAGGACTTTGAAGTTGAGTCAGAGCTCAGCTGCTAAATGGAACAGCCAAGTGACAACATGGTGAAACGGGCAAATGACGTAATGGTTAATATTGTCTCACACAATGAAAATAGGAGGTTATAATAAGAAAGAGCCAAAAAAACTGTCTGACTTTACTTTGCTCTTTATATTTAATCGAAGAGCTTTTATCAGAGTCCAGCCTCATTCTGAGCACACCTTGATATTATGTCTCACACAAACACACACACACACACATTTAAAATCAATGTGAGGTCCCAGACTTGGCCATCGAGGGCCTTTTCCCCCTCCGGATCAGCTTCATGAGATTATAAAAGACGCGTAACGACTTTCACACACACACACTCACGCACACACTCCTGCCAGCCTCCCTCCTGACAACAGGAAATCACAGACACAAAGGCGGGTGGGCTGGTGGGGGTGGGGGTCTCACATATGTCACCAAAGCCACAGACACTCAGAGGAAGCTAGTGAGGTAATGAATTAGCCTTTCATGACGGAGGCATCGTCACCATGATGTTTTCTTTCACAGACAAACATTTGCATTGTTGGCGGATAAGAAGCAGATGTCAATAAAAACATATAATCTGTAATTTGTCAGAATACAGGGAATTGTAGTGAGAATGTTCCGGAAGTGTCAAGTTCTCTCTCCCTAAATCTATGCTTCTACTAGTAAAGGCCAGAGGAAATCATCAGGGTCATAATTTCTAGGGGAAGTTTTTTTTTTTCTCACACTCGATCTAAGGTCACAGCCAATGTTTAGGCTAATTTGCAACCCAAACATATTCCTTTCCCTTTCACGGCCGCCTCCGTCCCCACGTTGGTGTGTGAGGCAGGGTGACACGGGGCCTGAGTGCGCCCTGAAAGCTCTTTAGTTGTCACACTTTTCCCAAACGCCTTGCAGCTGCTCCTATTGTGGCCGCGGAGGGAGGGGGATCCTCGGCTGATTCTTTAGACCTCCTGCTGTTGCCCCAGGCTCAGATGGGTCCATGGAGAGGGAGTGTGGTCCGAACAATGGCCAGTGCTATGACATCATGTTTCTTATGTGGTCAAAAATCCTTGTGCAGATATGATGGGATTCCATCGCATGGTAGAAACAAAGTGACAGAAGGGTACAAAGAGCTTTCGGAGATGCCAGAAGGCAGCTGATGTTTATTATTCTCTGTTTAGTCTTTCTAAACATCAAAATAAAATATATTTATACACTTATTTTAGGTTGATCACCAGCAACTATTCCGATATAAAAATAAATAAATAAAGCCAGGAACTTAAGAAAACATGCTTAGGATTTCTAATTGTCATTAATTCAAATGTAAGAATTGTTTCTCTACCTTCTATAGTGTTTAATTAGAAATTTAGAACAAACTAGATATGTGTAATTTGAGACTTAGTTGGATTGAACAAGCAACCTGAATGTCAACTTGGACTTTGTTTTTTTTTTTACAATTCTCTTTTTAGGCAACAAACTAATTAATCAATAAAAGCTTTTATAGACCATTATAAACAATACCAGATGGAAAGAATGAGCAGATCTCCAATGAAGTACAAAAGTCAAATCAGATTTATTCAATGGTATAAAACATAATTAAAAACAAACATATGCAAAAATAGATATGATAAAGAAATATATTACTTTGGTTCAATAAATATGTCAGAATCAATTCGCTGAAGACTACGTGGCCCCCCCATGTTAGTAGTTTTTGGGGCCCCGTCTGCCTCAGCGTCGCAGTACACAGTACAGAAACATGAGGTATTTAATGGTTGGTTTCCCCAACCCGTGTTTGGGATAATCCAAAAAACGTTTCATGATGCCTCGAAAGTCAGGTAATGGCATTTGGATTGGCAACCTCGCACAACTCTCAAAGTGAGCATGAAGGTTTCTGCCACATCTACACTGAAGAGTGGGGGGGGGGGGATACATTCATTGTTCATCAGATGAAGGAGCAAGTTCCGCTTCACACGACAGGGTTTCTTTACCCAGTACAGAAAGCAAACTGGACAGCTGAGAGGATATTCCTGAGAAAAATGTTAGCCCTCTCAACATTGTTTAGTTTTTCTTTTTCACTGATTATGATTATCAAAAGCAGTTGCCTTCATTAGAAAAAAGCTGTCCTTTGAATAAAGAATATTCAAATACTCATCGTTTCCTCTTAGGGAATAACATTTGCAAATTTTTCAGCCATTTCCCAAGTCATCCCGGGTTTTACAGTCACATTAAAGAGTTTTAACATCAATACTGCTTGTTGGTAGTTATCAAACCTCCCCTTGAAATGATGAGGCTGACCCACAGATCAGAGTGAAATGTGCAGACTTCACACAAAAGCTCACATTCCACCTGGTGATACCAGCATCACCACAAAATGAATTATAATCAGGACTGTGTGTTGTGCGGTGCTCTGTGCAAAGTCACTCGTGAGGTGCAGTTCAAGTCCAAACAGAGTCTGTGTTGCCCACTCCGGCCTCAGCAGCTGGGAGAGGTGGTGATGGGACTGTGGAGGAATGAGAGCTGCCCAGCGGAGCCGTGTACGGGGATGGAGACGGGGAAGTTGAAGACTGTGGCGCTCTTGCCAATCGCCGGACTTCCTGCCTCCGAGGAGCACGTGGACGAGGCAAGCACCTGCGACTCAAACTGGAGCAGCTGCCCCATGAAGCTGAAGTTCGGGGAGATGATGCTGCGACGCTGCTTGACAAACTCAAAGGCCTCGTCCAGCTTCACGCGATTGGTCCGCATGAGGTAGGCGAGGCAAATGGTGGCAGAGCGCGAGATGCCAGCTTGACAGTGCACAAACACGCGGCCTCCTTTATTTCTCACCGAGTCTGGGGGGTAAAGAGAAGAGAAAGAAAGATTAGTTCAAAGTACACGTCGGTGAGGTGTTGAAATCTAGAGCTGAGGTTAAACTGCTACCGGTCACAGGAAGCCACAAAACTCAAAAAGGTACTAGCAACACTTTTAGTTCCCATTTAAATTTAAGAGCGCTCATTATAAAACAGGAACCCAGTTAATAGGGGTGCAGGGTGTGAGCTTGTGGGGGTTATTCCCAAAGGGGGGGCAGTCTGAATGGACAAAAGAGGGGAACAGACCCCTGTTGGGGGTATTGATCTGGGAGGAAGGCCGACAGTGAGCGAGGAGAAATCTCCTTTTGTTCTGACAGAACAAAGAGCGGCGTGGAGTGGGCTATTCAAGCACAGCCATCATGCCCACTACGGAGCTTGTTTTGGGGCCGCTGCCTTGCGATTCATTAAAGGGGGGGCATCCTTTTATCTAAGCCTCAGAGGTGGCGATGATGTAAGTGCCATTGTGGTGGAGTGGGGGGGCCTGTGCCGAGCCAGCTGGTCGGTTTTGGAGGGAACTTTTTAAAAATTTAAATCCGGGAGTCAAGGATTGGGGTAAAGTAAGAGGGGGTTGGGGGGGTGTAGGGGGTTGGGTGTTTGTGTTGCCGGCTACCGATGGGATCGGGAGGTAACAGCTGGGACAGGCGCTCGCATTTGGCAGTTGATTGGACGTACTCACCGATAAACTCAATTGCCACATTGAACCAGGAGCTGATATCGGCCTTGTGGTTGTCCTCCACAGGGATGCTCTTGTACTGGAAGAACTCCTCAAAATGGTTGGGGCAGTTGGCGGAGACATTAATCAGAGCGGTGATCCCCAGCATGTCCAGCATGTCTTTCCTGGAGGCATGGTAAGCACTGCCCAGGTACAGGAAGGGCAGGATCTCGACAGGGCCGCCCTAGAGGAGAGAAATAAATACAACCAGGTCAACATTTGCTCCATAACAGACCATCAGGTATAGATAAAAGTTATGACTTATGTTTTATTATTTAGATTTTTTTAAACACACACCTGATCGTATAAAGGGGTATTGCATGGACTTTGGTCTGCACTCCCAGGGTGGCTGGAGCTCAGGGGCAGACAGAGACCTTGAGGAGGGGAGGGCTTGGTGCACATCTCTGGATACTCTGTGGAAAAGTGGTCGAACCCACCTACAAGAAACAAAAAGATAAAGAAGAAGAAGGCAAGGTCAGATCTCAGATCGCAGACACATCCACATTTAAACACGGCTCTCCGAAATTGTGACAACTGCTCATGGGGCTATTTTGGAGCAGTGCTTACTCTCGACACCAGCTGGTGCGGTGACAGCTGTAATCCGCATTTGTTACCCCGGCGTTAAGATACAGTAACACGGTTGTGTGGTAAACCTTCACGCGCTGGTTCTTACCTTTAAGGATGAACACACTCGCTCCGGAGGGGTCGCGGCACAGGGCGCCAACAGCGAGCATCAGCGTCCCGTCCTTCTTCGCCTGGCTTAAGTCCGAACTGCGGTCGTCGAGCAGCACCACGGACTGGTAGTCCCCGGAGAGCAGCCGGCTCCGGGTCTCCTCGTTGGGGACGATGTGCTCGAGTCCGAGACCCCCCCTGGCCCTCCGGCGCACTATGGTGCTGAAGCGCACGTTGGTGGAGCCCGAAATGTGCGACGAGTTGAAGGAGAGGAAGGAGCGGCAGTCCAGCAGCAGGCAGCCGAGGACGTCGCTCTCCAGCAAGGCACACAGGGACGCACAGTTGATGGTGGGCACCTCCATTATGACCATAGTAGGACGGCGGGATAGAAGAAGTAAATCCAGATACAAAAAGCGTGTGAAGCAGCAGGTCACAAAACGCTCCTCCGAAGTTACTCTGTGGGGCTGGAGGCGGCGGCTCCCTTGGTCCGGTCGGTAGTTTAGAGAAAAGAAGAAGAAAAACAATGAAACGTGAAACTCTCTTCTTCTTCTTCTTCTTGTTTTTATCCGGTAGCTGCGACTCTTCCGTCAAACTTCAGCACAACAACTTGTCGGTGACGCGCTTCTGTCACAGTGCGTCCTGACAGCCGCTTATATACGGCTCGTGCTTGTGAATGAGAGGCTACTGACGTCACGGCCCGCCTCCCCTGGCCCCGTGCCAGACCGGCCGACGTCAAAGAGACCGCCCCGAAATGTACCGAGGAGCCGGCGCGCACACGTAGGACATTTCTGCACAGGCGTAAGCGCACGTACGCGGGCACGCGGTTAAACTGTTTAAGAGAGGAGTCGAGTTTTTTTCTCTTTCTTTCTGTCTTTCTTTCTGTCTTTCTTACTTTTTGTTTTTCTTTCTTTTTTTACACCTGTTCACACCAATGACTGTAAATAAAAATGTATATGATGTACAAAGATATCGTACGTTTGTTTACACACACTTCTTTTGACTTTTTTTCAGGAGTTTCTTGTCAAACACATTTTTTTCTTTCTGTCTTTCTTTCTTTCTTAGAACAGATATAGTACGCTACACATATTTTTTGTTTATTTTATTTTTAACACTTGAAAGACAGAAATGATCCATTACTTAATGGGTTGGGCCCAAATTACTGAAACATACAATTAGTCATCCCCTGATGATCTCATAACTTGTTCTACATTCCATAGACTCATGTTAATCATGTGAGTGGACATATTACATATACCTGTCACTAGATATTTCTCCTTGTAAAAGTTAGTAAAATGTATACTCTTATTTTAACAATTCTATTTTAATTGTTGGGATTACTTCAACTATAGTTATTCATTTACTGGATATTCACATTACTATTATTTTGTTGTATCGTTTTCAAAAAGTCGTATTGTTTTCATAATGATCATACTTTTGGCACACTTAACTATACCTGACCTAAAATTGTATATCAAGTGTTTGTATAAAGTATCTGTAATTCAGCATATAAGGAATTTGCCAAATTTTCCATGATGTTAGTGTTTAATTGGATTTCAATTTTGCCTCTTCACCTGAGAGTTGACAAATAACAAGATAATAAGTAAATATCTGCCACAGGTGCCATAAAAGTTTATTCTTTGTTTTTATTGGGCAGAGGTACATAGTGTTCAATGCCCCGAGAGCAAAGGCTGACCATAAAAGTTAATCACTGTATAGAAATCTGAACTCCAGTAAATTTCCACATGCTGAGAAACAAAAACATTGGTCTACCAGGAAGACAACAGCAGATGGATATCTCCTGACCTGTAAGTTGTTTCATTTGTAACCTCATTGAAACAGATGGATGAGCTGGTTTTCCCAAAAGTAACCACATATATAAATAAAAGAAACAAAAATGATGATCAAAATGACCCTGGGAAACCCTTTTGGTTTGTTACTGTGGTTTGCTGACTCGGACTACACTGCCGTCATAATAAGGATCCGGGAAGATGATTATTGACAGACGACAGGCGCCTGTTGACAGGACAGAAGGGTGTGTGTCTTGAAACTACACAGCAGAAACATGCTGGGGTTGTTTTGTTGCGAAGGAAATGTTTACTAAGCAGACTTAAAAAACAGGTAGTGTTGCAACAATGACCTCCATTCAAAAACCCATTTGAGTTTCATTACTAACATTTTATTATTCCAGTGTCTTAAACAGGCTATTCTCTGGGAACAAAAGACAGTTTCAAACTTTAACATCATTATAGTTTAGTCATAAATACAAACAAAATGTCTTTTGTCCCCAGAGATGAGGATGACATACACGACAGGCCGTGACATCATTCTCACTTGACTGTAACAGGAAGAAGCGAGAACCTTCAGCCTCGGTGGATCCTCAGCCACACTGTTTTGTGTTTGACTTCAAGCAAAAAAGAGGAAGATGGATTGTGTTATGTGAGAAAGGAAGAGGGGGAGGGGAGGGCAAGCTGAAACGAAAGAAACTTCCACCAATCACAATAGAGTGCATAAACTCTCCAGCCGGTTTAACCTCACACTCCTGTGTGATGAGTCAACTGTGAGGCACATGCAGCAAAGCAGGAATGTTACACACACTACACAGGGAAGGAGGGTCAAACGGGCTCTGAAAACAGTCTGTACCCAAACATTTTATACTCGCCTTAAACGCATCTCCCCCTGAGTCATGAAGTTATGAAATTATGTTGGAATGAAATCCGACACCTGATGAAGGTGGTGAGCATAGAACAATAACGGCCGAGGAGACAACTGTTCACTGTCACGATGAAGCAGAAAAAGTTCACATACCCTCATAGATTAGAAAAAAACGGTAAAAGAAGAGAAACTATAAATACAAATCTGTACATTTACGAAACACAGAAACTCTTGTTCTCTAGGTGACAATTTTCATCGGTGCAAAATCTCCCAGAATAAGCATAGCCCACAAACGTGTGTGTTTTTTTGCGGTGAGTGACTGAATATTTAAATTAAGTTCTGAAAATAGAGTCGAAATTTTTGCTCCCTTTTTATTTCCCAAAATAATGGCCCTCAACCAACTGTGGCTCTTGTCCAGAAAGGGAAGTGCAACAGGGGATGACAGAGGCATTTCCTGTGGTCTGGCCTCGCTGTCACTCGCTGCTCCCCCCCCCTTGCCTATTTACTGTCATTGTCACCACTGGCAACAGCTGAACCGTCAGTGGGAAAACACAGGGACTATCCTCTCGTCCAGTGTCTCAACACCAGACACACGTTGCCAACCAACTGTTTCATTTCATATGTATGTATATGTAGTATGGGGAAACCAAAAAAAAGCCCTAACGTTTCTGTGAAGAAAGAAAAAACGAAAGATTGTTGCATGTAATTGATGTCTATTAAATATTTGCGTGCAATTTTGACAATGTGCAAAGACCCGTTGTGTCAGCAAAGCTGTGCAGTTGAGTGACATTTCACAGAAGGAACTTTAATAACAAAAGGTAAATTTCTCTAAAAGGCAACATGGTTTATGTCCTGCTGTTTGACGCTGTCACATATTCTCAATATCCAAAGTTTGAAGAAGGGCCTTAGTAACATTTGTATATGATGATATGTATATACAAAATAAAAACTATAAGTTGAATCTAAATAAAGAAGTTTCCTATATTATTGATTGGAAATCTCATGTGCAATACAGAGTAGGCTGTGTGTAGCATTGTCACTCATTCATTCATAATAAGTGCACATGTGGGCTCACAATGAGTATGTAAGGAAAGACAAAATTCATCATTGTTTAATTACCATGTTTTTAAAATTTTACAGTAGTTACAGTATAATGTGTACTACAGGCGACTCTTTTATGTTATTTGTTGTGCATTTAACATCTTGGGGAAAGTTGACCCACGGTTAGCTGACTGTTCCAATTTTTTGGTAGATACATAGATAAACAAATGTTTATTGATTAATAAACAAACTATAATGCTCCTGTACCACCTATAAATGATGAATTGTTTCAAGATTGCATGTGAAAGTAAGCAAATTAAATTTGACTCCATGCTTCACACGATGCCTCCCACTAAACGGTCTATAATACAATGTATTTGTAAAGTGAAAGAGCTTTTCTATCAACCACACTTCGACCTGTGGGTACCTATTAGTAAGACAGATTGATGAACACATAACGACAGCTGAAATATTATAAAATATGTATTTATGGGAGAAATAAATCAGATACAAATGACGTTTTATAAAATATATTAAAAATGTGCTGTTTATAACTAAAATGAAGTGTGTTATAAACCATTACATGTTTATACTTATAAATTCTGGATAGGGAGAATGTGTAACCATGACGTTAACATTTGTTTGCACTTGGAACAATAGAACTCAACAAAAAATAAAGTATGGTTCAGCATGGCTACAGATAGCCATCAAGATATAGTTTGTAGTCTATAAAATATGAAAACATATTGGTATATAATAATTTTATACAAAAGTAGACTTTGCTAAGAAAAGTCTGTTATAAATAAAGTTTCAAAGTGATTCACAGGAAGAAAGATGACTAAAAGAACAGAAGTACAGCTTGTATTATATAAAAAAAATATTCACTGTTTGAATTCCGTTATTTCTGAGAACTGATCGTTTTCTCCACTCGAGTTATAAAAAAAAGTCGGAGACACGACGAACGGTTCTGGCCGGAAGTAGAATCACTGAGCCGGAAGTAGCTCTCAGCCAATGGGCTTTTGCAAAGCGTCCTAAGCTGACGTCAACCCGGTACCGATGAACGAGCGGCAGCGTTGAGGAGGAGATCCGAGCTGTTTGTAGCCTTGTCCGCCGACACCCCGCCCCCCCCCCCCCCTCACAGCACCCTGCTGTCACCATGCCTTTCGATGTTAGGAGGTGAGTACGGGGCTTCCCTTCATTGGGCTCGGCTGTGGGGCTCGGTCAGTCGGGGAGCTGGGCTGTAGCGGATGAGTTAACGGCCGGTGAGGAGCGAGTCACATCCGGAGCAGAGCTACCTCACGTCGGGAATGAATGTGCCACATTGTCGCTGGGGGGGCTGGGGGGTGGCAGGGGGGGGGCTGGGCTGCAGAGTGGTGGTCCAGCCGCTGGACTGGTGCTCAGGTTTGCTCCCAGTTTAGTTCCTGCTGCTGTCTGCGCATGTGCAGAACACGTCCTAATATTTCCCTATTAGAAGTCACCTCAGGGCACGTAGGCAACAGACTGTCAACAGTGACTGCTTCCGTCCGGTTTACTAATCAATATTGATCAATACACACACACGTGTCAATGCATTCAGACCCAGTACCCGTATTAAAACAGTGGGAAGAACCTGTGTGGGACCAGACACCACAGATCCATCCAGGTGATCTGCTGGTGTCATGTGCACCTGGCCGACAGTCTCACCTCCTCTATCAATAGAGCACACCCCAGTCAATATACAGGACAGGATGTTTGCTCTGTGGTCACAGGGACAGAACCTGACTGCTGCTATGCCACCGTCTGAATAGTCAAGGACACTCAATCCTCCAATCACACTGGAAGCAATTAACTTCAAATTAAAAAGGAATGCCTTATACGTTATTACTGGTATTAAATATTTGTCATTGTTTTAGTTAACTGTTTAGACCACGAGAATACAAACTTGTTTAGGAAATGATTTTGTTTCTCTTGAGTGCGAGGATGACCTGTGCTTTTCTCACAGTGAATGTGTTCTGAGGTATTCAAAGAGGTCATGATCCGTTCAGATGCTTCCCTGACTCAATGCCCCGATTATACAAGACTGACATTACAACACCTGGAACTCGATTGACCAACTGTGCTGTTGTTTCACCCAGAAACTCATTGGAGAGACCAGGGTGTTAGTCAACACAATGAGAGTCAGTGACTCTATAGGCGAGCATAGATTACACCACACACTCGGGTCGCATGTATTCCCATAATGCTGTAGGGCTGAGTACATTGTGAAATTATAAACAGATCAATGTTGTGGAATATATTTTGTCATTATCAACAAACGAGTTAGTTGGTCTGTTGTCATTTTCCTCTATGTTTTTATTGGATTTGTGGATGTCGTGTGTTGAAAGAACAAAAACCCTTAACTATCTTCTATCTGAAGATAGTCTTTTGTGTTTAGGCTTACTTTAAAGTACTGTATGTAATATAGTGTTTTCTTATTTGGTATTGGTTCTTATCGGAATTGAAAGGAAATTCTCTAAACCTTCACAACAACATGTTGTCTGGGAGCAAAGTCTTACAATAATTGCCTCAACTCATCTCCAAGGCTGAAGTGATAATTATTATTATGATCACTATTTTGTTTAAGCCAAAGTGAAACTGTGTTTCTAGCAAAAATTATTTTTCAGTTTATTGATTAGTCCTTCTACAGAAAATAATTATCAGCAGCTATTTTGATAACCTTGGTTTGTTTGGTAGAAACTATTTTCTTTAAAAGCTCAGAACTCTAGAATCCTTGTTGGGAACTTTCCTGAATTATTTAACAGTTTCATGTTGTGGGAAGTGACACAAATCTTATTGTATAGTTGAAAATATGGGCTGGACTGAGAGTCAGACTCGTGTGGTGAGATGGTTCTTTTCCTGGACTATTTCCTAAAAAGGTCAAAATACTTTGATGTTTTAAAACCTACTACAAAGTCAACGATCAGCTTCCAATCATAAGCATAACCTCACTCATAATGCCTGAGCAGCTGCTCTTCTGAATGAATGAGTGAATAGCTGAAAGGGTTTTATCCCTAAGTTAAATCGTCCTTCAGATTACATCATCTATTTGGTTTGGCTACACATGATGATGCTGTGTTTATGAGATGCTGTTGACTTAGAGCCTCAGTAAGGATGCTGTCAGAGCGATGGGTGACTGTTTGTTTGATACCTGACGCACACTGCCAGGAGATGACTTGAGCAGAAACCTATAGAGCAGCACACGTGTTACCTTGTAGCTGGTGATGGGAGATGATCACATGTGAGCGGACGAAATCTAAACTGTCCGTTACTTAGAGCAACACGTTGAACGGATGAAACACTGACTCACTCTGACTCATTTGTGAGATAAGGTTCATTTAGTAAGGCTGCCTTCTCTGAAAAGCGGCCGCTGTGCTTTCATTTAATGGTGTCAGATGAGAGATACTGGTACACAGCGTCCTCGCCAGTCACAAAACATCTGCGACCTTTCACAGTAGACTGAGCAGTGGGAAGTGATGGAGGGAGATGTGTTGACTGTAATTCAGGAAATTACAAACGTCAGCGTTAGACCGAGAGGTGAACTCTCAAGACTCAACATCCATATTCATGAATACAAAGTGTTCTGAGCGGAGGGAATAAAAGTGAAGCTGAGTTCTCATCGAGCATAAAAATAAGTACTTCACAGTGTGAGAGGTGTTCATGGGCTGTTCAAGTTTACTGCTGTGATCTTCTGAGATTGTGCGATTAAATGCAATATATTTTACAAAATATGAATCGAAAAATACTTACTTTTCGAATGATGTGGTACAGTACCTAAAATAACTCAGTTAATTTTGTTCTTATTTCACAAAACACAAATTTATGTTTCTGAAATTTTCTTTTAATTCTCTTTCTATAATTGAGTTTCTAATATTTCAATATATTTTTTCGTCTCTTTCTAAATGCTGACATGAGAACTGTAATGAGTCATTTTCGGAATATGAAGTGTGTGTATCTCTGCCCGTGCACCAGTTCTCAAGGTTTAAACCACAGCAGCAACGTCAGTGAGACTTCCTCTCCAGTAAAACACCGATCTAGTTTCTCAGACCGACTGTACATCCATCTGAGACTATTTACATTTCACACTGATCATCAGATTCCATCTCAGGTCTTATGACAACATGACTAAGATTTGGTTTCCTCACCCATATGCATGTGTATGTTTATGTACTCTTACGGAAAGCGATGACGATCCCTGAAAGTATTTTCAACTGGTGGAAAGGCCCTGAAACTGTTTTGAAGAGACATGTTGTCCTTTCTATAGTCTATCATATGGTCGACGCTGTGTAAATACGTCGCCTCATTTGCTCGACGACATTTCAACAAACAAACCTTTTGTTTCCTTCCTGACCACCCTGACCACATACTGCTGTTTGGAGCATAAACAAAGAGGGTGGACAAAGTTTATAAAACAACGCAGGTCATGAACCCACGGTCGTCTGGCGAGGATGCAAACCTGGAACTGAAAACTAGCGTTTCAAGGTTTTCACGTAACAGCAGTGCTGCATCACTGTGCTCCACCTGTCGGGTTGTCTCTGGAGATCCGTGCCTTGGCTGGGCGGAGGGGATGTGAGGAAGGAGACAGGCCTCTGTACATGAAAGCCCAACATTGAGGAAATGTGTTACTGTAGAATCTATTCTGATCCCGATACAGGCAGCCCCACCCTGCCCTACATATATCCTGCCAGGCCGGCTATTAGCACACAGTGATCTAATACTAATGGGACAGGGGTGCAGGAAGTTATAGATGGATGTGAATCTGAGAGAGAGGCAGAGGAGCTGATAGGAACCTGGCTGAGGTGTTTAGGCTCCAGGGATTGCTTGTGTAGTAGATACAAACTAAAATCAAAACAAAGGAGAAGCAGCACGGTCAAATCTGGACAAGAATTCCCCCAACCCCTGTTTGCATAAGTTGCGATCATTTCTCGAACTGCTCTTGTGAAGAGATGTGTTTTGGAAGGAGAAGTGGAATTGAAGGAGAGAGAGAGAGAGAGAGGGAGTGTGTGAGGCAAAATGAGTAGAGAAAGTGGGTGGCGTTTGTGCAGCCAGCGGTGGAGTTTGGGGTTGAAAACCTTTCACTGCCCAAAAAGGACATGCGCAAGAACTTGTGAACCTAAATAGTTTTGGTGTTGAGTAGTTTTCCCCCCTACTCGGCTCCCCAAATAGGCAACAACAGCATTTCACAAGAGGATAGTTGGTCCTGTCAGGTGGTTTCGATCCTCCTCCGCTTCTGATTCACTGATTTGCACTCAATCCCATATTTTTCTACACCATCTAAGTTGATGTGTAAATATTCAGTCGAAGATTTAAATGAGTATAAATCAACAGTCGCCTGTCAGACTGAATCCATCTCTGCTCCATTGTCCTGCAAGTTACACTTCGTGCCAAAGACAGTTTGAAGTACAGTTGTGTTTATATTCCTGTGTGTGTCTTTTCATCTGTGTATGTCTGTGTGTGTTTATGTTGGCCTTTTGTTTTCATGTGTATATGTTGAGTGTGAGAGACCTTGATGGGGGGGCGGGGGGATCAGTTCAGAATTACAGAACACACATTCAAAGGAAGGGGTGTAACCGCGTATGTGTACATTTCGGGCGGTTACACTTTCTGACCTATTTCTAATGGGCTGTTTCAGGGTTAAGATTTTGTTTTAAGGTTTAGGTTAGGGTTTTGGTAAGGGTTTGGATTAGACACTTAGTTTGTATGGTAAGAGCTAGGGAATGCATTATGCCTATGAATGTCCTCACTAAGATAGATGTACAAACGTGTGTTCTGCAGCTGGCTGTCCGGACCTGCTATGTGTAATGGCGGTGGTCCACAGCTAACATTCCACCAGTCTTCTGTAATATTGCGAAGCCTGACGGGTACACAGTGTGCTCCTTTTCTCAGCACGTAGTGTTTACATTTGCTATTTTTCTTCTCACTCCTCCTCTCCTTCTTTTTTCATTGTTTCTCTTTCTCCCCCTCTCTCCTCAGATTCGATATCTACAGGAAAGTGCCAAAAGATCTCACCCAGCCCACATACACAGGAGCGTTCAGTGAGTAGTTCTTCACACTGCTCAGGCCCAAGATACAAGGCTCTGTGTCTGGTTCTCTTTTGATGTGTTCATAAATCTGAATGTTTAACAAGTCTGAGTTCTTATCTAACTGTCGGCAAGAAAGAAATGAACATGTATAAAATATAACAATATTCAAATTCAGCTTAGAGGGGCAATGCTAACAACATTTTTTATACCAAAACAGCCCAACAAGTATTTCCATAATATTTAATTAAAATAAAATAAAAATATGTAGTTTATTCAAAATCATCCTCAAAGCTAAGTTTGTGTTTTAATCAACTGATAGTTATTTGTCATGTCACAATTTACTTCACCCTAAACCCAGTGGCTCCTCCATGTGACCCAGCAATGAACTGGTAGGGGACGAATGGTTCCATGAATATTTGTAATGTGTTGTGTTCATTAGAATGTACAGTAGATAGCTAAGAAGTACCAGCCCCTATTTAAGTGTTGTGAATGTTTCAGGGAGCAGTTAGTGAAAGGGAGGAGACACCCACTGTACTTTGAGTACCTGCCTGTCCTGGTGCGGTGCTCCATCCTCACAGGGACAGTCAGCACTGATCAGTACATGTTTGAGCACAACCAGTATGGTAGGAATGTTAATGACTGCGCTCGTCCATAGCCACAGGCACCTGAGAAGTCATCAGTGGATATCTGAAAGGTTTACTCCTGTCAGGTCATGTGTTTCCAGTCACTAACAAGTCATTGTGTAATCAGGGATCGTGTTCATTATTCACTGTTTAATGGGATACAAAACACCTGATGACACACGTTGGGCTCCTCTGTCATTCTTCAACTCGGGTTACTCACTGGTCAGCTGATGACAGATTGGAGCAACATGTCAGAACCAAGCTGATGACAGACTGCACAAACAATAGTGAGCAGTGTTTTACAGACTCCCAACACCTTTTTGTGGATGAGAGGGAAGAGAATGAGTTTGCTAAACATATACACACGGTGTCCACCCATGAGGAAGTGGATGGAAGTTTCTTCCTGCATGAAGTCGACTCCCTTCCTGTCTCCATCCTCTGTCTAGGGGTGAGCGCATTCGGTGGATTTGGAAGTCGGGCGACTGTTATTTCTTCGTCCCCGGCAGCTCCGCTAACATTTTGATTTGCGTGGTTCAGGGGCAACAAAAAGCACACTCCCCCTTTTCACAATAGCCCAAATATTTGACCTGGTCTGCTTTTGTTATTGTGCTTTAGGGTCACATTCCTTTGGGTTTAGTTTAAAAGTATTTTCTTTGGACAATACCTCTGGTGTTTTGCTCCTGTGCTTTTCCAGAGCCCCTCTCGCTGTGGACATGACATATCAATGTATTGTTTGAGCACAATAACAAAGTATTTGTACTATTTTTCCTATTTGTAAAAAAAATTAATTGTGCTGTGAGGGGAGAATAAGCAGAACAAAAATAACGAGAACGTCTGATAACGGCAATGGGCTAGTTTCGTATGTCACAGACTGATTCATGCTGTTACTCTATATCCTTTTCATTGTGTCACAGCCTTGAGAAAAACAAGCTTATGTGGAAATGAACCTTTGAGCCTGTTTCATCTCACGTGTTGGAAGGCTTAAATTGAGCTTAAATAAAAACAACACTCATTTTTACTCATTAGCAGGCCTTCACACTCACATTTAGTCATCCCCTTCCATTATTTCACCTTGTGAAGCCCATGGAGCTTTTGATGAACTTGACGTGGTGACCTGTGTGTGTCATAGTGACACTCCCCATTGTTTGTTGGTTAAACATTACTTTCTGCAAAGCTTCTGAAAACCGCAGGTTTGGCTGTGACGCCCGGGCAACCACAAGGTCACGTGACTGTGCGATCCTAGGAGACAGTTGTCATGTACACATGCCCCTCCTGCTGAGTGAGGGCTTTCTGACTGACACTCTCACCATACCAGATAAACCACAGTTGCTCAGACACAGATCAGCTCCTTCCATATTTATATCTGTAAACACGTAACAGTTTTTTCATGAGGCATATGCCTGATTACTTTGACACAGGAAATGAAACCGACAACGTTGCTACTTCTTTTTTCAAACTCAGACTTCATCCTGGCTCAGACTGAATAAAAACACCCCTTATTTAAAGTTAATATTACTCTGTTTCCTTTCTATTAATCTGTTTCCTTTCTAATTTTTTCTAATTTTTTTGTGGACACCTCACTATGGAGCTTCTCTGTTGGAGCCATTTTGGTTTGGGTGATTGTCTGAAAGTTTTTCTAAGGAAACTCAGACAGAGCTGTTTGTAGGACGTTCATAGCATGAGCTCACCTCTCTTGAAGTGGATATGGTGTCATGGCTGCCTGTTGTGCTGGTATTTAATGTGTAATTAGTGCAGGAGGATCCTTTAAAACCTGAGTAATGGCAGCTTTAACACCACCAGTAAAACAGCTATTAAGGAAAAAATGTTGGTTGATGTGATTTCATTAATGTCAGTATCTTAGCTCAGCCATTCCTAAAGGCTGCAGGAGCCTCTTGCATCAGTCCTTGAAATTTGAGATGAATGCGAACGACTTGCCATTCGTGAGCTCAGCTGTGATTTGAGTTTAAACAAGATAGTCAATCTCACACTCTGCCTCTTTGCCCACAGTTTCCATTCTCTGCTGCGTCTTCATACTTTTCCTGTTCCTGTCTGAGCTGACGGGATACATAGCCACTGAAATGTAGGTATCGCACAATCACACCCCTCCGAGCAACCTTGTATCTCACAATATCCTGTAGCTGTAGGACAGGAACTTCATCACAAATTTTATTGCCAACATTATGGTGTGCTCTGTGTTGTAACCAATGAATGGGGTCAATTTTCTTACAGGAAATTGGCTTTGTGCACGCGTCAACCTCCCGGCGATGTGTCATAAGGGATGAGTTTGGGAGGGTGTGACAGAAAGGAAATTACCATGACAAAGATACACTAATGTTCTCTCCTCTCAGTAGAACAGAAAATGAATCCTTGACTGTTAAGTGTAAACAACGTGTTCTGGGTGCAGGAGATTGACTCATTCTTATTGTAATTGACTTTTTTGTTCCAGCCCATCTAACCTTTCTCTTCTCTCTGTCCATCCCAGTGTAAATGAACTGTATGTGGACGATCCTGATAAAGACAGTGGTGGGAAGATAGATGTGAGTTTAAACATCAGTTTGCCAAACTTACACTGTGATTGTAAGTATATATACATATACAACGCTCTACATTACACTTCCCTTCTGTTTGTTGCTCTCACTGTTCATGTCCTTTCTCCTGTTTCTTTCCCCGTATTATAAACTTGCTCTCCCTCATCATTAAACACATCAAGCATATTATCAGAAATAAAATGATGATCTAAAGACTCAATGCTACTTGGCCCCTGTTCAGACCTGGTATCAACATCTGTCCTCAGAGATTCAATCACAAGTTGATCGTGTTATGTTTGTCAATTCACACAGTTGAAATGTGTCCTGAATGTGTCTCTTGTGACCACTTTGCTTCCTGTTTGCGAAGATCAAATTATGTTTTTCCCCCCCCAGCCTGAGTTTATAGATGTGTCAGTAACCAATGGTTTTTTTGTGGCCCATGAAGTATTTGCGTTTACACGGCAAAAAGAATGTGGCCGTATGCGTCCCAGACCACGTCCAAATGAGGTGTGACGCCAGTTTTTAGACCTGGTATAAACATCCTGAGAGATCTGACCGCAAGCGCACGACTTTAATATAGTCCCTTCATACCTGGCATTTAAATGTGTCTCCACCTTTGACCACTGGTGATCTGATCTCACTTCCCTGCTCTGTATGCAAATATTTACCTACGTCATTTGTGTTCACGAAGACCAAATGATGTTCTTTTCCCCCAGTCTGAGTTTACATATGTGTCTGTTGACAGTCTGTGTTACTGTAAGTGAGAGAGAGAGAGAGAGAGATAAAGTGAGTGTAGTCAAGAGGGACTGAATGGATGAATGTGCACAGCTATGAAGTAAGAGTTAGCCAATTTGAAATAAGCTTCAGTCATTTTGTGGTGATCAGTGTTGATTATGTGGCTGCGGCTGCAAACAAATTAACGTATGAGTCAGAAACGTCAGCTGAATGGGCGGTCCATCACATGTTGTCCTGGGAGCTTTGTGATTGGATATCAGGCATTGAGGACACATTTGGCTGTGTTCACTCACCTGTCTGGGGCGGGTAGGGCGGAGGGGGTAGAGCGGACGTCGGCAGTATCGATCCGAGTCTTGCCCATATGCATGCTTGAAGTGTCTTTGGCCAAGCTATAAGAGCCGTATGAATGTGTGTGTGAATGGCAATGAACTGTACAGTAAAGTGCTTTGAGTGGTCATCAAGACTAGCAAAGCTCTATATAAATACAGACGTTTTAATTTAACTTGCATGTGATGGGATCCCTCAGGACCTTATTTTAATACCAGGTCTGTACCGGGTTACACAACACAACACCAGACCTCTGCTGCCTCACAGCTGTGATCTGAGTTTGTCATGAAGTGGCCTCTGTTGGCTCTGGTTCTGTCCTCGATGTCAGAGCAGTGGGCAGGCCGCTTCAAAATGAGCCAGGACGGAGAGCAGCCACATGTTATTTTGCTCGTCATGACACCCTGCAGAAAGTATGCCCAATGACAAACACACACTCCACATCCGTGCGTTCACACCGGTGAGGCTCGGGCGGCGTCAGACAACGCACACGCTCATTCAGTTTGAATGATATCCAAAAATGGCAAAGCCAATAAATGCTTGTGTGAAAAACGAAGTCCAGATTTGAGCGCGCGAGGCTGCGGCCTGCAGACACACAGCTGTTGGCCATGTGTTTAGACAAGCTCGCTCATGGCATGCCTAAACAAAGGCCGTCCCCTTGCTGTTTCCAATTAAAGCCCTTGATGATTGTGTGTATGGTGGTTTTGTTTATTTGCAGAATTTAAACCCCTTTTTTGCAGAAATGCGGGGCCTCAAAAACCGGCCCAAACACGTTAGTCTAACCAAAGTGCAGCTGCATGTAATGAGCTCCTCAACCCGTCGCCCTGCGAGTTAATGTTGGACAGCGGTTCATTTTCCAGGCGTCCAAACACATTGTCGTCAATTACAAATTTACTTTGAGAGAGAGAGAGAGAGAGAGAAATCATTATCATCATGGAAAAGCCCGCATTATTTTTATGCTCTGCTCTGCTAAGCTGTTCCAAAGTTAAACACCGTCTTCCTCCACTGACCTTTACGGGTTGCCAGGTCTTGATTTGTGACTTCATGGAAAAGCAGAACCGTGTGTAATAATAATTCCAGCCCCCCCCACCCACCCACCCACTCACTTAACACAAACTCCCTTCCAGTTTTTAAATGTCTTAAAAAGGAGAAACAAGCAGCTCTCACACTCACTCTGTTCCAACTTCACTTGCATTCGCCCACTGTATTTTGAGATCTAGATTGATGGCGTGGGGTGTGAGGTGGGTCAAATTTGTCTTGAATGTCAAAGGTCAGACAGACGCCATGTGGAGGTTTTAGCACAGATCCAGCAGACACCCCCCCCCCCTCCACACACACACACACACACACACACACACACACACACACACCATCGCCAACACACAGCTCAGTCTAGCCTCTGAAAACCTGCCGTTGTCAGTGTGCCAGTGCACAGCGGCGTGCAAGGGGGGTGGGGAAGCGGGTGGGGGGGCGCGGTGGAGTCTAGATGGAAAAACACAGACAGCGAGGGGGGGTCTGTTTGGAGTCTGTGTATTTACTCTCTGCGCCACACTGCAGTCATATTGAGGATTTCTCTCTTCATCTTTCCCTTTCTCTGTTGATAAAAATGTGACTGTTTGCTTATTGAATGTAAGCAAAAAGCAAATGATATTGTCATCGTCGCTAAATCAAAAAAAAAGATGAATCATGACTTTATTTAATTAGTCATAGTTTAGACTATTAAGAGTCACAAGATGGTGACGTCTTTGATCTGACAAACATTCTGTCATTCTGTCAATTTCCCTTTCTTTTATTGCAATGTACTGCAAGATGGAAACTGAGGAAAGTGACAAATGTTTGGTTTAGACCTGAAACAATAAACTAAATTGTTTATTAAGAAAATAATTAAACCATCTCTGGTTTCTGCTTCTCTAATGTGGACTATTTGTTTCTTTCCTGTTTTATATCATTGTAAGTATCACTCAGTGTTTTCTGACATATTCAGAATAAAATAATCTCTAAAGTTATTTGAGTATAATCAAATATAGATTCATCAATAATAACTGACTTGTTAGTTGCAGTTCTAATTTGGAATGTTTGCAACATGAGTGGTTTCAGGGATTTTGTTTTCTTCTGAAACATTAACATATTTAGTTTTATCAGTTCACTAATGGGGACATTTTTGTAAAATAAAGTTTGAATCCTGCAAAACGGTAACTGTTTGATATTTTATTTCATTTTCATTCTTATTGATTATATCATGTTCTTTCTCGTCTCTCTCATTTCTTCAAGTGGTTGGTCTGGACATCCAGGATGAGATGGGCCGCCATGAGGTCGGTCACATTGACAACTCGATGAAGCTCCCTCTCAACCAGGGGGACGGATGTCGCTTTGAGGGAGAGTTCACCATCAACAAAGTAAGTCCTCACCACATAAGTGCAGAAGTAGGACGGCCGCCGCGTTGAACCAGAGGCTTCAAAGTAACACATTTGGAGGATGTTGAGTGAGAGAAGAGACGCACGGTCCATATTCATGTTGATCCATACAAGACAAAGAAGTAGGATCTATATTTTGCGACACTGATTGTTATAACTCCTTATACCGTCACTAAGCTATTAAATTACCATATACTATTGGAATTTGGGCATTATTGAATGTGCAGAGGGCAAAATTATCACACAAAACTGGCAACGCTGCCGCCACACACAAAATGGCAACAGTCTAACTTTTGTGCAGTAATTACAATATAATGAATCAGATTGCGGGACCTAAGCACCCAGGACTACATGATGTGTATTTGTCTTGGACTTGAGTTTAACATAGGGGCTGATCTCTCATCCCCCCCCCCACCGTCTGAGACAAATGAGAGCGACCTGCTTCCTCCTCTTGCTAAATTGAGTTATGTTAAATAAAGGGGCTCAGAGACTCAGTTACATCTGACGGCACACTAAAGTGTGAGCCCTGCAAAGTCCTCCGTGTCCCACCAACACTTTGTGCGTCAGTCTTTCCAGTGCATTTAAAATGATTAACCCAGCAGATGTACACTCAACACTCCTGCCCGTGGAATAATATGTGAAACGTGTTAAAGTGGGTCGATTTGTCTTCCGGAGGCACGGACCATTTAGTTTCCAGCCAGGTGTGTGCGTGCATGTGTGTCCTCCTGCTTGGTCATTAGTTAACTAGATGTGTTGTAGGTCCCCCGTGCTGTTAACCACACGTCCGTCTGTCCCCAGGTACCAGGAAACTTCCACGTTTCGACGCACAGCGCCACGGCACAGCCCCAAAGCCCCGACATGACCCACACCATCCACAAGCTGGCCTTTGGGGAAAAGCTGCAGGTCGGGTCACAGAACCAAACCCTACCTACAGCGTTAGATAAGATCTGCAGTAACGAGACTAAACGCACGTCTCCTCCCTCTCTGTTGTCACGCAGGTACAAAAAGTGCAAGGAGCCTTCAACGCGCTGGGAGGGGCGAACAAGCTCTCGTCTAATCGTATGTTCCTGCACCACACTCATCAGAACCTCTGTGTGACATTTATGTAAGGCTGCTGGAGGGCTGCACAGAAATGAGACCCCTAGTGGACGCCAGTCGTAACCGAACCGAGTGGGAACCTGATTCACACAGCTGACACGGCGTCTCAGATAGACACACTCCAGCCAGTGGCGTCACGATCACATCTAGATCCATTTTTGGACACTGAAGCAGAAGTTTTGTTTTTGAAATAACTCTGTTTCCCCCGCAGCCCTGGCTTCACATGACTACATACTGAAGATTGTTCCAACAGTGTACGAAGACCTCTCGGGCAGACAGAGGTTCTCCTACCAGTACACCGTAGCCAACAAGGTGCTGTCTCCCTGGTCTTTCCATCCTTCCCATTGGATCATACCCTTATGTTGTGATGTTTTTTGTTTATTTTCTTATCATGGAAGCGCAGTGACCATCCCGACATGTCGCGCGAGCCGGTTTTGCTGCATTAACTAATGCACTCACCCTGAAGTGAAAACTGACCCCTAGTGACTGGATAGGTTTCCTAGTTGTCAACAAACCATAAACACATTTCCTAGAACTGTGATGACTGACAGCTGAGTTCGGGGTTTGAAGTAATAACAGTGCAGGTCAGCTGTGAAGCAGGGCGCACGAGGGCCTGAGCTAAATATTCCAAAATCTCATCGCCAGCATCAATAAAGGTCCAGCTGAGACACATCAGGGCCTGGACCTCAACCTCAGTCATCGTTTCCATGCTGAATTTATTATCATTTGTACTATCAATTTGTGTTGTTGATCCAAATTGTGATTTGTAGCAACTGGGACTGGCCCGTCACCACATCACCGGACTGTTACTCACAACCCACCGTGGCCTCCTCCTGCTTACTTCATCTGGGTCTGAGATGTTTCAGTTGAACACTCATTTGTGCGTAATCATTCAGGATCTTCGGGTGACTTTACTCAAAACCAGTACTCTGATGACTCATAGGCACCACTGCCATCCCCAGAGATAAGAATGAAGTTATTGATTGCTTAAACCTAGTGGATGTAACTGCCGCACTTTTTATTAAATCTGGGCTTTAAAACATTGAATGATTTCTAACCGGTCTCTCTTTCCATCCCTCACAGGAATATGTAGCTTACAGCCACACAGGCAGGATCATCCCCGCCATCTGGTTCAGATACGACCTCAGTCCAATCACAGTCAAGTACACAGAGAGGAGGCAGCCCTTCTACCGCTTCATCACTACAGTGAGTGGATTCACTTTCTAGCCAGAAACTCAAATATGTGGCCAAAACCACTTCAATTTACAAACTTTTGAAGTTTTAAAAAACTAATGGTGAGAATTTGGGGTTGTAAACACTGAAGCTTCACCAAGACTTGTATTGTTCCAATATGTGGAACAGACGTTTATAACTCTCACCTTTATGCAGTTCCCCTTTAGCGTGATTTGCTTCTTTCCATTCAGTGTCTCACTTTTGGTTTGTGCTCTCATCAGCTGATAGCAAGCCAACTTTAACAATCAACTATTTCCTCAAAACATCAACCAACTTTGTCTTACTACAATTAAATGTGAACATTTTCAGATTTCACATTTGCGTAAATATATTTGTATGTTTGTTTTTCTTTCCTGGTCCCCTGACAGATCTTTTTTGGGGATCTTAGATTTGAACAAATAAGAGTTGGATCAGAATATCGCCACATGCTAAGTAAAATAGGGTCAAATAGTTCGGTATAAAAACAGCTAGCTGCAGGAAATTTGAAGTCTAAATCACCTTTAAAACTAATACAATTCTACATTTTCTCCCTTTGTTTTTTGAATTCCTCTTATATGACTCATCTCCTTACCTGACCCTGTGGGTTGTGGAATTTTGTACCAACACCACCTCATCAGGAAAGTTTCCTGCTGACTGATAATGCGGTCAGAAGTAAAATGGCTGCTTCGCTGATGACGTACAGTTATTTGTCTTTTAGTGTCGTTTAATTATATCGTGACTTAAGACATCATGGGTCGGAGATGACTGTGTCTTTGTAAGGGTGATTATGAGTCATGGTTAAAGATTGTGAGTCAAGCAGCGACAGAGCTCTGCTGGATTCCAGCACATTCCGTCTTGTGAGTGTAAAGTATTGTTATGATTAAAGCCAGCTGATATCGAGCCGTTTGTAACCAGAAAGGAAAACGTGGAGCTTTTAAACCTCGACGCTGACGGACAGATTTGTTTTCTGCAGATCTGTGCCATCGTCGGAGGGACGTTCACTGTGGCGGGCATCATCGACTCCTGTATATTCACCGCTTCGGAGGCATGGAAGAAGATCCAGATTGGGAAAATGTCATGAGGATCGCTCCCCGCTTCCCCCAACACCTTTTATTTATAAGTGCAAAGTTGCTATAGCCTGTTAGCTAAATCCAGTCCTGCCTGAACCAACTTCCTCGGGGGGGGGGAAGTTGGTTCAACGTGACCCATGAAGGGGCTCCGGCACTCGATGTAACTACCAGGCTGCATCTCAGTTACTGCAGCTCCATCCATCTGCTCCACTGACGTGTGGACGCCGACTATCACATGTCCACTTCCTGTGTTTCCAGAGCCAGGAGAGGAGAGGAGAGCTTTTGTTACTGTGGATGTGAAGTCTTAAGTATCTTGTGTCAGGGTTCAAGCAGCATGGGTGTTTCTGAAGGCTGATATATTTTTAGAATGAAGTAGAAAAAAAAAGAAGGTGCTGGGATTTGTGCTGACGGTCAATGTTTTAAATATGATCAAGAAGCGTGTGACAAAAACATGGATTCAATCATGTTCATTCAATTATATATAGGTTATAGAAGGGGGGGAAATCAAAATCTACTAGTTACTATTTTCTACTTTCAGCCTGAACTATTGTTCATCTTGAATCTCACTTTAACGGTGCTGCGTTTACCCCCCCCAGTGCTGCAGAAAGGGACTGATTATTTGAAGGAAGTTTAGTTTTTTTGTTAAACTGTACAACAGGAGATTTATTTCATCCATCCTGTCATTTTATTTCTTGTAAATAAAACTGTGCCTTTCGGTTTACTGCTCCATTCTAGAGGATTCTCACCCCCGCATATTAGCCTGTTACAGTGACTGCCACTAAAACCAGTGTTTTTCTTTCCTTCATGATAAAGCTACTGTAGCTTTAGTTTCTTGATTTCTTGTATATCCATGTATACCATTCATTTCATTTTCGGGTAAAAATTTGAGTAATTATAAATTGTTTTGCTGAGATAAATGTACATTTTTTTACAAGGTAAATGAACTTATTTAACAAGTTATTCAATGAAATGTGGAGGTTTGGTTCTGCCAGGAGAAACTACGAGGCTAGATGTTTGTTTGTTTTTTCTTCTTGAGTCATTATATTATTGTTATTTTTCTACTATTGTCAGCACAGCTTCTCTGATCAAGGACAGTGATAATCTCAAGCCCTCAGAACTGGTCTTTCTACTACAGAGGTCATCCATTTCTTGTTCCGTCTCAAATGACTGTAACGCTACGTGTCCCTCCATTAAAGGTACAATAGAAGACTGACTGTTGTTGCACTTTATTCCTTAACACTTTCTCTTTTACTTAAAGAAGGATCTGTTTTACAAATCTGAAAGGGATTCAAACTTTTATCCTTTCCCTTCCTTTTTTCATGACTGTCCCCAGGTTCCCTGAACAACAATCATTCACAGGAACTGAAAATGGAAAGCTGACCCTCTGATCTCATCACACAGACGCAGCTGTAATGGCTGTAGTTGAGTTTGCATGTGGTGGACTTTGTTCTCCTGATGCTGCTCATTTCCACAACCTGCAGCTTGTCAGTTGTGATGTGAGTGTGTAAAAGGTTGTTGAGCTGCCACAGCTGTCATCATGCTTACGTCTGGCTCTGATAAACGCTGCTTAGTGTGAGTCACCCCTTCATTCGGCCTACATCCCTCTGTTTACCTCCGTCACTTCTTCCTTCCTCAAGGTGTCTGTGTGAATCAGAGCGACTCCACCTCCACTGAACGACGCTGATTCCACAAATATCTGCTTCTGTCCGTTACATGGATCGTCACAGAGCGTGTGGCTGAAGCTCCATGTCCACCAGTTATTTATCACTTCATGACACCTGCACATTTAATCTTAAAAGCTGCACTTTAGTGGAATATTTCTGCTTGAATCATAGAGAGGAGAGTGAGAAGAAGATAAACTTTTATTTCTTCCCATACGAGTCATAATTTGTACAAATATAGGCAGAATACTCTGAATATAAAAGATAAAAATATAAATGTGTGGCTAGAAAATAGTCGGTGTGTTATTGTTGTAATGCTGCCACCCAGTGGCTGGTTAGAGAAACTTCAGGCACACAGCTCAGTCTGTTTGTTGAGACCACAGAGAATGAACTTTGAGATGAGTAGAGGTCAGCTCTGGTCAGAATAACCTGATGATCATTGATAAATGACTAGTTACATGTCATCACTAGGATGTTAGTTAATCCTACACACCTCCCCCGACTTATATTTTTTATCCCTTCAGTTCTTTTTGGGCTGCATCTTTGATAAGGTTACACATTGGAGGAGGCCAGAGGGGGGGCATCTGGCGAGGAGAAGAAGTCACAGAAGCCGTCTTCGGACAGGTGTCCGTACTCGTTGTTGTAGAAGGTCTGTCCTGACAGCTGGCTGAAGAACTTGGGGCGGTGCCTGGTGCCGCTGCTTCGGCCCAGGGAGCCATGGGAGGCGGTCAGAGGCTCCGTGCTGCTGCTGCTGCCAATACGACTGGGGACAGAACAAAGTAAAAGGCTCATTGGAACAGGGTATTTGTCATCTGGGACAAAAAAGGCATGATCACATCACCCCTGTGCTTGACTCCTAAAACTGGCTGCCAGTTTAAATTTGATTTAAAATGTTTAAATGGCCTTGCTCCCAAATACCCTTCAGGTTTATTGACCTGGTACATTTCCTCTCCACTGCTAAGATCCAGAGATGGAGCCCTAGTGGTTACTCCCAGGACTTGAGACAAAGTGACACCAAGCCTTTTCTTTCAGAGACCTCAAATTATGGAACTTGTTTCTCATTGAACTTTGACACACTAATTCTCAAGTGTCTTTTTAATCTTTTATTATTATTTTCATGAGGTATGTAATAGAAATTCAATTTTGGTGTGGATCCAGATTAGGGGGTAAATCCAGGATTATTTTTTCACTTTCTTTAACAGTGCGAGACAGGACATCCCAGTAATTCATTGATCTTGACGAAACATCAGGCACCTTTAGAGGACTGTGTCTTTGAGTGGGTGAAACCAGCTTGATTGAATTTAAAGGGACTGTTTGGCCTTAGTGTTATTCTAGCTCTCATTGATCTTCCTATAAAGTATCTAGCATAGTTACAAAAATAAGAAAAATCATATTATTTCATAATATTATAAAAAAAATGTATGTGAATAATTCAGTTATACGATAGTATAGAATTTTCCAGTTTAAGCAGCCAGTTTGTTATAAGCTTTTACGTAGAATGTTTCTTTTGACTCTTACTGTAAGCGGCGGGTTCTGTTAATAGTAATTCTTCAAAACGGGTCCTGTGGGTTTTAATGACTCAGACTTGCTCCTATTTATTCATGCAGAAATCCAGACTCTGCTCATGCTCACATCATTTGCAAATCGACTGTAGTTTCACTGTGACTGACTCAACCCTGCAGTTTTTCCGAGAAGTAGAGAATGGTTATTTTCTCCAAATTGCCTTTGAAGCATCTGAAGCATCTATAAAAAATAGTCTAATATACCTGACATAGCCGACACAGTGAGGGATGAAGTGTGTAGCAGTCTCACACTGTCACTCGATAATAGGCTGCGTATGTCCTGAGTGTTCTTCAGTAAAATGGATCATTGCAAGACTAACCTTTTGGAGGCGGCGATTCTCTCAAACTCCTCGGAGGCCAGAACCATCCCGCTGTCGGTCTGGTTATCCTGGGAGGAGACAAACAGTTTGACATCATGTGAATGGAACAACCTTTAGTCGACCCCTCACCGCTAATTCAGGTGATTATCTGTGGCGTTCAGTAAATGTCACCCGGCCGGTTCACATTTTTCACAAGTGATGAGAAGATTACCTGAGGAGCTTTATGTGTGTGCATCTCCAGGGGCGACTCTTCAAACGTCTTCACTCTGGGCTGGCAGTTTGAAGAGGGTCCCACAAACACACAGCCGGCAAAGGGCACGCAGTTATAATACCTGGTCAGGAAGATTATCAGATCAATACACGCCAGAGCATCCTGGTGGCGTCCAAATGCCAAGAGACAGATGAGAGGAAAACCTGGACTTGACTCTTTCAAAACCTCAGAAAAATATGATGCAGTCAAGTAGAAAGCAGTATGTTATTCTGTAGATTCATTTTTTAGCATAAATTAATAAAGATGATTTTAGCTCTGGGACTTTCTTCATCAAACTTACTCCTGTGTGAGGGATTTTCTCTTCCTCACAAATTAATTATCTGTATTATTCAGTTCACAGGATACACAGCCACATTTAAAAATACAAACATAATACATAAAATACAAACATATTCCAGATCAGATTTTCCACCCCAAATTTAGACCTGACACTGAACTTCATTCTAAATAGCCAATTTTTTTCCTTGTCCTTACTATCGTTTACTTTACGAATCATAACCTACTTGAAACCTGCAGAATAAAGTCTGTAAAAAACTGAGCCTATAAGTTGCTCCTTGAGGGAACATGAGAGGAGAGCGAGAGGTTGGATTAGGTGCAAAGAGGGATTTCTTAGAAAAAACAAAGCTGTGATGGTTTTACTGAGCAAAGAATTGTTATCGCCGCACCACAAGGTAGATTTAGAAGCTGGTCTCATAGAGAGAGACAGAGAGAGAGAATCACCCTTTTTTCTACAAAGTCTAACCACAGGCTGTTAATAAAGATGGTCGACACGTCTCCACTTCCTCCCAAGATCTAGAAATGAAGCTAAAATATCCAAGATACAAACAGCGCCATTTGGAGCCAGAGTCTGGGCCGTAGCGAGACCTCGCAAATACACGCACTCGACCAATCGTGAGTCAGTCTCAGCTGTCAATCATGACATTCCACCGAGTTTTTACAGCGTCAAATAACAAATTAAAAACAAACTTAGTGGATTAACCAGCACTTGTGCAAACATCAGTGAGATAATAAGCACCTAAAATTCCACAAACCATCTTTATTGTACATGTTCTTTGACTTTTTTAGTTGGTCCACGTCCTGTCCGTTAACATGGAGGAGGCGGGATATAAGACCAATACAGCAGCCAGCCACGCTTTGGCTTGACTTTTGCAGAGCTTTCATGTCGTCCCTCTTTATGCACAGTCTCTGAGACTAGCCTACTTTAAAGCACTGAGAAGAAGACTGAATAATAACAGCGAAAGGCTTATAAATAAAAATTCTGTTGGGGTCCTGGGCTTTTGAGAAAAAGATAGGAGCTTATATCAGTACCTGGTGGGTAGCGTGTTGAAGGCCAGTCTCAGCTCCTCCTCAGACGGGGGCTGTGACGACGCCTGTGAGAATCCATCATCCTCTGAGCTCTGTGAGGGATTCAGGGGGATGTAGTCCTTCTCATCCTGAAGGGAAGGCAGAGAAGATTAAGATAAACCTCTTTATGGAGCTTTAAACAAAGAAATGATTTTGTTCTGATGAATGTGTGTGCAGCAGTGGACTTGCAGGTAGACTGTTGTCCAGCAGCAGGTCTCCCAGGATCTGCATCAGAGCAGGGAAGCTCGGCCTCTCTTTGGGTTCACCATGCCAGCAGGCCAGCATGATGCCATATCTACCAGCAGAGGGCAGCACCATCACAACATGGACAACACAGGAAGCCCTCAACTTCCTTGACTCAGTAAATTACCGGAAAGTTTGATCCAACTGTGTTTAATGAGCATATAGCTCAAGTAAATTAAAAAGACTCAGGGCAACAAGTCTGTTTTTGACAGGGAATATAAACGAGACAACGAGTAAATGAAAATGTGAGCCTACATTTCAGGGGAGGCGGTCTCTGGTGATCGCATCCTCACGCCATCTTTTAATCGTTTGCAGAAATCCTCGTCAATCTGAACCCCCGGGTACGGAGACGCACCTGCAGGTGGACAAAACAGAAGATGAGGCCGTGGGTAACAGCAAGTTGATGTTCTTGGCTAATGGCGAGGAGGATTCACTCTGCTTCTAAAAGTCAACAGAGAATAAGTCCAAAATTGCGTTTGGCAGGAAGAGAGACATTTTAACAGCGACTCCAGAGGAGCCTGCACCGAAACTCTGCTCCTTTAAATGACTTTCTTAAAAGACGAATGAGCGTTCTTTGATTTTGTCATTACCCAGTGAAAAGATTTCCCAGAGGAGAACTCCAAAGGACCACACGTCACTCTGGCTGGTGTACACTTTGTCGAAGATGCTCTCCGGAGCCATCCACTTTAAAGGCAGCCGAGCCTGAGCATTAAAACAGCAGACGGGTTTTAGGAGACAGGTTACGTACGCAGGACTGACACCTGCCTTTAAATGTAGTGATCATGTGGGTGGTTTAAAAGAACAACAGAAAAAAGAGGAGTTTGATGTTTCCCCGCAGTAAACGGAGATGGATGATAAACCGGTGTGGATGCCTTACATTGCCTTTCCTGACGTAGTCGGGGTCTTTGTATATGTCCCTGGCCAGGCCAAAGTCACAGATCTTCACAATGTTGTTCTCAGACAGGAGAATGTTCCGGGCGGCCAGGTCTCTGTGGATACACTGTGGAAACACACACAACCACACACACACTCGTTTTTGTCACGTCAGGAGGACCGTTCTGTCTTTGTAACATTGTGGGGTCCACCATTTCCAATAGTTCTACAGCATTGTAAAAAATCTGAGAAAATAATAAAAAAATCCTAAACAGAGCTATCACTTTGAATTGACAAAATTCTAAACTTTTGTCTCCACGCTAGGTTTTTGGTCAATTGTGGGGCCCAGTTTCTAGCGTTCCACTCTTGTGAGGTCCAATTTCACACACACATACATATCTCTAGTTTTTCTATCTTAGCGGGGATCTCAATTGTGGGGCCCAGTTTCTAGCGTTCCACTCTTGTGAGGTCCAATTTCACACACACATACATATCTCTAGTTTTTCTATCTTAGCGGGGATCTCAGCGTTAGTGGAGGATAAACTCAGTTTAAGTACACTAATACTATTTTTGGAAGATAAGATTCCTATGACTTAAATGATGCAAACCATTTTAGGATAAAATCACAACATTGTGCATCTCTTCTCTTTTCCCTCTACACCAACCAATTCACATCCCTGGTTAGCTCAGTGACAACAGATAATGACCTCCTCCTCAACATATCTGGATCATGGAGACTTTTATTCAAGAATTTGTACTAAACAATGTTTTGTGGAAAAAAAGCTGCTCTCACAAACAACATTTTTGTTTAAACTCTGGGTATAGAACCAGACCAACCCTTTATGGTAGGCACATTTAACATAACTACAAAATATTAAATACAAACATTGTACAAAACAAAAATTGTGTAAAAAAAAAAAAAAAAAGCTCCTCTCACTTAGGGTATAGACCCTGGCCAACCCATAATGGCAGGCACATTCAACATAACACACACGAAAATATTAAATACATACACAACAACAATATTAACTTGCAAATTCATACATTTTCCTTTTCATAGCAGTAATCCTATTTTTTTATTAAATACTTGACTGCTTTCCAGTCTCCACTGCCACAGCAGGAGTCTGCAAGTTGATCACCTGAAATTCAGATAAAAAACAAATACATATGATGAATTGATGCTGATGAGGTTTGTGAAGATATTGACAAGTTACAAAAGTCAGCTCTGTGATAAACAATTCTAAAACGGCATATAACCAAAGCTAAGTGTGTGGCAAAGACGTTTCTGAAGATCTGAACTACAGCCATAACAACATATAAGAGGCTAAAGCGGATCACATTCAAAATACCCTTTTTAAACATATAACAGTTCAGAGAGTGTAATAATATTTCTGTAATAACTTGGTTTAGATAATGAGAGGTGTTGCCTTACTGATGTAAAATCTCTTAAAGTGAGATCCAAACAGGAGGGCCCCATTAGAGCATCTCTAGACACATTTATGAGTGTGTGTGTATGAGTAAAATCTCTAAAAGTGAGATCCAAATGGAAGGGCCCCATTAGAGCATCACTAGAAACATTAATGTGTGTGTTTGAGATGAATTGGGCCCCATAAGGAAAAGACTAGAGATGTGTGTGTGCTCGTTTAAGTGAGGTTCCCTCGTCATCAACTATGTTCCTTCATCATAAGTCTACCAAATCCGCCAATAAGTAACCCCCAATGTAAAGCTGTATCAGAATGCTATATCAACACCACAATATCTTTGTAAATGAACTAGATAGTGTAGAGGTCAACATAAACAGTTTGTGATGACAGCGTCTTCATCATTCTTTTACCTGCAAGTTTGCAAGTTCAGTATTGGAATCTCCATGGGAGCTCGGATCTGCTTTTAATATCTGGGTCTCTACTGCCACAGCAGGAGTCTGCAAGTTGATCACCTGAAATTCAGATAAAAAACAAAAACACATAATGAATTGAGGCAGATGAGGTTTTGAAGATATTGATAAATTACAAAAGTCAGCTCTGTGATAAACGATTCTAAAACAGCATATAACCAAAGCTAAGTGTGTGGCAAAGACGTTTCTGAAGATCTGAACTACAGCCATAACAACATATAAGAGGCTAAAGCGGATCACATTCAAAATACCCTTTTTAAACATATAACAGTTCAGAGAGTGTAATAATATTTCTGTAATAACTTGGTTTAGATAATGAGAGGTGTTGCCTTACTGATGTAAAATCTCTTAAAGTGAGATCCAAACAGGAGGGCCCCATTAGAGCATCTCTAGACACATTTATGAGTGTGTGTGTATGAGTAAAATCTCTAAAAGTGAGATCCAAATGGAAGGGCCCCATTAGAGCATCACTAGAAACATTAATGTGTGTGTTTGAGATGAATTGGGCCCCATAAGGAAAAGACTAGAGATGTGTGTGTGCTCGTTTAAGTGAGGTTCCCTCGTCATGAACTATGTTCCTTCATCATAAGTCTACCAAATCCGCCAATAAGTAACCCCCAATGTAAAGCTGTATCAGAATGCTATATCAACACCACAATATCTTTGTAAATGAACTAGATAGTGTAGAGGTCTAGATAAACAGTTTGTGATGACAGCGTCTTCATCATTCTTTTACCTGCAAGTTTGCAAGTTCAGTATTGGAATCTCCATGGGAGCTCGGATCTGCTTTTAATATCTGGGTCTCTACTGCCACAGCAGGAGTCTGCAAGTTGATCACCTGAAATTCAGATAAAAAACAAAAACACATAATGAATTGAGGCAGATGAGGTTTTGAAGATATTGATAAGTTACAAAAGTCAGCTCTGTGAGAAACGATTCTAAAACAGCATATAACCAAAGCTAAGTGTGTGGCAAAGACATTTCTGAAGATCTGAACTACAGCCATAACAACATATAAGAGGCTAAAGCGGATCACATTCAAAATACCCTTTTTAAACATATAACAGTTCAGAGAGTGTAATAATATTTCTGTAATAACTTGGTTTAGATAATGAGAGGTGTTGCCTTACTGATGTAAAATCTCTTAAAGTGAGATCCAAACAGGAGGGCCCCATTAGAGCATCTCTAGACACATTTATGAGTGTGTGTGTATGAGTAAAATCTCTAAAAGTGAGATCCAAACGGAAGGGCCCCATTAGAGCATCACTAGAAACATTAATGTGTGTGTTTGAGATGAATTGGGCCCCATAAGGAAAAGACTAGAGATGTGTGTGTGCTCGTTTAAGTGAGGTTCCCTCGTCATGAACTATGTTCCTTCATCATAAGTCTACCAAATCCGCCAATGAGTAACCCCCAATGTAAAGCTGTATCAGAATGCTATATCAACACCACAATATCTTTGTAAATGAACCAGATAGTGTAGAGGTCTAGATAAACAGTTTGTGATGACAGCGTCTTCATCATTCTTTTACCTGCGATTTTGCAAGTTCAGTACTGGAATCTCCTTGGGAGCTCGGATCTGCTTTTAATATCTGGGTCTCTATAGCAGGAGTCTGCAAGTTGGTCACCTGAAATTCAGATAAAAAACAAAAACACATAATGAATTGATACAGATGAGGTTTTGGAGATATTGATAAGTTACAAAAGTCAGCTCTGTGATAAACGATTCTAAAACAGCATATAACCAAAGCTAAGTGTGTGGCAAAGACGTTTCTGAAGCTCTGAACTACAGCCATAACAACATATAAGAGGCTAAAGTGGATCACATTCAAAATACCCTTTTTAAACATATAACAGTTCAGAGAGTGTAATAATATTTCTGTAATAACTTGGTTTAGATAATGAGAGGTGTTGCCTTACTGATGTAAAATCTCTTAAAGTGAGATCCAAACAGGAGGGCCCCATTAGAGCATCTCTAGACACATTTATGAGTGTGTGTGTATGAGTAAAATCTCTAAAAGTGAGATCCAAATGGAAGGGCCCCATTAGAGCATCACTAGAAACATTAATGTGTGTGTTTGAGATGAATTGGGCCCCATAAGGAAAAGACTAGAGATGTGTGTGTGCTCGTTTAAGTGAGGTTCCCTCGTCATGAACTATGTTCCTTCATCATAAGTCTACCAAATCCGCCAATGAGTAACCCCCAATGTAAAGCTGTATCAGAATGCTATATCAACACCACAATATCTTTGTAAATGAACTAGATAGTGTAGAGGTCTAGATAAACAGTTTGTGATGACAGTGTCTTCATCATTCTTTTACCTGCGAGTTTGCAAGTTCAGTATTGGAATCTCCATGGGAGCCCGGATATGCTTTTAATATCTGGGTCTCTACTGCCACAGCAGGAGTCTGCAAGTTGGTCACCTGAAATTCAGATAAAAAACAAAAACACATAATGAATTGATGCAGATGAGGTTTTGAAGATATTGATAAGTTACAAAAGTCAGCTCTGTGATAAACGATTCTAAAACAGCATATAACCAAAGCTAAGTGTGTGGCAAAGACGTTTCTGAAGATCTGAACTACAGCCATAACAACATATAAGAGGCTAAAGCGGATCACATTCAAAATACCCTTTTTAAACATATAACCGTTCAGAGAGTGTAATAATATTTCTGTAATAACTTGGTTTAGATAATGAGAGGTGTTGCCTTACTGATGTAAAATCTCTTAAAGTGAGATCCAAACAGGAGGGCCCCATTAGAGCATCTCTAGACACATTTATGAGTGTGTGTGTATGAGTAAAATCTCTAAAAGTGAGATCCAAACGGAAGGGCCCCATTAGAGCATCACTAGAAACATTAATGTGTGTTTGAGATGAATTGGGCCCCATAAGGAAAAGACTAGAGATGTGTGTGTGCTCGTTTAAGTGAGGTTCCCTCGTCATGAACTATGTTCCTTCATCATAAGTCTACCAAATCCGCCAATGAGTAACCCCCAATGTAAAGCTGTATCAGAATGCTATATCAACACCACAATATCTTTGTAAATGAACCAGATAGTGTAGAGGTCTAGATAAACAGTTTGTGATGACAGCGTCTTCATCATTCTTTTACCTGCGATTTTGCAAGTTCAGTACTGGAATCTCCTTGGGAGCTCGGATCTGCTTTTAATATCTGGGTCTCTATAGCAGGAGTCTGCAAGTTGGTCACCTGAAATTCAGATAAAAAACAAAAACACATAATGAATTGATGCAGATGAGGTTTTGAAGATATTGATAAGTTACAAAAGTCAGCTCTGTGATAAACGATTCTAAAACAGCATATAACCAAAGCTAAGTGTGTGGCAAAGACGTTTCTGAAGATCTGAACTACAGCCATAACAACATATAAGAGGCTAAAGCGGATCACATTCAAAATACCCTTTTTAAACATATAACAGTTCAGAGAGTGTAATAATATTTCTGTAATAACTTGGTTTAGATAATGAGAGGTGTTGCCTTACTGATGTAAAATCTCTTAAAGTGAGATCCAAACAGGAGGGCCCCATTAGAGCATCTCTAGACACATTTATGAGTGTGTGTGTATGAGTAAAATCTCTAAAAGTGAGATCCAAACGGAAGGGCCCCATTAGAGCATCACTAGAAACATTAATGTGTGTGTTTGAGATGATTTGGGCCCCATAAGGAAAAGACTAGAGATGTGTGTGTGCTCGTTTAAGTGAGGTTCACACGTCATCAACTATGTTCCTTCATCAGAAGTCTACCACATCCACCAATGAGTAACCCTCAATGAAAAGCTGTATTAGAATGCTATATCAACACCACAATATCTATGTAAATGAACTAGATAGTGTAGAGGTCAACATAAACAGTTTGTGATGACAGCGTCTTCAACATTCTTTTACCTGTGAGTTTGCACTGTCAGTATTGGAATCTCCATGGGAGCTCGGATCTGCTTTTAATATCTGGGTCTCTACTGCCACAGCGGGAGTCTGCAAGTTGGTCACCTGAAATTCAGATAAAAAACTGTAATATTGTAACATTTAGTTCTGAGAAATCATATAATTATCTTTCAAAACACAGATCACGATCAATTCTATATAAATGGAGAAATACAAATATTTAGACATTAGAAATATTATTTAGTCACCTTTTCATGGCTTGGCCCTTTTGAGTCACCAGAGTAGGAGATTATTTCGGTTCCTACCTCAATAAGCTTAATGGAAAATAGGCATAAGTTTGGCTTGTTGTATGGTGCAGTTTCGATATTTGTTGTTTTCATTAACCAATCTTCCAAGGGATCCGTCTTCTTTGGAAGCATCAATACTAAAAAGTAACAAAACCTCCTATTACACTATGTAGGGCTACATGATTATAACCAAAAGGGTTTCATGTAAATTATCAATTGATTATAGAGTACTTTAACATTTAAATAAAAAGAGCATGATTTCAAAATCCCATTCACAGGGCATCTAATAGAGGCAAAAACATGATTGAAATTGATGCAAAATATTCACAGATTTGTACCTAAAGAGAGCACTGCATTAATTTTCATGTTTTCCATCAGTTCGCTACCTTACAATGATAACACCCTTCACAGTGTTGCGGTTCATGATTTTTGAGTTGATGTTTGAGCAGCGGCGAAATATTGGATCAATACAATATTCTCCTTCTTGGCCTTCATGCATTTATCGAACCGCAGTAGGGATGGGACTTTAGAGGAGATTTCATGTTCGAATATTCATAACGTTATTGAACAATTAATCGATCATTCGCTAAGGCATTATTTTTCAGTTTAGGAACCCTGGTCTGTGAGTTTACGGGAAAGGATGGGACGGTTAGAGTGAATACATATTTTCTTTAGATGTACAAATCACTGACCATGAACTTAAAGTCCGTTAAGATATCTGACAGGGATTTAGCACCCGTTACACTCATCTGCTGTAGGAAGTCGAGCTCCACAAGATACCGGAAGATGTTCTTCTCATAATGCGCGGGACTAGAACGATATTCATTAGGCTTGGATGTTATTCGAATAATTCTTAATGAACGAATATATGAATATCGATTATTCATTACCAATCCTAAACCGCAGTTCATGGAGATTTATTCAGGGGGTTTAATATTTGTGTTGCTTTGTGGAGCAGGCAAGTGGCATGCACTCTTTGGATAAGATTTTTGTTGTTTATGATCACAACTCTCCTGAATCTGAATTACCTAAAAACCCATGGGACGATGCTTTGTTTCGAGAGACTAGCTCTGAGACTCTGCCTCTGATTTTTGTCTAGCTGTCTACTCTGTTGGATTGTATATGTCAATATCGCAGTCGATCATGTTTATTTAATTGTGGAAGACCAAAATAATGATCACAATTACTATTTGATTAATTATGCAGCCCTCTTTTAAATAAGTTGGAGCTAGCATGTAATCATTCTCCAACAACAAGGATATTTATTTATAATGCATGTGCACACAAGCCATATACCACAAAAAAAAGTTGTGCAATTGCATCTATATTTAATGTAAATATTCATGATAGAAGACAGGCTTATGTAAAATTGCCCATACAAGGCTGCATTTTACTTAAACAGCAGCCACAAGCAAGATGTTTTTAAAGATATCTGCTTCTGACGTCTATTTCAAATAATTATTTATACCATATGTACATGTTAATGAATAGTACTGAGAAATGCAAAATATGCTACACCGACTGGACCAGACATGCTTCTTACCTTTGTAACTATCAATATATTTTTCTATAAAACACTGCTTGTCCCTTGAAGACAGAACCCACGATATTGCATCTTCTGCCGGCTGGACCCTCTTCCTCTTTAAAATAATTTTCAAATCAGACAGCAAACATGGATTTATTATCTAGGATTAGTCATCAGACCACAGGTGTGTCCAAGAGGTTTGTGCCGGTAGCATAATAAAATTCACCAATAATCATGAACCCCAGGATTCAACACGCCATTTTTCTTATTAAAATAATACTTGTATAGCATCAACCCTGTAATGCACAATAAATGTATGCCTTTTTTTTAAGACAAACTGGAATAATGATGCTGCAGTGATGTTTAAATACTTATAAAGGCAAACAAAAACAGCATAAAAATAATCATTCATTTTTAACAGCACATCAGCAGCAAGATATCTGGTTCTAATGTAGCATCTAAGGATCCGATGCTAATGATAGCAGCTTGCAATCCGATGCTAATATTAGCTAGCGATCCGATGCTAATATTAGCAGCTAGCGATCCGATGCTAATGATAGCAGCTTGCAATCCGATGCAAACATTCGCTAGCGATCAGATGCTAATATTAGCAGCTAGCGATCGATGCTAATGATAGCAGCTAGCAATCCGATGCTATTATTAGCTAGCGATCCGATGCTAATATTAGCAGCTAGCGATCCGATGCTAATAATAGCAGCTAGCAATCCGATGCTAACATAAGTCAGTGATACAACACTAATATTAGCAGCTGGCAATCCGATGCTAACATTAGCAGCTAGTGATCTTGATAAAATAGTATTTTATTAATCCTCAATGGCGAAATTGTTGCACTGCAGTTGCAAGAAACTGTGGGGAGGAACAAGAAAATGTCATATAAACCAAGTAAAACTCCACTAAAACTATTAAGCTTACCTGTCATCCATTGAGCTGCAGGCCCGGTCCACAGCGCGGCATTCGCTAAGCCCCGCCCACGTCCCGTATCATTGGCTGAAAGTTTACACACTTCTACTTGGTGTGTATGGGCGAAAATGGGAAAACCGGAAGTAGGGGGCGATAGAGAGCAAATAATTTCAAACACACGTTTCCACTTTTTGTTACCTTGTGGGCCAAGTGAAGAAGAAGCAACAGGGGCATTAGGGGAGGTTCCAGAGCTCATTTAAAGCAATAAACGTTGTGGGGCCCACCATTTTGGGCCCCACACCGTCTGAGGGCCCCATACCGTTGGTGTGCTCCTTGACACTGGACCTCACAAAGTAAGAAATACGAGTGCACATACGTCATAACCCGGCAGACAGGTGTTTGTGTGTGTATGTGGGTGTGTGTATGTATGTTGGTGTGTTTGTGCGTTTGCAGGATTAGGCCTACATTGTTTCATAATGAGTGATGTACAGATATGATTTGGAGTAATTAGAAGTTTTCATAATTACTTAAAGTGTGTGTATGTGTGCATGTAAGTGTGCGTGTGTGTGTGTCCCTGTGTCAGTCCCTTTGCCAGTTGGTGACTGGGACTGGACTGTGTCTCAGCTCTATGGAGTCAGTGCAGGAGACCTGACATCATTCACAAAGCTGTCACGTAAACGCGCCTTACGGGGGCCAAACTGTGAGGGTACAGCGTCCCATCCCTTATAGCTGCTTTGGCTCTGACTATTTGAATTTCCATTATTCATCACACACAGACAGACTGCGGCTGAATATATATATATAAATAATCACCTCATGAATTTAATAAATAAATAAAGCTAATTTCAGAATATGCACTAAATGTAATTACCCTCATCAAAGGACCTGATGAGACAAGTTCATATTTTACTTTGTTTGAAAGTTGTATCCATCTATTTATCAATCTATCAATCTATCAATCTATCAATCTATCAATCTATCAATCTATCAATCTATCAATCTATCTATCATTCTCTGTGTGAGTACGTTGGGTTTTGGAACGTGAGTTAGAGCAGCAGATGCTTATTCTCTTTAGTTTCATCACAATGACCGACCTCTTCCACATTGTCTTTGGATGCACTGTTATTATAGACTTATAGATACGGCCATTCAATTTAAATTCATTTAATCTATAATTACAAAGTTTGAACCCAACCTAATTTAATCTAGTAATGAGCTTAACGTAGTGCCGACAACTGAGAGTTGTTCTACAGTTTTGCCGTTGTGAGTAGCTTCTTTCCGGGGAGCATTGCATTGTGGGTCTAAAATGGCAATTAACTAGACATCAGCAATTTACCAAATTTTCTTAAAAACATAACAAAATGTCCCTGATCATATGAGTTGAGATTAAAGGGGGAAAAATGCAAATTCCTTGAAGGTCTGTAGGAATCAACCCTCGTTTTCCTCACACACAAAGAAACTGTGAAAACCTGGAGTGATATTAAAAAACCTGTCGTATTGAAAGAGTAAAGTGTTGCCCAGCTTCTCGTTATAAATGGTCACGTGATTAACTAAGAGAGCGCTGACAAGCTGCACGATGTGGGTTACAACCTCCTGCCTCTGCTGCCGACCTCCGCCGCAATTCACCACAGCTCATTCACTCTCTGCCTGTATAACGCTGACAACTAACCTTTCTGGAGGCCAAGAAGTCCATCCCCCGAGCCACCTGGAAGCTGTAGCAAATGAGATCTTCTATCGTCAGAGGAGTCTTCCACAAGTCCTCCACTGGAGAGAGGAACAGAGAGGCGGCCATGAAGCCACATTTATGGCCTAATAATAAATGATATAGTTGACTGCTGTGTCACTTACGTTTCTCCCCAGCAGGAATCTGACCGGATGTGTTGGATGACGGAGGCTGTGGAGTATTGGGTGTAGGGGGGGAGGGCGGAGAAGGCGGCTGATGAGCCCTTTGGTCCATTTGACCCGCCTCGATCATCCGTCTCACCTGGCTTTGGGTTTTTGGAGAGCGATCCTGAAAGTAGGAACAAGAGAGCGGAGCTGCAAATTCACACGTGCACTGAAGTCCAGATCTTTTCCTGAAAATATTGGTAAGGGCTGTATGTGAGAATGTCCTAGTTGCTCTAGAGGTTTGTAAGGGAACTTTCAGTAAAATGTCCAGAAAAGGAGGTGAAGAAACACAAAGAAGAAGCTGATGAATATGTCAAATTGCAAAAAGACAACCAGATTTGACAGCTTTTGAGGGCCGATGCTGGTGTTGAGCTGCTGTAAACACAAAATACGTGATTTCCGGAGTGGATGGTTAACATTACATTACATTACATTTCATTTAGCTGACGCTTTTATCCAATGCGACTTACAATAAATGCATTCAACCCTGAGGGTACAGACCAAGAACAACAAGAATCAAGAAAGTACAATTTTTCAAAATAAAGCAAAACTACAGTGGTATATTAAGATTAAGATGCATTTATTTGTCCCAAACACAGGCACACTCATGCAGGTAGGGAAATTTAACTTCTGCTTTTGACCCATCTGGTGCAGGACACACAGAGCAGTGAGCGACCATGTACGGCGCTCGGGGAGCAGATGTTGGTGGAGTAAAGTGCCTTGCTCAGGGGCTCTAGACAGGGTAGGGAGACTCTTGGATTTTTGGATCTTTTGTTGTCTCTCCGTGGAGTCAAACCAGAGACGAACCAGAGACCTTCTTTGCCCTATAGTCCAAGTTTCTGCCACTAGACCAAAGCCTCTCCTTGTAAGTGCCATTTAAGTGCTGTAAGTGCTGTAAGTGCCATCTAAGTTGTGCCTTGTGCAAGAGGCACATCAAGTTTTGCCTCTTGCATCCTCTACCCAGGATGTTCCAGATATTGTACTGTTCTTCATATGAAAAAGACAAACTCAATAAAAAGTCCTGAGTTCATGTCTGCAAATGGGTCACAGCTTAAACAGAGATATTAAGAGTGTTGCTCAATAAAGGAAAGACTAAAGCGGAAGAAGAGATTATTTCTGAAGATTAAGCTGCAGACACATGATCACAGCAGAACAAATGTTAAAGAAGCTGTGTCTGTGTTTTCGTACCCTGTATGGGAGGAAGAACTCTCTCTTGGCCCGCAGGAAGTTGGACAGGTTCCCGTACTTGCAGTATTCCACTACCACCATCAGTGGACCTGTTGATACAGACAATTTGAATAGCTACAGATTTCCTATCTAATCATAACAGTAGGTACAATACTGTTTGTAAAAATGGACAAAATTATGGCTCCTCAAAAGTGAAGCCAAAGTGTATTGTTCGCCCCCTCGTGGCTGGTTGCAGTATAGGTCATAAGTCCCGCCTTTTCGTGTTAGTACATGGGACGTGGACCAAACTAAAAGGTCTGTTATCACACTGATGTTAGTCCAAGTGGAAGTCTTTTCAGTAAATTTGGTTTTAATGTTATAGGAATGGACTGAAACATCCTGATTGACAGTTAAGACTGAGTCCTGATTGGTCAATCCCATGTATCTGGCTTGATCCTCAGGTCGCCACTGCACACACGCGACCTCATTGGAGGAAGCAGAGACGTGTTGTTCATCTTGACACACAATTTGTGACAGTCACAATATATATGTATATAATAATTCTACAATTCATTTCCCTCATTTCACATTATTTTCTAACTTGATAAAACACATTAACATGATATCTGCCTCTTGTTGAGAAGCTACTCTATTCTCTCACTCCATATTCTAAGTCTCGGGGCGGGCTGCGTCCTTTAAGCACTTCCTGTCAGTTTATATGCCTGGCTGCTTTACTTTAAGGTAAACAGCATAAACATGTTCAGATGTACACCCTTCACGAATGTGTTGTGTTGGTCAGATGGATGTGTGGACCACGAGGGGACAAAGAGGCAGCTGTTGTACTTTCACATGTGGTTTGCTGTTAAAAAGAGAAGTTGTGTGGAAGCTGCAGGGGGACAGACGAAATGATGTAAACACTTCATTAACAAGGAATTCGCTGTGAAGTAACCACGGAGCCAGCAGCACCGCTCCGAGGAGGTCAGACTGCCGGTGTTTGTCTCTTAAAAAACAACAACAGTACAACATTCCCTGATGTTGTATTTAATGTGACCACACCAGCATCACAACAACATGTTTTTCAAAGCAGAATAACAGCAGGGATGAAGGAGATCGATAGAAGCAGTAATGGTGACAAGAAGAACATAAACCGTATTGTAGTTATTTTTCTAGGTACACTGACTGTGTTTACATGAAATCCAATATTCTGATTCATTCCGAAATGTTTACACGAGTTGCTAATAGAATATTTCATTCATATTCCAGAGCCTAGTCTGACTCTGACTCATGTCAACATTTCATCCCTCTATTTGTTTACGCTCAAATCCAGAGCATATGTCGTTAAGCAGTCGGTGACTGTTGTAAGTTGCTGGCTGCAGTATATGTCGTAAACTGCCTCCCCTATGTTAGCGGATGGGACATGAGACAATCTAAAAAGTCAAGAGTACAGATTCTTCTCAAAGACGGTTTCTGTTATTTTAGGCAATTCTTCATCACTGTGATGTTTATTTAATTGTTCAAGTGAGTTTGGTTTAAATTTGTTATTCAATGCTATAACAACAAGGTGAAAAGTCTTGATTGACAGGTGAGCTTGACTTGTGATTGGTCAACCGGGACCTTGCTACCATGGCTCCATTCCCCGATCGCTACAGACTCTGGCTCTAAATGCACAAGATGGCAGAGTTTGTATCCGGATACATTTTAGCTTCTTTTCTGGATAGTGGAGGGAAGTTGAGACGCGTCCTTCATCTTTAATACAGTCTGTGATTTAAGCATAATGCAACTAAGTCTTAATCTGAATATTGCTTATTCTTGGGTCAAGGTAATCCGTTTATATTCAGAAAAGTTTCTTAATCGGATTAATATCAGAATATTGGTGTCCATGTAAACATGTCTAGCGACATTCTGCAGCCACACACCAGAGCAATAGATGACACTAATAATTGTGACCAAACTTGGCACACACATAAACTGTGATCTGTGTGAGTGCGTTTACTCACCGCTAGGTTTGGTGCAGGCTCCCAACAGGTTCACTACATTCAGATGATTTCCTATGTGAATCAATATCTTCAACTCTGACATCAAGGCCTTGTGCTCGCTGGCTGTGGATCCATCTGAATCACGTGCACACACAATCCATTATTACGCATTAAATACGTATACATATCTCGTTGTTTACTTTACACATGTGTTTTTAGATTTCACATCGAGTCGCACGCTCCACATACTGTACTGCATGTTTAATATCCGAGCTGTTTACTCTGTTCAAGATCATCTTCACGTCTGTGCAGCGGCGGCTTCTCCGGCGGCTTTTCATAATACACGGTTTGAACAGCACAAAGACAAATCTCACCCTTCAGCATCTTGACAGCCACCGTGTGCAAACTGTTGCTCTTGCTGATGCCGCAGATTGATGCCTCAATTACTTTGCCGAACGCTCCGTGGCCTAAAACTTTTCCTATGTCAGGAAAGAGAACATAAAAAAAATATGTATTCAATGCAGGCTTGCTTTTCTTGGTCTCACTGGAAAACACAAAAGGCAGCAACCCTTGCATAATGTAAATGCATCTGGAATCCATATACACAAGGGAGAGGAATTATAACCTGAATTGTAGCATTTGGAAAACGTGTTCCCATAAGTCGGAGTTGTGGAACAGATGCTTTTCCTCAGGGCATTTAAAAAAAAAGAAGCTGTGCTGGGAATGAGCACATATTTAACATTAGCACTTTACTTGGCAGCACTTTGCCATGCTGGCTGCGATCCAGCCTCATGCCATTAAGGATTCTGGAAATGGAAAAGTAATTTGGTTTCATCAATCTATTCGCTCTTCACCGCGCCCTGATATTTCTTCACATACACGCCTACTCCCTCCCTCTCTTTATCCAACCATCCATCAATCCATCCCCTCAATCTCTCCCACTCGCCCCCGTCGCTCACCCAGTCGCAGTCGGTCTCTGGAGATCTCCCACTGCGAGGAATCGTAAGGCAGGTATTCACACTGCTCATCCAGAGGCACCTCCCCTGGGTCCATGATGATGGACAGATAGCCCGTCTTTATGTCTGCAGGGTTAACCTACAGTACACAGAGAGAGGGAATAGAGTGAGAGCGGTGGCGCAAGGTGAGGACTGCTGGGCTGAACTGGGAGTGAGCCGGAAAATGGTTATTGAGGAGGTGGATATAAGATCATGAATGTGAGCAAGGAAAGAAGAAGAGGTCAAATGAGCAAAGGACATGTAGAAGTAGACACTTAAAGAAAGAGATGCTGTGAGTCAGAGGAGAATCTCTGAATGAATTTGATGATGATGACGCCACCCGGTGATTTTTTTGACACGTGGGGGGAAATAAAAAGTCGTTTGAGCCTCATTATGGGCGTGCTTGTTGTCGTCGGAGCTGATCGCTGTGACAGCGACTAATTGGGCTCATTCACAGAAGATATCAGGAGTGCTCTCTTCACAGTAAATCACACACACTCTCTCTGACATCAAACAGGTTGTGTTCAAACGCTGACAGACGTGTTGTGGGCCAGAGGTTAAAGTGTCGCCATCAGAGTTTGACAGTTTTGCTCACAAACATAGAAAACAAGCACAGAAAGCACAAGTGGCCTTTCGCTGACCCGTTTCACGTTGCAGAAAATGACGATGAGCAGGGCCCAGAAGAAAACAGCGATGACTCCGGTTCCGATGAGGATCACGATCTCCACGTTGGCCTTGTCACTGGAACCTTGACAGAGAAAAAATAACATAAGTCATTTATAAAAGTAAAATAATTATAATAAAAGAAAACATTGTGTGCAATCTTTCTGTAGGAGCTATATGGATTTGTCACTTTTGGGCTCATGTTAAATCAGAATCAGAATCCCAACGCTCTCTTTTAGGATATCACTCATTGTCCGACTGTAGGGGGTGCTGTATCACAAACTATTGCTGCAGTCTTTTTCTCGCAGGTGAAATCTTTAGGTTACATCAATATGATAAAAAGAACTTTATTGGCCTTTCTTTGTGAAACCGCATCCAGCAAACCTCTTTAATTATCTACCTGCATACGAAATGTGGCAGCAGTGGATGACTTTTATTTCAGGTTGGAGCACAGAAGCACACAAGTTACATCTCTAGTGAAACGTCGGGTGTGAGAATTCCAGACCTGGGCTCTGTGTGTGTGTGTGATGTGTGTGTGTGATGTGTGTGTGTGTGTGTGTGAGAAGTCGTGCGACGGGGGTTTTAAGCCTGAGTGCTCTTGAAAAACATGTGAGCGTCGGTATGTGAGCAGATTCAGGTGTTGCTGGGATTGGGTTTAACAGTCGCTCTCTGTATATTTACATTTCTGAGTGTCCTTCTGTCTGTGTGAAGACCAGTTAGTGAGGACGTTATGGGAATATATAGTCCCTACTTTCAAGCACAAAGGGTTAAGATGCTGAGGTCAGGCGTTTAGCTGTGATGAGTGGGTGTTCGGGTAAAGGGGCAAGTGTCAACAAAGATACAAGCAGTGCATGTGTTCGTATGTGTGTGTTTGGTGTGTGTGTGTTTGGTTGTCTCACCGATGACCTTGACGGCAGCTGATGAGTGGACACATCCACGCTGGTTGCAGGCTGTGCAGGTGTAGAACCCGGCGTCCTCCTCTCGCACCCGCTGGATACTCAGCGTGCGGTTTGCATCCTGCAGCTGGACCCCTGCGAGGAGGCACGGGATGATTTGTGGGCACACATGGATTCACACAACACACAGCAAACTTCAATGCGCTGTGACTGGCTGCCACCCCATTTACCTCTCACGTCATAAATTCAGCGAGATTTTCGGAGACGTTTCTAAAATTCCTGTCACACCTCTGGACGTCACCGGAGTTCTCATTTATAATCCCCCCCCCGTCCTGCGCCTCAGCCCACGCGTCCTAAAGCAACAGCTGTCACTCACCCCCATACTGACCACCCCCCCCCAGCTCCTTCAGATGTTAAAGAGGAGACGCACACAGAGAAAACTAATGAGCCGTATCCATCGGCCTGCAGGGTTTTTATATGTTTGTGTGTGTGTGTGTGTATGAACATCTGCAGCAAACACAGCCGCACATGTATTCATGTCACTGGTTCTGCACGACATGTTGTATCAACAGTAAAGTGAGGGGTGAGTTAGTGGGTGGTTGTGTGTCTACGTGTGTGTGTGTGTGTGTGTTTGCGACTACTTATATCTTTGTGGGGACCTTTCCAGAGTGAGGACATTTTCAAAGAGCAGTTTGAGGGTTAAGTCTTAGTTAGTATTAGATTCTGGTTCGGGTTAGGGTAACGTCTCGGGAGTATTAAGTTATCTTCATGACGCATCCTGCCTTGTCGTCTGACAGATGAAATGCACGGGCCAACGTACGTCGGTCATTAGCTTCTCATCCCCATATCACGTACACATCAAATCATATCTCTGACTCTCAGGCTCGGGTCGCTCGGGATGGATCTGGGGAGTGAGCGGTTCAGGTTTGTGATTTCAGTCCAATCTCTGACTTGTATTTGTGTATTTGAACTGCAGTCGTGATTATTATGCCAATGGCTGTCCTGACTAAGGTAGGAGTAAGAGAGAGAGCGAGAGAGAGCGAGAGAGAGAGAGAGGGGAGAGAGAGAGAGAGAGAGGGGAGCGATAGAGAGAGAGAGAGAGTGAGTGGGTGGGTGGATGGGTGTGTGATCATATGATTGCCATTTATCATGATGGAATTATAACAAAAACAAATTATGGTAACGTCTGCCAAAAGTTATCAGTATCTCAGTTTAAATCATTTATTGTTTTATTAAACATCTGTTCTTCAATCTGATATGAAGCTATATTTTTTCTGGGAACTGACCTGAACACAATAACCCGATGGGCGGATACGTGTCCTGCTAAATCAAGATCCAGCCGGCCAAACTTTAAGATCTGCATGTGTGCGTGTGTGTGTGTGTGCGGCTGCCGGGTTGGTATGTGGGCGGCGGCACTGTTGTGTAAACGCCTGTGTCACCTGTGTAGGTGTATTGACGAACCTGACATCTGGTGGAGAGGCTGGTTGTCTTTGAACCAGGAGAGGCGGGGCAGGGGCCTTCCCTCCGCGTCGCACTCCATCCGCAGGGACTCGGTCACGTTCACCGTCTGGTTGGTGAGGCTGCGCTTGTACCGGGGCGCCTCCAGGGCTGCAGTGAGGGGAAGGGACCAGAGAGACAGAGATGGAGCAGGAGGAAGGAAGAGGGACATCAACTCACTGACTCGTACGTGTGTGATATTTACAGATGGGCCTCGCAGGACTGAAGAAAGAGCAAGAGTCACAAAATCCATTTAAAATCTACATCTACCCTTCAGGCACTGAACACAACAACATGAATGAAAAAGGGATTGGTTTGTGTGTTTGGACCCTACTGCCCCGCAGCCCTGTTTTCTGCTATTCCATATTGGGTCTCTGCAAGCACTGGGTGGTCTCCCTCTCCATTATGTGTGGACATGGGTTTTGGGCTGCGTGGGCACATCTCTTGTGACTGAGTGTATTCTAGAGCGTACAACGTGTCAGCCTCAGCTCCTCTGTGAGACAGTAGTACTTATGTTTCTGCAGCCATAGGTTGAGCTCTCCTCTATAATTAGCTGCCGTCGGACGTGGGATGTGTGTGTGTCTGTGTCTGGGGCGTTCGGCTCTATTATCTCTAACCTTTGACAGAGATGTATCTGAAGAGGCACTGTTTCTCCCCGCTGCGCCGGCTCTGAGCCTCGCACACATAATGACCCTCATCTGGCAGCTGCACGGAGGGGACGGTGAAGTCCAGGACCCAGCTGTTGGAGGGCTCCTGGAAGGAGAGCTGTCCGTCGAGCGTGTCGGCGTAGAGATGCACGCTCCTGCAGTCCAGCTCCTGGGGCTTGCCCTGCTCGTCCTGCAGGGCCTGGGGGTCCAGGCGGTACCACTGCAGCTGCTCGTAGGTGTAATTGTCAGCGCTGCAGCACAGGGACACCCTCTCCTGCTCCAGGGGGTTCTCTGAGGGCTGGACGTCCACGCTGAAGCCCTCGGGGATTGCTTTGAAGTTAGAGAAAAAGTGCAGGTGAAACAGTTAGGTAAACTTGCAACTATGAGCATGTGCACCGGACATTCATGGCAGGTGTTTCCTAAACTGTTGCTTCGACACCTCCCCCTAAATCAGCTGCTGCTAGCTATGCAGGTACTAAGGGTTTCCTATTCTCACCTTGAGATTTCTCCCTGCAATCTAATGGAATACAAAAAGCAGTGAATATTTGTTTGCGGTGCTCAGGGCAGTGGAAAATGGCATTTAAAACGTCAACAACTACAATGGCCCACATTAGCTTTAAATTTGTGGGTTAGACCCTGGACAGGTTACCAGTGTATCCCAGGGCCAACCCACAGGGACAACCATTCACACCTGGGGTTAATATAGAGTGTCCAATCAACCTAAGATCAACCTGGTACCCGGACAAAACCAACGCACCCCCAGGGAGAACATGCAAACAACACCTGAACCAGGAATCCCATTAAACACGCCGGATTTTCACACCATTTCACAAAGTCAAAGCAAACGAGAAAACATTCCTGCATCTCCTCTCTGATCAGCATTGAACCGAAAATCAAATGGACGGGAGTGAAAACATAACCTCCTTGGCAGAGGAAACACTAATTACATTCCAGAGTCCCTGTTACTCTGGGTAACCTGCAGACCAACCTCACTGTGAGCAACTATTTCTTTAGCAGAGATGCCAACTACCGCAGCCCCAACAACATTAATCACAGTGATTTTCATCATTTTTCCGATACTGAAGTTTATTAACCTTTAGTTCAAAACTCTGCTGTTTTTTTGTTAATATAGACTAAATTAGAAAAACTTGTAGTTCTAGTTTAACCCGAAACAGTGGTAGAGTTTTTTTTAAGGTCGGGCTGCAGCCTCTGGGCTTATTCATAATCAATGCATGTCCTACTGGGGAGTAATGTTGGGTCTGAATATGTTTGAATCAAATTTTCTAATTCTGTGAGCACCAGGAATTCATCTCCATTGTAATGTGGGTGTAGGCACATATTTCAGACATTAGACATATGAATGCATTAGAGGGGGCTTTGAGGGGGCCCCAGCCCACTCACTGGTCACGTAGAAGTAGATCAGCCGCTCGTCCTTGCCGACCCTGTTCTCGGCAGAGCACTTGTACATGACGGAGACGCTGGCGTTGCGGATCTGAAGCCTGCTCACTATCTGTGGGGCGACAGAGGGTGGATGAGATTTGAATTCATCCGGAAGAAACACGCATTTAAAAAAGAAAGGAGGAACGCTCGGCTGTCGTGTAATTCTTTGTGAGCTGACACAGAAAAGATTTTGTGCTGACGGGCCAAACGAGAAGCGAACTCATTCAGGTGTGACTGAAAAAACATCAGGGTGTGTGTGTGTGTGCATGTGTGTGTATGTCCTCATGTGGTATTTGGCAGGCATGTGTATTGCATGTGTGACGGTGTGTTTAGAGCCAGTCCCCACAGGAAGTCTGCAGAGGAAGATCGCTCTAAATATTTCGACTGTGGAAATGGCTCTTGATTGACAAATTTTGTTATGGAGCTCAAAATTTGGGACGCTTAGATAAAAACATCACAGTTCATGGATGAGTCCACTTTCATAAAATATATTTTTATCCAGATTGTGCCCTGATCACATTCTGTCATTCTTTTACATAAATTCACATACTACGATCGTATATTCCTATTCCGATATTCTTAATGTTCGAATATGCAAATAGAAAGTAACAGAGACGATCAAATGGCCGCGATGAACCTTTTCACGCCCGTCCACCACTTCCACGGACGTTTCAATAGCCTCGATTTCATTCATTGCGTTTTCCGAGTTAATGTCCTGCCAGTTCTGACAGTCGGCGATCCCGTCACTCCGGCCCTTCCTGTCTCGTCGGACCCTGGAGAGATAGAGAAACGGAGACACACTCGTGACATGTCCCCTCATCGACATGCACAGCAGAGAGTGGGGGAGAGGGGGAGAATTCAGAAGCACATCACACCCGACATCCTGGAGTTTTATGGGAAAAAAAATGTTCCGCCACTCTCTGAATTGCATTTCCCAACCCTGCATCAGCTCACGACCCAAAGCCAAGGCAATTACGCTGTGTCCTGGCAACTGATGGAAAACACTACAGCATCAACTGTTATTATGAAGATCCTCAGTGGGAGCATCACAGCAGAGCTAATGAAACATGAAATGAAATGTTGTTTAGCATTTTCTCCTAAAGGCATAGCTCAGCTCTATTGGGAGGCCAGGGTCAGTTTCATTTAATCGCTTCAAAATTTCAAAGCAGTAGCTATAAACCAAAAATAACTCACATTCATAAACCATGTACATGAAAATATAATTTGACAAGCACTGATTAGGTGACATAACCAAAATATCACAATGTTATGGCGTATATACATCAGGACATGGCCATAAACAGTGAATAAAGATGGACGACTCATCTCCACTTCTTCACTCTATCCAGAAATGAAAAAATATCTCCAATACGAATTCTGCCATCTTGCCCTGATACCGGCATTCAGAGTTATTCTCTGAGAGGAAGTGATCAGGGCATCGGTAGCTCTAAACCAATCATGAGTCAGTCTCAGCCGTTTCATCCCGGGGGTTGTTGTTTATTGCATCAAACTTACAACAACATACACCAGTGTTATATGATCTATAAAATGACCGAAGCTTTGTTTGATAAAAATGTATTTAATATTTGACCTTTTAGTTTAGCTTCATTTAGTCCCAAGGACTGTATGTAAAGATGGATGACAAGGCAGCTCCCGCTTGGTGACTGGCTGTAGAATACAACTATTTCTTTTAATTTTGAGGTAGCTCAATTTGGTTTGAAAGTCCTTCACTACCTGTTTGACCATCAAATAAAAAGAGACTTCGATTCTCATGCACTGGAAAAGGTCAACACAGCCGAGCATCAGTCAGCGCCCACGAAATGTCATATCAGATGTACCGAGCGCAGACAGATCACGAACTGGACAGGAGCCGAAGTTGAGCCCAGCCTGACGCTGCTGTGTGTTTGGGTGTGTACCGTCTGTGAGGACAGGGCGGGCGCCGGGGTGATGTTTGCCCATGTGGAAAGGTCAAGGAAACAGCAATATCTGAAAATTTTGAAATTAAGCCTTTGAAGGAAGATGGAGGAGGCAGGTGAATATTCAAAGGATATGCACAGTGCGAGAGAGAGAGCACCTTATTTGTTTGCATATGTATGTCAGAGTGTGGCTGATCAAACCGGCACATTATTACTTTATGTGCAGCAGGTTCAACATCGATTTACTTCTCCACCTTTCTCTTGATCTTTGCTTTATTCATCCACCTCCACTTCTCTTCCTCCACCAGCTCTATCTTCCACGTCCCTTCCCTTTCGTCTCCACTGAGCCACTAATTTCACGCTGACGACTTCTTGTTATTGGGTTCTCACATAACGCTTCACGCACTGCATCCCACCTCGATCAAACCTGACCTGCTCCCCCGTTGGTTATAAAAAGTTTCCAAATAGAAAGAAATCTGTCCCGAGTTTGAGTGTGAGAGAAGTTGTTCTTACAGTCTGCTTCGGGTGCTGTTGAGAACACATGGGCCCCAGGCCCTCCACTGCCAGCTGACGTTGGGAGCTGGGAGACCAAAGGCGGTGCATGTCAGAATCTGGCTGCTGCCACTCGGGTACGGACTGGACGGCTCTGCCACTTCTTTCTCATGGATCTGTGGGGGCACTGGGGAAGAGGAGATGCATTTAATTCCTCCATGTGATATTTAGGGTCATTGACCTGTCCCAGTGTACAGTATGTTCACACAGACCAGGACAAGTTATCAGGCCCATTACTTCCACTCATAGGTCTGATCCTATATCCACACAAATGAGTTTGCATTTTATAACAGCTCCTAAATGAAAAATCAAGAAGAGTGAAGTAAACTCTGCCTATAATAATCACATGACCATTTGCAGTAGGTTGCTTATTTGCAGAAAACACTACAAACGAGAAACAGCAATGGTAGAAAGCAAATGAGAGGATTTATTTTCTTAGAGCAAGGATCAGGCAAATCTCTAGTGCACAATACATCAGCTAGTGGTAGAGACATGACTGAAAATGACCCAGTCAGGGAGCAAATGCAAGTGACTGCATCATCAAACTAAAACGGGCAGGCACTTTCATTTACCTCAAATAGGTGCATTCAACCATGAGGCTACAAACCCAGAACGGCAGGAATCAAGTAAGTACAATTTGCTTCAAAAATGCCAAACTACAAGTGCTTCAGTTAAGTGCAACTATTTAATATAATATAATATACATTTAAATTTTAAATATCTTCTTCTTAACCAAGTTCTAGTCAGAAGAGATGTGTCTTTAGCCTGCTGCAATAGATGTGTCGACTTTCTGCTGCCCTGATTCCAATGGGGAGCTCGTTCCACCATTAAGTAGTTTAAATGCTACAAAGCTCGTACTGGTTTGACACCTGGTGTGAAAGTAACAACATCGATGCATTTTGAAAATACAACATATTAGTGTGGATGTAGCCTGAATGTCTGGAAACTAGAATGACTACAGCAAAAGAAGATAACAGATTAAACCAACAAGCTTGGTACCATCACCATCAGTCTTTTCTGTATATTTTGTTTACTGAAGCTTTTTTCATGACAAAAAAAGATCCAAACCTCCGGACAGAACATCAGGATAATACCTTTATTTCTAAAGTCAAGCCCTTACCACAACACCTTCATTACTGCATGTGTAACGACTCCAATATATGTGCCTTGACCTTAACAGTATTGTGACAGGAATGTTATCTGTTGCACAATTACTGCACACGGAACAAATGGCGTGAGTAAGACTGACACACTAGTTACCGTTGACAACAAGCGTGATGTTGAGCCTCCTCTCCAGCCCAGCGGCTTCATTCTTCAGCACCACCATATAGATCCCAGAATCCTCCTGACAAACTTCTTTAATCTCCAAAGCATGGTTCAGGTGAATCCTCATCCTCTTCATCTTAAACTCGGGGCGATGGTTCATCAGCTTTCCATCTTTATACCTGGACACACATCCACACACACACAGAGACACACACAAACCTCAGCTATGGGAGGTCTAATTATGCTTTTTGAATTGGCCCAGAACATTTAATGGATTCACCAGACGGTCTTATCTTACCATTGTGTTTCAGGCGTTGGGTAGGCAGACACGTTGACTTGTAATTTGAATGACTTCTGGCCGGCGGTTACTTCCACCACGGGGCCACTCCGGTAGTCGAGGTCAATAAATGGTCTTTCTGGAGGAAGATACATTCACATGTTTTATGAAGTCGGTATTGCTTCAAGTCTGAATATCAAAGCTTAACACTCCACAGAAAACCTATTATGTATCAAACATTCTACATTTGCAAAGGGTCGTGACCAAGGGTATGGCACTAAAGCAAGTATTTGTCTAAAACATGAATAGAAATATCCAAAGAAACTTCATACATATGAGGTCAAGTGACTTCTCTTTTATTATGAATATTTTATTGCAAAATATTTTCTTTCTCTTCTTTTTGGTGGAAAGACAATTTTTCTTCATACAGATGAAAAGTTAAAGCAAAGCCCATGGCTCAATTCACTGCTCTGAAGGTAGTAGTAGTTGTTACGTAGACTAATGGTGACAAAGACTGTTGTTTAACTGAATTTAAGTATTCACCAGTAATTGTAGAGCACCTCACACAGGTCTTCTTTAAAACGTTTTTCCCCCATGCTAGCTCTTTAGGGTGGCAGTGTCGGCCTGGGGAATAGACTGTGTACTGACTGGATACCGAAAGTGAAGATAAAGCATTTCTATCACCCCCTGGTGGCTGGCTGCAGTTTCGGTAATAAATCTGATCTCCTCCATGTTAGAGGATTGGACAAATGGATTGGAAAAAAAGTCTTCATACACATTTTGCAAAGATTGCCTCTGTCATTTTAGGTAGTCCATATTACACACATGGTCATCTTTCTGGTAAACGATTTGATTAGAGACTGACTGCTCGAGAGACGGTACCGGCAGGACCTCACTACTGTTGCTCCATGACCCGGGTCACTACTGCACAGACCGGCCCCAGATGCACAAGATGGCTGTGTTCGTATATGGGATATTTGAGCTTCATTACGGCATAGTGGGAGGAAGTGAGACTTATCGTCCATCTTTATATACAGTCAATGGTCTCTGGTCAATGTAACCACAATCCATTGAAATTGAAGATATCAAGGAAGTTCAAACGACTCATGAAGACTAAAGTCATATTTTTGTCTGCTCTTTGTGTTTAGTGCTATAATGAACAAAACATGAAAAACATCATAAGCATTATACCTACTTAATGCTAGCATGTTAACATATTGTAACCTTTAAGAATTTAGGTAAAAGCCGAGCTGTACCGTCTCACTGGCTAATATCTATTTACTGATACCCATGGTTAAAATGACATTCAGACCTACATGCTGATGTGGAATAAAGGGCAAGGTGGTAACTGTGGACGCTTCAGAGCCGACTCTTACCGTGAACTATGACCTGAGTTTGTTGGCCTTGAGATCCGCCCATGCTGGTGGCGTTGCAGATGTACGGGCCGGTGTCTGTGACATTCACGCTGTGGATGGTCAGGATGCTGACAACCTCTGTGGCCTGAGACAGAGCTTCCCGATAGGGCTTCGGGTCGACCCAACTGTTTTTCTGGTGAGAAGAAAGAGACTCTGAAATGTAGGTTTTCATTTACTTCGGGCAAACAACTATTGCTGCTACGTACCTGTTTGCCGGGGTACGACCACTGGATGTTCACCCCTGTGTCGAACTCCACCATTGCTGTGCAGTTCAGGGTGAGGGCCTCCCCCACCATCAGCTCCACTGGGTCCTCAGGAAACAGCTTGACATCATAAATCTGAGTTCCTGTCCGGGGTCGAAAAAAAGAAAAAAGGGTGAGGGAGGAGGACAGTGAGAGAGGTCATGGTGACATCGTCAGCAGTTTTTCCTTCCTCGCTCGACCGGAGGAAATGACTTTCCTTTGGACCGCAGGAGCCATCCCGCTATAAAAAAAAGTTGTCTGTCACAAGCTGACACTGTTTCCATTCATGTCGCACGCTGTACATCAGTGAGCGAAATTAAAGTGGAATACAGCAAAGCCTCAATATAAGAGAGAAAAGCTAAGAGCTAACAAAGCAGAGCCCAGGTGTCTGATATTCAGGCCACCTATCTTTGCAGTCACTGGACACACGCTCTGGAGTCCGTGCAGCCGACTGTGCTGTTCAAATGCTCCATTCATTTTTCTGAGTGAAGCCTCGCTCTCAGTTTCTCCTCTGTCTGATGTAGCAGTTAATTTTGGTCAGAAGTGAGACGTGACTGATCCCACGCGGAGTTCACTACCAGCTAGACATAAAAACCTTGTCTCATCATCTTAATTTCTTACAATTTAATTATGCCTCGACATCTCTTCCTTTCTTTCCTCTTGATTTTCTTTTCTTTTCTTCTTTTCGTGTTTTCACAGCGGCTCCTCCGGATGTTCTGTGGCCTTTATAAACCAGGAGACTGGCCGGATAAACTCCGGAAAAATGACAGAGTGTTTTATTTTCGTCACACGTCTCTTGATCGGCAAGAGTCGGGCCAAGTGGTGCCTGATTCTTGCCGATCAAGCAGATATGAGCTTGCTAAAAGACGACAAAAATCTCTGGGTTTTGTTAGAAACATCTTGGATGATGTAAGTAAACATGTCAACGAAATATATAACAAGTCTAGACGTTTTTTTGACATTTTAATGAAGATTTGTTACAAATTATATCTTATAATACTCCATATTTGACTGAAATACAACACAGGAGACTGAGCCCTGTAAATATCGTGTTTTTGTACCTGTAGGGTGGAACAGGTAGTTGGTAGATTGAAAACTTTTCCCGCCCAGAGTTGCGATACACAGGATTCCGATGAGCATCTGCGAACTGTCGATGTTGTGTCTGGGGATGGACCAGCCCCGCTTGTTGTCCCATGTCGTCCCGCTCGTCTCTATGGGCAATGGATACTGAAATGATACACGTACAAACATGTAAATAAAAGAAATTGCATGGGTTCAAAACGTGAATTAAATCTCAACTTGACAGATTCGGCTGGAGAGAAACCAAGAGGAAGCTGTGGTGCCGGACAAACCGCGTAGAGGGTGACGTTCAGATCCGGCACCGTGACCAGGCACGGCACTGTGACATGCGTGTTGAAGCGGGTGATCAGGATGGTCTCCAGGTCACTGGCTCGGCCCTCCACGTTGCTGCTCCGCCTGAGGAAGGGATTCTCTGGGTCTGGACACAGATACAGAAACAGGGATGTGTTAACCCGGACGGCAGCCGGGACAATGTCGGCTGTCACAGAGTTAACTCCATGAACGGACAGATATCTCACAGCTAGATAATGACACGCACGACATGGACTTTATCATGATTACCGTGTTATGCCGCCGCTCACTCTGTCCTCACACAGTAAATAGCATTAGGGGCCGTTATTACGTGTCGGCTGAGAAACAGACAGCCGAGGGGTTTAATCCTCTAAGATGTCTGCTGCTAGGAAATATCTCTCCTGTGTTTCATCCTTTAAGACCCTGATGTCTCTCCTCTTATCGTCGGAGACTCACAGCTCCTTTTTGATAAGCATCACTGACACTGTCCCCGATTTACATTGTTCATCTGTTATCACTACAAAACCTCAATATTCCAACAGCATGAGCGCACTCTGTTTAAATGCTTATCTCCCAGGCAGCAACTTTGGTACGACTACAACCTGCGCACTTCTTCTTCTGTTCCTGTTTTTTCCGATAAGCCCTCTATTATTCTTCACACTTTATTTCTGCATCATTTCAAGCTGCTGTATTGGGGGCGTACAAAGGGTCTTATCGAGAGGATTATATTCCTGCCCGGTGGCGACTGAAATATGAGCAGGTAATAGAAATAATACACAACTTCTCAAAGTGTGCGTTTTTCACAATAAATCCCTGGAAGTATTTTACTGCAATTGCTCTCAGAAGAGGAGAGAACTAACCCGGGGCAAGACGAGTCTGCAGAGTATGTGGTATATGTGTTTCTGTGTGTGTGTGTGTGTGTGTGTGTGTGTGTGTGTCTGTGTGGGTAAAAATGTGTAAGAGGAAGTGTTTATATATTTTGCATCTGCCTGTGTGCGCGCATGCAAGCCAATATAAACTTGCGGTACATTAGTGCATTGCTCTACATTCACATGTGTGTTTGAGTGTTCAGAGCACACACACGGGGGGAAAGGGTCAAGGTCTGCCCGTCTAACTGAATCCACATGCGGCCCCTCTCATCTCCCCACACACTGGGTCCTAATTTACGGCCGACAATCTCATCTGCTTCTGATCAGCCCCCTGGTTAGATCTGTGGAAACTGTTTTGGCACCTTGTCAGCAGGGATAAACAGCCGTTTTCACACGAGTGGATCGGTCAGCTGGAAACATGACAACCATCAGTCTCTCTATCCACACCTCCGTCTACCTCTCCTCGACGGCACAATCAAACAAATTGAGGAAAAGCGAATGTGTTGCCCATGAAACCACGGGGTGTCGTGCTATTGTGCGGGTCTAATCAGATTTGACGATATCGCAAATCACATAAAAAGCCTGATGACAAGGTGGGTTAAAAGAGAGTGAGAGATGCTGCCACGTTTCAATATTTATATATGAATATTATATCCTTTCTCTAATTAGATAAAGTGAATGAACTGCTCATTCCTGCCTTTATCAGAGGCTTTACATCTCTAATTTCCGAAACATTGCTCTGGCCGGCTTCCAGGGTGCTGCTGAGGCGAAGTCAACAACTTGCACTTCTAATAACGCACGGGTGGCTTTGATATTGAAGTCGTATTCAAACAGGCGATGTGTCTCGGTGGGAGCGCAATGGTTTTCTTGTGAGGCTCCCAACGAAAAGACTGAATGGTCCACATAGCAAGACCAAAGAGTTGCAGACCAGCACCAGCAGCTGATTAAACACATTCTCATTAAACACAGCAGCACCATGACATGGGAATGACATAGCCGGAGAAAAAGCTCCATCCATTGTCTTTACTGCTTATCCTTCGAGGGTCAAGAGGGAGGCTGCAGCCAATCCCAGCTGACTATAGGCGAGAAGCGAGGAAAACCTTGGCCAGGTCCAACAAACAGAGACACACAACCATTCACGGCCACGTTGACACCTTATTTAGAATCTCTAATTAACACCCGAGGCGCCCCTTACTGAAGCAAACCAGTAGGTACAAAATGGGAGAACATGGAAAACTCCACACAGGAAGAGCTTGGAATCATACTGTTAACCTTCTTGTAGTGCTAGCGACAGTAAATGATTTTCTGAGCTGAAAACATTGTATGCACTAGACTTTGAAAAATATGAGAAATATTGAAACACTCTTTAAGGACATATTCAAATGAGTCATCCAGCAGTAAGTGAGTGAGTCATGAGTTCGGCTCACCCCTGATGAAGACGTACACGCTGACGGCGGTGGTGCCGTCTATGATGGCCTTCACATCCTTGTAGTAGCAGCGATAGTACCCGGTGTCTTTGCCCCATGCGCTGCTCAGGACCAGCCTCTTGCAGTACGGCTGTCCAGGCTGCCCCGGGCACTCGCTGACTAACGCCACCCTCTGCCCGGGGGCCCTGGGGGTCGACAGCTGGGCCTGACGGTCGGTTAGCTCCTGTCCCACCAGGGTCTGATCAGGCCAGGCCCAGGCCAGAGTGTTCTGTCCCCTGAGGAGGATTTTGGAACATATTATACATTAGAACCAGGGTCAGGATCATAACTCATCATCCACAGGTTTATTTATTTATTTATTTGTTTTTATTTAATATAAAGATCCTAGGCACCATGTTTCATGTAACAGCTGAGAACAAAGTTGGTGTGTGTGTGTGTCTGCGCTTGTTTTGTGCTGTGCCACATAAATGCAATAATGGGCGGACATGTTAACCTGGAGGCACTATGAGCGAGATTGAGTAATTGCTGCCTGAAATCCGATAGAGGTGTTTTCACCACCTGCCTCCGCCAACAACAAATGGCCACATTTTGCAGCCAGTGCCAAAATGTGACAACTGGAAATATCTGCGATAATCACCGAGGACAATGGAAGAAATTGTGAGTTCTTTTCTTGCCCTCGTGATTAGCGTCCATCTATCTAGAATCTGGAAAATTGCACACTGGGAAGACTTAATTGACTAAAGTGGAACTGACTTCCTTTCCCTGAAGATCCTCGGTCTGGGTGAAAATTTTAGATATATATGCAAACAATTATTTAAGACAAGCGTTGGGAGACGTCCAAAGGTATCTATCGACAGCTTTTCCAAAGACAGCTTTTTTTTTTGTGGCACAGAAACAAAATCGGTTAATGGAATGACATCTTGGCAGTGGATAGCGGAGCAGAGATTTCATAAGGATAACGGACGGTTATTATGAGTGAATTCATATCTCACAGAGACTTGGTTATTATCAGGCCTGGCTTTGATTTTATAACGAAATGTGCCAGTGTGTCTTATAGAATATGTTTTTTTTGTATTTTGGTGTGTGGTTGTTTTTACAATGTCAAATATTGTACATATTTTAAATCCCTCCGAGTAAACCTGTTATAAAATTCAAAAGGACTATTTTCCATCAGAGCACAAAGACAAAATGCAGTTTTGACAGATTACACAGAGATTCTTGAATAGTATCAAGGAATCACTGGGGCAGGAAGTAGTCAGCTCTTCCACTGAAGTAAAAATAACAGTGACATCCTCTATAAAATACTTACAAGTAAAAGAGTTGCATTAAACATGTAACTTAAACGTAACGTATGTAACATTCAGAAAACCTCTTGATATTAATGACACCAGTGACCGTTAAGTGAACCCCTTGTGCTCGGCAGCCATGAGAGAACCGGTTGGACATCGGCCAAAACAATGTTGTGATGGTCACACTAGTTCTCGGTTTGTTTGTTTGACTGGAAAAAAAAACCTTTGACTGTTACAGTCGCTTGAGGCTTAACATTTCAGATTGGGCTGCAACTAATGATTATTTTCATTATCAATAAGTCGGATTATTACGTTTAACCTGTTCGCTAAATGTCAGAAAATATCACAATATTCAAATGTGCTTGTTTTTTCTTTCATCTTATTATTTAAGGCGAGTAAGTGAAACCATATAAAGGTCAAATAACACCAAGTCTATATAGCGATGCATCACATTGTATTAGATTTGGTCATGCAAATAACCAGTGACTTTATCTGTCAATTGCTTTTAAAATGATCATATTTCTCTCACTGAGTATTCAGTGAAATGAAATGTGAAAGTGTAATATGTAAGTATCTCATATTTGTGCTTGGTCAAATGTAATAAATCCCAGACAGCCACTGCAATGCTCTGCATACTGTAAATCCGGTTTTATAGCATTCTTAACGCTGGCACACAAACACACACATACATTACCTGCATGTAATAGTCAGCGTTTCGTAGACTGGAATCACTAAGTCGCCTCTGGAGCTGTCGAGGATGGGTGGAGTCATAGAAAAGCCAATCACCAGACCTGAGGGAGCGAACACAGCATATGCATTAGATTCATATTACACAGGTCACTCAGGACCTAGTGGTTTTGACAGAGCTGCCGGTTGGGCTGTCGAATCTCTGCAACACATCAGGAATCTGAAATGCGACACGACAGCGGCTCAGACAGCACGTTGTTCATTACATTTACAAGCTGGAAGGCAAACAGCGGGGAAAGTGCCCGGTCCCTGGCGACCAGAACACCCAGCCGGAGAAGTCGTGGCCTGCTCTCGAGGCGATGCTGCTCCCAGCTCCCGGCCTTCTCCTCCTCTTCTGGAATTGCCACAAAGGACATTTGCCCTTGATTCATAACTAATGCATTCACTTCACTGACTTCTTCTTGGTTATCACGGCCGGCCCAGAATGTCATTACCGTCCCAGAGTCCCCTAGGTTGCCATTATAGCCCAGTTAGACTACACACCTACAGTCTATTGCATATAAAGGTGACCTACACCCCACCTGGATATCATTAGACATGAAAACACACCGTGCAAAGACTGGGGGGGGGGGGGGGGGGGGGTGCAGCGGCTTGCTTTATGAGAGCAAATCATCACATGTTTTCCCTATCACAGACTCAGTGTAGTGAAAGTGCTGAAAAGTGACGAAGATGTGTGTTCAGTGCGTTGTGCACTGTGCGTTTCCAGAATGATTATTATCATGATTATACAGAACAGCCGCGTAACCATCTGAAAGCCTACGTTCAATATTTGACATTCTTCTAATGGATATTCTCTCCTGTGCAGAAAGAGAAAAAGCAGTGCTTGGGGTCAGTCGGCATGTGCAACAGAGAATATTGTTTTTTTACATCATTGACTCACACATCTTCAGGCATGTGTGATACAGGCGAGGCAGCAGCAGGCAGCAGGAGCCAGTTCACTATGACCTGGTGCCAATCAAAACCCAGCGTTCTGGACAGCTGCAATTCTTGTAAACAAAGCTCGTTCCTTCGACACATCCTGCAGCCCAGGGAGCACAATAGAGCACCGCTCTTCTCATGTAAATATTTCCATAATCATGTTTACAGTAAAGGCTGGTCCCAATGGAAGGAGACTCATCGGCTTGGGGCTTCCTCCAATACTGCAAATAGACAGAAACTCAATGTTCAAGAACGTTGTCTTGAATAAAGTGAAGAGACAATATGCAGAGTAGGATTATCACAAACCTTTACCCTGCAGGTCAGATCACAAAGCTTCGATTTGTCCTTCAACCTGTTTTGATTAAGTTCTAAATGATCTACAATGATATTAAACAAGACCGACCATTCTTGTTTTTATGACACTACTCAGGCCACTTGTCTGCTGCATGTCCTTCTTCTACATTGCTCCTGGTTTTGAATGAAATCCCATGTGTTTACTTTTGATTTAGATAAAACCATTTCAATAAAACTGTGATATTAATGACGACCTGCCTCTCGCCCATTGTCAGCTGGGATTGGCTCTAGCTTCCTCCCTGTGACTCTTTGCAGGACAAGCAGGATGGATAGTGGATGTATGGACTAAGCTTAATTTATCAAAATTAAGCTTTCACCTTTGATTAAGTCTTTACTATTAAATGTCCCTTGTAGTCCCTTCTCTAATGGTTCAGAAAATCCGACACACAATCCTAACATCTGGCTTTTGTCTGCAATGGGAACGGATACAGTTAGTAATTATCACCTCCAGCTCTGATCGGCAGAGATGGAAACACGACATCCGGGTGAACGTGCTAATTTCTTCTTCTCCTTATTTTAGGAGTCTAGATGTGATTTACTTCATGACATTATGAAACAGATTAAACCAGGTGTTGGCGCCATGATTGTCTGTGTATTCATTGCTTTATATGTCTTGGGAACGAAATGCCAAAGGTCTTTTCCCCTTTATACCATGCAAGATGCAAGGGGAGAGAGCTTCTATGAGGTTTGTGATGTAGAACATGTCTCTCGGGGGTGGAAAACTCAGAAAGGCTAACCTCTCTGGCAATGGGGAAAAAAACAATCACCTTTTTTTAGCAGGTTTACCCGTGCAGGTATATATTAGATTCATTTTACATTTTGAGATATATGCTAATTTGCTCTCTTGCCAAGATGTAGCTGAGAAGATTCATCCCACTGTGAATTCTAAATTCAAAGTTACAACCAGAAGGCGGTTATCTAGCTAAGCATACAGATTAGAATCAAGGAGAAACTGCCTCATCCCCCAACTCTAAACTCATACACACTTTATATCTTATTTGTTTTATTCATATGAAACTGAAGCATTGTGTTGTGTGCTGAATGAGTCATATTTTGTAGTTTGGAGCATTGTTGACTTTCTGGAGTCACTGCAACATGATTCCACACTTTACTGTTTGTGTGAGGATTAAACAAAAGAGATAACATTTGTAGAGAGTTTAGATATGAGGATAAGTGGACATGAGGATTTTCCCAGTTTAAAACCTTTCAACAGGATGTTGTGATATCCCAATCACAACAAACAACACAAATTCAACCAATCCATGTGAATTCTGTACGACCTTTTTCCTGTGAGCGAACGTTGTCCAACCACCGCAACCTTTCCTCAAATTTGGTCAATCGTCGTAGTTTCCCACATGTTTCACAAATTGAAAGAAGTATGTCCTAAAACTAACTTACTCATTCCTGGTTAAAAAGATTAACCCCTGTGACATGTCTCACATCTAACAACAAAAATGACAGAAAAGGAGTTGCAGTGCAAAACAATGCAGGTCCTGAAGCCTTGTTAGTCTCTGCTGGGAATCACAGAGACAACAAAAGCTTCAAGCACCATCTGTTTCTATCTGTGTGCTGAGATTAAAAGAGATGCAACAACTATTATTTAAAAACACATACAGCCTACAATATAAGAATTGAGTGGATGTGCAACAGCTAATGTTGCCGTGCTGATACAAAACAAACATATTGAGGAGCTGTGGCGGTGGGAAGTGGTGGCAGTCGATGACTCGTTCCCAGCTTGGCTCACAGCAGGTTATTCCTTCCCCAGACCTTCACAATTCTATAACTCGTAGCCCCAGAGGAGAAGCAAAGTTCCCCCGACATATTGTCTCGGCTCAGATGTGAACCTGCCTCCAGCTTCGGTCCCATCACCTCCCCGCTGCAACACAACGCGTCCACTCCTCCTCACACCTGAAATGCTGTGAAGACAAACCCAGGCTGTCTGACCGACCCACCCAACCCAAGAGATGTCTTTTGTGTCCGGACGGCTCACATGTTTTCCTTCACACAGACGGAGAGCATGGGCGTTCATGTCCTTGCATCCTGTTGAATCTTTAATCTCTAGAAGTAGAGGCTACCTCCACTGAGCTACGGACATTTTCTTGACATTTTCCAGAGGAGCCGTATATGTGAGAATGTAAATGTCAAAGTCAGTTGGTCAAATTCCTCAAACCTTTCATGCCAGCAATAGGAAGTAGAGTAAAATATCTGGAGGGAATTGAGCCCATGTGAGAATACAGGTGGAAAATGTGTTGATGACGTTTCTAACACGTCACAGACGCAAAACTGGAAAATAAACAAAAACATACAAATATCTCATACAGGTTAAAGATGATGATGTCAATTTGGAAAGACAACGGAACTTGAGAGCTTTTGGTTTTAAGGGCCAAAATCAGTGTCGTTATGCAGTACTCTACCCAGAAGCCACCTCTCAAAGATCAGAAAACCTTGCTTGTGATGGTTTTGTAATGAAGTGAAAAATGTGGTAATCCTGTGGTTCAGAAAAAAAACACTTATTTTAAAGGCAATGACAAATAACTTGTTTTGTCATTGATCATTTTATAATTTGGCCTCCTCCAGTGATAGCATAACAACACCTCCACAGATCCTCAATAATTTTCTATATTTTTCTACAAACAAATAATTTTGAACTATTTAAAAAGATACTGTAATTTAAACATATAATTCAAGGACACCTGGTTTTATATTATAAGCAGTATCTTATAGAGCTAACAGGGGGAAGCATAGTGAAATGTACCAGACTGAGAGTGATGAGCTCTGTGCTAAATCCTGACTGCAGCTAAGTCACAATGATGGATGCTTCCCTCTGAATCTGTCGAGGTATTGCACCCTGACAGACAGAAAGCAAATTATAAACTGTTATTTATTTTTGTATTCACGACTGACAGGCAAACCCCTGAGGGAACAGACTTCGACATGTTTGTATTTGGGAGGCAAACCTGCAAGAGAAGCCTTTCACCGTGTAGGGAAGACAACAGGCTTTTGAAATGCAATCAATCCGACACAGGATAGGATCGTCTGATGTGTCTATCACAGTGCAGCGCGAGTGTCAAACAAGAGAGGGCAAAGAAGTCCCCACACCGGCACAAAGTCACGCTGAGGAAAACATTTCATAGATCATTCAAACTGATACAGTTGGTGACAAATGCCCTCGGGGTACTCCGAGCTCAGCACTCCCGACATGGTCCACTTGCAGGGTGAGTTTGGGGCTAATGTGAGGCACATGACTTGTCGAGACTTTGGGGTCTCTTATACATCATCTGTCATCCTAAGTAGCGTGCCCCTAACTGCCGAGGGAGGTGCCACAAAGTCATAAATTAATGTGCACGGAGCTACACATGGCTGCGGGCCAAAACAGCTGCCGATGTATCTGCTGTTTGGACACTAGATTGATGAGAGGTGGGAAGAGGGCACCTTGCATGCTGTCAGAGACTCTCCGCCTTGATGCTGCAAGTTCTCTCCCCATGTTTCACGCTGATGAAAATGCCCGGTGCCAAATGTCAATATTTTCCATATGGATGTGCTACATGATTTGTGCGCCGTGTGAGACACCAGATACGCATGCATGTCAGCCTGTCAGCCACATACATGGTTTGAGAAAGTATAATCCCATCAGTAACTGTTTGCATTCTGTCGAATATAATTGGAAGCACACGCCGCTGCGCTGTGAAGCGAATGCCAAAGAAAAGCAAACACATCAATTCATGCAAGTTTGTGGCTGATAACGTATCTTGTCATGATAATAAACACATTTTTCTGACGCGACCTTTCCTGCCTCGCTTCATGACAGATTGCTATGACCGTTATCAGTCCGCTGGCTCATTTGTCTCACTGCTCATTTGATAGTGAAGTAAGTAAAATCATTGACAGTCTTCATATATGTTGGACACGTAGTTTCTGCACAGCAGTCGGAGCCGGAGGCCATTCAGCGCCAGCAGCAAGTAGGTGGCCAGTGAGAAAGCAGAGGTGCTCTCTGCACACAGCGCGACAACATTGATGGTCAGGCTTAAGCTCCTTTACGCCAGTTTATATCATTAGTACTGGTAGATTTCAAATGGAGGCTCATCCGTAACAAATTTTGCCATTTTTACATACAGCCACTGCTTTAGATTCATAAGCAAGAACTGGAAAATCAATCCAATCAATAGTAAACTCTTGAGACGCCCTTGAGTTATTTAATTATTCACAGCAAACATATTGTCTGGATTCATTTCAGTCGGTGGCAGTGTTACCACTGCTTGGTAAAAGAGGAGATTGACATGAAAAGTGCACACTGCATTATCTACTCATTAACAATGCAACTGTGACAAAACTAAACAAATGTTTATTGGATGTTAATGGATTCTACATTTGCAGTCTCTGCTCATTAGAGGCTGGTTATTGATTTTCAAACTTAGCAGGGATCACTGGAGGTCAGTGGTGGTCAGAAAGATACATATAAAAGCTCAGAACACAGTGGCAGCATACACAAAGTGGCGGGGAGAAAAGTAAAGTATACAGCTGTTTTCAGAACTCTGGAAAATGTCTGGAAAACTGGCTCACGAGTTTTTCCAGAGCTTGTCTTTTACAAATGAAGAGCGCAGCTAGAGATTGTCCAGCTCATTCAGATGAGGGGTGGCTGTTGGGTAGCACACGCAGGAGGAAAACCCGTGTTTTTCTTTACAGCATATCGACATCCAGAGATATTTGTTTTCTTCCAGTCTCAACTCCGAGGCATCAACATGACCCCTCAATCGCTGTGTACTCTCACATGGCCTCACTCAGAAAGTTTCCAAGGGGACTGTCAGGAAGAAGTTCCGGAAAATGTCGGGAGCACCTGATGTGACATTTGCCGTCTCACCCACAGTCTTAATCACTGCCCTGGGCCATTATTGAAATATTTCTAATTTTCTGCAGCCATAGCAACATCTGACAAATCAACATCTCAAAAACTCAAATGGTTCGGCTCATTGACAACCATCTTACAAACGTGACGATGGGGCAGCAAGCCAAAAACATATTTGAGCTGGGTTCCCTTCTTTTCCCCGTGCATTCCAGCTGGCGGCGCAGAGATAAGCAGCAGCGTTTAGATGATTAGCCTCTACCAACGAACAAAAAGCAACACCCAATTTTGACCAACGAGATAAAGAAAATTCTTAATAGTTGATCTACTCCTGCTTTTATCGTACGATTACACCAGGCCTGTTTTCATGTGTGAAATCCTACAGAGACATAAATACCTCATCAACAGCCTCTGAATGGATGTATTATTAATCCTGTTGCCAATTGTCTATGTTTCAAGCACTTGAAATGACTTTATAAACTTTGCGATCTGGCTCATCACATTCATAATATCTGACGCTCTGATCATTGGGGATTTTGCAAAACTAATTAAACTCTGACTGGGACGATTACTGAAGATTCAGGTCTTCATATGAAGCTATTTGGTTTGGTTTTAACTGAGAGAAACAGCTCACTGAATGTGTCCGTGTCCGTGTGTACAGTGCAACAGGTCAAGCTGGATGTGCCGAGCAAACATGACAGTTCAAGAGGCCTAAAACAACATTTCAGCCTGATATACATTTTTCAACCGGCAATAAAAGAGAGGAAATTATAAATGCTTTAGGTAAACTGTAATTCAGATAAGTAGGAGGCAGTGAAACAGTTTGGTTTATGTTGTTGGCAGACATGCTAACCATGTGATGATATAGAAATAACTACATCTGACACAGCTGGGCCTTTCTGTCTTTTCAGTGCTGCATGCCTCTGTCATGATGGAAGCGCCAGATGTACGTATATAAATATACGTTAGCCAAGTGTCAGAAGTCCGAGTTCTTCAAGGACAATCTTTTCTTTTCACTCGGCGTGTGTGTGTGTGTGTGTGTCAGGCTGCACGCTTAAGTGTCCACTCCACATACCTGATGGACACAAAGTCAAGATGTGCCACTGCCTACCTGTCAGTGGTAAATGTGTTAACAGCATCCCAGAGGAACATCTTCATTTTTACGTAGGTTTGAAGGGCCACAATACTAAGGAGGTGCAGAGGACTGCTGCTGCTGCTGCTGCTGCTGCTCTGAGTTCTGCAACAGTTTATGAGATATACTGGAAATGGGATATTGATAACAGTGAAAAATGTAATCCCCTAGCTTCTGCAAAACATATACAGATGCACGGTAAAGCTTACATTAATCGAGAAAATCCCGCGCACACCGATGCTTACGATGTAACTGTAATGTTCAGCTGTTCAACTCCAGCCAGAGACCTATTCTGCACGTCATCAGTGTCTCATACTATTGTACCCTAGTAACAAAAAAAACTAACCAACAACGAATTCATAAAAAGGAAAACTGCAAAGCTGTGTTGTGGCCCGCTGGCAGTAGAAATACATAAATCAAAAAGCTTTGCATCTCAAATCACTTGTTTTCAAGTCTGCTGCCCCTACTGATGGCTGAATGTGTTTGTGAACCGGCACTGTGTAGTTTGAAAACAGCAATCTAGTGTAGCCATTTATCTTTCTCATGCTGTAAATGGGAAATAATGGAAAAGTAGCTCTACAGACTTACAGAGCCAATCATAGTTTCTTCAATGCATTATGTGCTGGTGTTTTGAGAGGTTATGGCCAAACAAGAAGTAGAAGTAGAAGTAGAAGTACGTGAGGACTTAGGACTGCAGTCGTATACGCAGAGGATATTTTACCCATTTAAAAATCTACTGCACATGTTCTTGTGCTTATGCTAAGTTCTCTTCAGGGCTCATATCGGTGGCTGTGTCGCAGTTAGGGAGAAGTGAAGCTGGACTTCCGAGCCTGTGGAGGACACCTGGAGACTAAAGATAAATCACACACACACACACACACACACACACACACATTGGGGAGAGGCCTAGGTTCCATACGGCAGCCTAAGCCAATTACAAATGCAAAGCTTCTGTGACAAGTCGACAGATACAAGGCAGGAAAGAGTGGAGAGCATCAAAGGTACAGATGAAGACGAGCGCGTCTCTCTCCACGGCTGTGACACGGGGCTACATTGACGCCTGTGTGAAAGGCAGCGCAATGTTTTTCATTGGGAGCCAATTTCCTGTTTTCTTTATCACGTTCACGCTTCTCCCACTTCCTCTTTTCATGGACAGTGAAGACGATGTTGCCGTTTGTGTTTCCTCGCTCCCTCTGTAGATTTGTCTCTGATCAGTCATGTGACAGGAACAGGAAAAGAGGAACCTTGTGTAAACAAGTCAAGCTTTTTCCAGAAGCCTCGGGTTCGGCAGAAAGGATGCGACATGGGAGTCGTTTAGAAAATTGAGAATTATAATTAGGCACTTGTGCGGTTGCTGCGTGGTTATACACTGGATACATGAGTGAAATGCCTGGCAGGCCATTCCACTGTCCTCATATACAGCTGTGACTTCCCTCCTTGTGACACTCAAATGATTAAACAGTCCTGAATGAGACAACAAATGTACCAACTGGAGGTGAACTACATTTATCACAGAGTCAAGGAGCGCTGCGTGGGCGACAATAGAGCTACGCAGTTATTTCAGTGACACAGTATGTGGCAAAAGGCCAAGGCTGAGACATCTGAAATAGAACCCCCCCCCCCCCCCCGAGTGTCCAGCGAGGGACTGGAGGCCAGGCAGATCACGGAGCAGACCTGCTCTCTGGATGTGGAGTCGGTCTGGCCCCGAGGCTATAACATACTCCCTCTCTCTCTATCTGAGAGAAATTAAGTCCACTTCCTCTGTCATCTGGACACAAGGCCAGGCCACAGTCAGGCGACGGACTGACTGGCAACCTGGCTTTGATTTCATTGTTACCAGTGCGGAGGATGACATCCCTGTCCTCTGCGCTGGTGGAGGAGTTAGGCCTTTCCAACATCCTGCCAGAGGAGGGGTGCGGAATTAAGGCCGCGACAACAAGCCATCTGGGCCAACTTCCTGTGTCCCTGACTAAATCTTCCTGTACCTGCCTCACAGGCACACCGGACAGCTCAAACTCTTCCTCTCTGCTGAACCTTTTTTTTTTTGCATGTCATCATTTCTATCATTGAGAAATGGTTTCCCATGCTGAGAGAGACTGAACGCATATTCTGGTAAATGCTTTGTCCTTGCTCCTGGCCCTGGCTTCTGGCGATGACATTTCTGTTGCTAAAAAAACGATTATCTTTTTGAGTACAAGCAAGTGCCACAGATTAATGTGATCCAGGCCGAGTGTGGTGACCTGCACCCACCTGAAACCCATGCTGTGACTGTTCAGAGGCCAAGCTTTAAGGAGACCGGTTACTGCACTTGTTACCTAACTCCTGGACCTTTGGGTAATAAACAAGTCTCTGTTGAGATGTCAGATGTCCCGGCGAGCTAAATCAATGCAGCAGCTGAAAACAAGGTCAGAGCTTGGAGTGCCGGGTCAACAAGTATGGTGCCGAAAACCTAAAGGAGGGAAGCTGATAATTTCCTCAGGCTTGGCCAATGGTCTCTTTCCCATGAACCTCAAGCGACCTCCGACGGCAAGGAAAGAGGTGTGAGCGACCAGACACATGCTACGCAGACTTCCAACACACAGCTCCCTGACTCTGAGCAGCGTGTTCGAACAAAGAGCGACGGTGGCTGTTGTTAATCCGATGAGAAGTCTCAATGAAGCTTGTTTCTAAGCAACGCAATGTATTTGGTGTTGCAATATCCCCTTAACAGCCGACCTGTTCCAGGATCCAGTTTCTGCCTTCAGAACATGTGTGGTCAACCATTAAAGGTCTCTGAATAGAGGCGTGGGTAGGAGAGGCGGTGGACTAGTGGCAGAAACTTGGACTATGGGCAGAGAAGGTCTCTGGTTCGTCTCTGGTTCCACTCCACGGAGAAACAACAAAAGACAAACCTGGATTGATCTGTCCAAAAATCCAAGTGGATTCTCCCTACCCTGTCTTGTGCCCCTGAGCAAGGCACCTTACTCCCCCAAATTCTGCTCCCTTGGCGCCGTACATGGTCGCTCACTGCTCTGTGTGTCCTGCATGGATTAAAAGCAGAGGTTAAATTTCCCTACCTGCATGAGTGTGCCTTTGTATGTCTGTGCATGTGTTTGGGACTAATAAATGCATCTTAATCTTAAAGGCAATATACGGCACAATGCAATTTCCCTCCAGTGTTTGACAACACTACTTACAATTAATGTCTTTTCAATGGCTGTTACAGACGCTGAATCTTGTGTTAATAGTCTTCAGTTGTGCGTCAAAGTTAGTTTTCTGTGGCTGTGAATGCAAACCCCTAATTATTCCGGATTCTCTAAATTGGTGATATATCCATCACCTAAACATACGACTGAGTATTATGGCCAATTAAAGGGAAACGAAATTAGATTTCAAGAATAATGTCATAATTTTATACGGATAAAGTCATAACATTACTAAAGTTATAATTTTACAAGATTAAAGCTGAAATATAACAAGAACAAAGTCTTAATTCTAAAAGAAAAAAGTTATTAGATTGATAAAGTCATGATTCCACAATAATGAAGTTGTAATTTTATGATACAAAGTCTCGTGAATATCAAAGGAGCAGCCTGTGGCCTGAGTTTAAATGAATGCTATTGTTATTGTATTGTAAAGTCATTTGTCAGTAATAACAAAATACTTAAAATATTTGTTTGTGGTTGGAACTTAAGCCTATTCTTTGTTGTTGTGTGTGTGTGTTTGCTTCAAAACGCTTTGGTAGAGTTTGTCTCCAGAGGGAGTGAAGGTCCAGCGAACACATGGTTTCCTTGGTGTTATGTCAAAATATTTGGACTTATCTGTATTAAATATTATTCCTCTGACGTCTTTTTCTTGAGATATTATTTTTTCTCTAATTAAATTACAGCTTCATTCTTATAATATTATGACTTTCCTCTCAATTACAACCTAATTCTCGTAATATTACCAAATGAGTCACAAAATCTCATACATATTCAATATGGCTTGAAAACTCTGTTGAACAAACAAAATCCAAATGGTGGCAGGTGGCCAAATTTAAGCTAAACTGAAAAATGTGCAAAATCCATTGTCAGTCACAACCAAAAGCAATATAGAATCTATTTCATCTTCCTGCTAAAAGCACTCATGTGTTTAATGGTTCTCACTCGTACAACATCATGTGTGGGCTAATATACTCAGTCATAGTTCATCACTCTGTGGGCAAAGCATTACTGAAATTAATTCCTCTGCGCTCTCTGCTTACTGCAATATGAAACTCATAACCTGACAGAAAGGAGTGAGAACGAGGGGGAAAAATAATAAAATCAATAGGTCTGACCTCCTCTGCATGGTAATTTTTCCAAGTGTGAAAGAGTGGCTGAAGAATGCAAAGAAAAGGTCGGCGATAAAAGGGAGCCTGCTGCGTCCAACCTTTCATTTCATTTCTCAGGACGTTGAAAATTACCATGAAGGGACGATTCTGAATGAGGAACTACAAAAAATAACCTTATCTCTGTGACTCATTCCCGAATGTACTTTGCTGTCAGAAATGATGGTGGTGGAGGTTCGATCATTTCTGTAGCTTCCTGAAACTAGCTATCACTAATTCCACTGAATGATCCGGCCGCTGTGAGGAGGTGAGCAAGGAGTCCTGGTTTGAGCTCCGCTTTTTCATTCTTTGCAAAAATATTTCAACGTTAGGAATACCTTCCATGAGAGATGATCATAAAATAGGTCCTAATCCCGAGATCTATTTGATATCTCATCTCTGCCTTCTCTTAAATTACTATAATAATACACTTCAGCCGTCTTAAGACCGATAAACATGTTCAAACCTTTTTCTATTCTGGCAAAACCAAATCCCAAGAGTCCGCAGCCATACCAGCATCTCTCTGACAGCTCACTTAGTCCGATTTTTCCTTATAAACACATATGTGCATTTTAAGATGTTTCGGGGCAAACCTGCACAACAACATCAACCAAATGAAACAAGCAGTAAGTAGTACAGTAATGTAAAAACAGTCAAGTGAATAGCTGCAATGAATAATCACACTATGATCTGGACATACAGAGGAGGCAGAGCGGAACGTGGCACTGCAATGTGCATGCAGCAGGTATTAAGTCAGTGTTCCATTTAACACAGGGTCAGAGCGTCAACGCTGAAATGTACTGCAGCACTCTGAGGCATGTGAGGGAAGACATTCGCAGCTAATGACCCAAACTGTGGCTGGTTGAGTTTTCCCTCAGGACGCGTCTGCTCACTGTACATTGAAAAGGTGCAAGGTTTTTGGCCCAACAAAAATAATCTACCATGCGGCAGCTATCGGTCACATAAAGCCTGCCACCACAACTCTCTAGTTACCTGTATCACGCTTCACTGGATTCAGCCGCCTTTCCAGATTGTTGATGTAATGACAGAACCACTGTGTAGAGGAACAGTTTTGTAGTAGCATTAAGATTATTCACCCAACTCACCCACACACAACCAATAACACCAGGGATCACATGAAAAAGTTGTCTGTCTTGGCTTTGTACGATATCTTTGTGGCACCAGGCAATTATTTCACAACTTTTATGAGAGCTTTGAAAAATACAGATTTTTTTTGAATGGCAATACATCCAGCAGATATTGATATTTTCGGTTTTGACCCACATCACGGACCAACCACGTGACTGTGCCATCCAAAGAGCCATGCTGCAAGTGCGGCTAAAAACAGGGCACAGAAAACATGAAGGGGTCAGAAATCCAGCAACAGCATTACCACAGATGGTTTTCATCAACTTCCTAACACCAGCTTAGACATATTTGGCTTCTGCCTCAGATTGCTGGTGTTGAAAGAGCTTATCTCTCAGCTCTAGCCATATTTGGGATGTCGGGTCTTTAGCATGATGAGAAAGTGAGTGACCAGACATCCGAATGCCCAAGGGGCCTTACTGCTCCATGCCAGTGATGAGTGAGGCACCGGACTCCCTATTTATTTGGACTTGACTGCAGAGAGCTTCCCACACGGAGCAGCGGCAGCAGCATTCCTCTCTCATCCGAGCTGCTCTCCAGCTGATAGAACAAGATACTCAAGGACAGACACCGAGGGTCTGCTCCTCAGAGTCCTGAGGTTGAATCCCGAGATCAGTGCTGAGAATAGGGGGCTATTGTTGGCTAAAACAACTCAACCACTATAAGTGGACGACAAGAATAATACCCAAAGTCAAGAGTCAGATTTCTGGGATGATCTGATCAAGCAGAGGTATGCGTACAGAAAACACTCTGCTAAAAGCAATATCAACAATATGTACCCGAGACCCAGGGTAAGCCAAAGATCATTTGGCTCTGGAGCTCTGCTTTAAACCCCCAAAAAAAGGAAAGATTTGCAGCTTTCATATGTGGCCTCTCTGACCGGGAATGTAAACAGCTAATTATCATGCAACAAAAACAGGAGGAGGTGAATCAATCAGGGATTCACAACTCATTTATGTGTTATCCTCAACCAGAGAAGCTGCGCCAACGTGTCTCTTTAAAATGAGGCAGAAGGTCTGTAGCTGTGTAATAAATGTTTTCAAACCAGCCTAATTCGTACCAGAGACAGAGCGTGACAGGAGGATGGTAGGAAATGGCTCGGGGTGAAATCTCAAAACTCCAAAAAAATGCAACTGCTGTGTTTACCCCCCTCTACCAGGGACAGTGACTTCTGGGCTGGCAGTTCCACAGACCGCTCTCCTTCAACCCTGCCCGCTGATCATAACGATGAGAAACCAGGGCTCTCAGCATGATCTCATTGAAATGTGGAACTCCTCAAGCTGAAGACATTTCAGGGATTGTAAGATATTATTTGAGGGATAAAGTATTTAATATTCAAGCACAAGACAAAAATTAGATAACTAATAAGTTGTTCAGAGCACCAGTGACTGAATGCAGTACACTTCCTTTGTTTTTTTAATTGAATTTCTCACATCACATGTCACTTATATGTGACATGTATGAATCTTTTATTTCTTATTATTTAAAATGTCTGTTTATATTTCCTATTATTTGATATTTCTATTTTGATAAAGATTTAATTGATAAATAAAAAGCGAACAAATAACTTATTAAACGAGAGACTTTTAAAGTCAGACGGCAAAAAAAAGGTAAATAGTTTATAGCTTTTCTACATTTGAGTTGGGTCAGTGTTGGATTCAACACAAAGCAACACACACGCACACACACACACGTGCTGGACACTGCCTCTTTCTGCAGTAAGAGTACACACTGTGAGGATGTAATTGAAAAACTTGAGTCTCTGATTTAAAAGTATTGTTTTTTCTGCCTCCAGGACATTGTGCCTCTACTTATACGTTGAAAATAAGTCTTTCCCCAGATACAACCACGCGCAGCCTTATAGACAGAGGACGGAACTTTCTGACAGAGCTACACACTTCCAAGACACACACTGTGGGTGAATGAGAAAACTTTAGTTTGTGTGTTTTGACTTTGCTTTGGGTTTGGAGCACGTAGCCCGGTGAAAAGAGAAGACACCAGAAGTTATACAATCTATATCAACGCAGAAGCCTGATTAGGTTTACTGTGACTGAGCCGAGGTCAGCGATGTGCCTGAAATGGATGTGATCGTCTTTAGTCCTCATCCTTTCACCGGAGAAACAGAGCCACTGTTTATCTGTTCCTCCGAATGTCCAGTGACCCCCCCCCCCCCCCCCGGCACACAGCCCAGTGATATTTATGAGAGCAAGGAGCCCCAATGCCTCCAGCCTGAAGTTAGGATTTGAGCAGCCATATGGTGTCTGCTCCTCTCAGACATATTCCTTGGTCCTCATGAAAACAGCTGTTCAACCCAATTCAGTGATGCACAACTCAGACAATCACATTCTCAATATAATCTTCACGCAAAACACAGTGAGAAGGTATAACACATAATTACGTAACATTAATCTCAATTATTATATGATATGAAGAATTTTTTATTATCTCTGTATCAATATGGCCGTATCGCCCAGCCCAACATTCAGTCAGTGCCGGAACACTGTGGAAAACTTCAAACAATTCTCAACCAGATTTCAAAGTAATATAGTCGATTAGACGCCTCTCTTTCAAGTAAACAATACAAAATTGTGCAAATAAAACGAAGTGCTTCAAATCTAAAAGTCTGTTAGTTATAGTAGTTGCAGCTTGTTCAATGAGTTCTGAAGTCTTAAAAGCCCACGATGTGGTGGCAGATCACTCAGGAAATCACCCAGAACTCCTTGCAACAAGTTGATCTGTACTGGACACAAGTGATAATCCTGAAGAATATTGTACTTTCTTTATTCATGTTGATCTGGGTTTGTACCCTCATGGTTGAATCCACTTAATGCAAGTTTCTTTGGATAAAAGGTTCAGCTCAATGAAATGCAATGTACTGAATATTCTCCTACCTTTCCCTTGCTGCACATAAATAAAATTACATTAAAAGGCCCCACTCTGAGACGTGAAGGAATCTTCCCCCACTCTGTCCCTGTATCCTCCTCATGTCCAGTACATGAGTCAGCTCCGCTCCAACTCTCCCTCTAAAGATCTTGACCTACATAGGCTCACATAAACTATAATGTAAAACACTGTAGAACTGGAAGAAAAAATCCTCTGTTTATTCCTGCTTCAGTGTAGCATCATCAATTATCAGCTGCTTCTTTATCAAACGCGGTATCAGCATGCCTCCCCCTAGTGCCTAACTGCCAGTGGAGTCTCATTAATTCAGTGGATTTAGACAGAAAAATGATGCTCCTTATGCAAACACGAGGGATTCTCGATGTTCATTACAAAATAATCTAGACGTTCTAATAAATAAAACATCTCGAAAACAAGTCATTAAAATCAGAAAAGTCTCAAATTCAGGATCCACCCAGCTTCGGTTTAAATCCCTCAGTTTAACTGGAATAAAAAATCTTTGAGCTCTGTAAAAGTAAATAAAGGATCAATTATTTGCTTTAGAGTTAATGGTCAGCTCGACAGCCACGTAAAAAAAAGTAGTGCGCTGGAAACTTTGAGGGCGAGAAGCCTCCTCACCTGAGACAACCGCTAATCCAATCCAAGTCCGACAGAGAAGCGTAGAGTCTGTCTTCATCTCCAGATCTCCGGTCCAGAAGAGCAGCAGTCTTCAGTCCTCAGGCTCCTGGTGTGAGAGTCAAAACAATGAAGACAAAAGGGAGAAAGAGATCGAGGCTGTTATAAGTTCCAACTCCGCTGGAGCGAGAGTGGAGAGCTGGTTTGAATGAATGTGCGCGGATGGAGAACAAACTCAGGTGGATGTCAGTCAGTGTGTGTGTGGGCGTGTGTGTGCGTGCGTGTGTGTGTGTGTGTCAGAGAGGAGGAGGGAGCAGAAACTGAGGAAAAGAGTACAAAAACAACTTTTTCTCCCTCCCGCTTGGTTGGAGGATGCATCGGGCTCTGAATGGGATTTACAATGATTTCCCTTTCCTGCGCTCGTGACGGGAGCGCATGCACACGCGTCCGTCCAGTTCATATAAAAACACGCTGAGTTGGAGGTGTGTGCGTGGTACGTGCGTGCACGTGTTCCCTGTTTGCATAGGTTGGCGCCATCATACTTCTGATGGTGGCGAGAATTATCTCATTATGAAAACACAAGGCATTATAGGTTGTATGAATTTTTTTTAAACAGATATATATTTTTATGATAATAGAAAAACTAATAAATAATATAAATAATAGAGAATTGAATACACCCATACATAATATTATAATATATATACCTAGTCAACTTTTGCAATATGATGTTTCAAACATGATGAGTGAGACCAAAAAAGCATCTATATCATCTATATCTATATTATATATGTGCTAATAAATTATCTGAATAATATGTATAATTTAGAGAATATATTTCTATTGTTCAAGTGTCCAATAATGATAATATATTGTGTAAATAATACATATAATTTGAAGAATAACGTTATATTGTTTAAATGCCTCAATGATAGCATATTGACTAAACTGGTGCTGTTTGAATGTATATGTTGCATCACACTTTGCAATATGATGTTCACAACATGATATAGAGCAGAACCGAGTATTCGATCAACGGGATCAACAACGTGGGGCCTAGTTCAAGTAGCCTGTTTCATTATTTATATATTTTATAAGAAAGTTGGGGAGTAGACATCAGCACAGGCCCTGGATGACCCATAACCCAACACTGCATGATTACAGTGACTGATTACCCCCCCACCCTTGGCATCCGAGAGGCACTCTGCCAGGCCCTTGGCTGTCAATAATATGCATGAGACAATTATACTGTTGCCGACATCAATCACATCGCTCTGCATCCCACCTATGACTTACCAGATATTAAACCAGCCTATAGACAGAGGTTTATATCAAAACTTTACTTTTGGCTACAATGGGGATGGGGGGGTGGGGGGGGGGTGTAAAGCCAGTCAAGACTATTGACATCTTCTGTGTTTAAGACCTTTAATGATATTATACATTTTGTAAGATTATAAATGAAAGTATAGGTCACACAGTTCAGTGATATGGAGTTTATTTTTCATATTTTGTGAGTGTTTAAATCGCTCCTGGAAGAACCCAGAAGATACAGACATCCAAACTTGATAAACACTTGGTGCTGAACAGAAGTTACAAAAACGTAAAGACATCCACGATCCAGTTGTCTCTCCGAGAAAATCATATATTTCACCTCCTGGCTAGGAAACATTTTAAGCACAGGCCATTCTTCAGTCCTTCGTGTGTTATTAGCATGATAATTATTCTCCTCCTCTGATTTTGAAATGTCTCCAATTAGCTTGGCAGGTCATCTTTATAAAATCAGAAATTCTTCTGAATGCACCACAGGAAAATGCCAGTGTCATCACCACATGAAGCAAACAACCCGCACTGAGAGAACAAAGACACAGCCTCTGGAGGGAAATAAGCAGAATATTAACATTGGTCAATTATATATCTGGTCTGTAACTCCTCTTACACCATAAATGTCAATGTAAACTGACCTGTTCAGGTCAAATGCTTGCTTTTAATTTGAGGTAGAAGGGTCCTTTTCTTATTAAGAGCACAAATTCTTCTCCACATTCAACACGCTGATCAGAGGGGCCTCGGGAGTCGCTCTGTAACAGCTTGTCTTTATGCTTGCAAAGGGTCAGATGGAACAATGACTCAGAGCAACAGCTTAACTGTGCAGAAACCTCCCCCCCCCACCCCCATGCCCATCCTCCTCAGGGAGTCTTCAGTGTGTGAATGAAAGTCATGTACTAAGAGCAACGAGGTGCTGTAGACCCTGTCTATCTTAGAGAGACAGTTTTTGGAAATTGAAAACTCATGTACCATATACACTGGGAAATGAAAAGTCAAAAGAGGTTAGGAGGTGAGGGCACCTGGGTGACCGCTCTTTCTCTCTCCGACACACACAGACACACACACACACAAACACAAACACGCATTTCAAGGCAAGATTCCTTATTTACTTGCTCCGAATCATATCTGTAAATCACTAATCAGTGAGAACGAGATCGAAACAACATGCAACCACTCCTGCAAACACACACACGTCAATCTACAGATAACAGACATGGTTGAGGGAGCTATATCTATGATTGTGCACAAATTGCTGCCAATTTTCTATTTACAAGTCCAGTCCAGTCAGATGTGTGGTGGAGCCACCAAAGAACCAGTTTGCCCATTCTAGCCAGTGCAATCAGTTCCAGACAGCTGTGCTTTCCAACACCAGCAAGGCACTGTAAAATCAATACAACGCTGCATTTGGAAATCCATTACAACAACAGCAACACTGGCTGACTCCAGACTGTGCTGAAAACCCGCCCCCCCATCAAGCAGCTGTCAATAAGACGACTGAGAAACAAATATTTTTTCTCTCAATATGACTCTGTTGTTATTCTCTGTGATTTCTCAGCAATGGAGGCACTAACATCAGCAGTGTGGGGAATAACAGGGGTCAAAGGAGCATTTTGTGTTGTTGTGTGGGAATGCGTGTCCCTTCAGATCTCTTACAGCAAAGCACCTCTGTGACCTTAAAACACAATGCTGTGATTGAATGGTTGTAATTAAAGTGTTCCCCTGGTCCGAGCCCCGCAGTGCCCTCGGCTTTAGAAGAAAATAAACTCACTAAATCGTGCTGATAGTGTAACAAAGCTCCGTCCAGAGAGTAACCAAATCTCATTATGAATGTAAAACCAATAAGGTCATAAACGTAATAAAAACACTTGCAGTGTCCAGCATAATAACAATCTGCACACGTAAGCATTCAGACCACATAACAAACAATAACTTGTCATGCAGGACAGCGTGATGGCCCCCACCGAGCCAGATGAAAAGGGTTTGAGTTTATAATCCTGCTGGCTCCTGAGAGACAGCGGAGGATTCAAGGACCCGTCCTTGAAGTGCCAGCACTCTATCCCGCCCGTCCTCAGGTCAGGAAACACATTACAGATCCACGGCACATATCATAGGAAGGATGTGGTGCACGCATGCAGCCCGCTGTTCACTGCCCAAGTTCACACCCACAGGCCCGTGTGCGGCGAAGCCCACTGCCAAGCTGCTTTGAAGTGGCTGTCACTGCTCAAGTGGGTCTTTTTTCTGTTGTGTTTTGATTGTTGGCCAAAATTTCTCTCCAGTTGTAGGTCGTGTTCGCTTTCAATCATGAAGGACTGCCTGGTCAGAGGAAGGAGCAGCACAGCAGCATGTCTGAATATGAATTATTTACAGACTGATTACCTGTGAAGCTAATGCATTAAGTGGTAGGGGGCTGGACAGTGAACCCTCGCAGCTCCAAGCAAATGTATGAGTTGGAGTTCTTTTCTTTAAATAATACTAACGTTTCAATCTAATACTAACTTTTCTCTTCACAAAACAAGTAGTAAACATACCACTGACATAATGTCACTTTATAAAGTCGATATAGCGAACATTACAAACGTTATGGTCATGGGATGAACCCCTTTTGATGAATCCTCTCGTTTTCCAGGAGATCCCAAAACTTGTTGGCAAACAGTTAGTGTTTATACACAGTCAAGGAGGTTTGTTTGTTTGTTTGTTTGTTTGTAACGGAGGGATGGGACATGGACCAAAGAAGAACCCATAGAATTTTTGTACAGATCCAAACTAATGGGTGGATTCAGAATTCGTTTATTTCACTTTAACATGGAAATATAACAGCTTTATTTTGACATTTTCACTGATTTCCAGGCAATCATTCATGCATCATGATGCCAAAAAAAAACTGAAATATTTACAGAACTAATGTAAATGTTTGTGCAGACGGATTGTATTTAGAGAGACTGTTGTTCAAAATTGACCCCTGGACTCTGAAGGTGTTTTAAACAAAATATAGTTGGGTTAAGCGGAGAGGATTATGTATTTGGACATAATTTTTTTAATACTAAAGCTCTATTCAATTCAGGAGCTTGAGTTAGTTCCTGTCTCGACCAGTGGTATTAGTGTGTGATATGTGAGCGGTCGGTGCACTCACACCCATATGGGGTATATAGCCGCTGGGCAGGAAAAGCATGGGTCCCCTCTGGTGCAGTTCATTGTGCCCCTTTTCCAGTCAGCAGAGGAGGCAACAGCATCCGGCTGCGGCGTGCCCCCGAGGGCCATCCCGGCAGTCCAGAGGAGTCGCCACTGTCACTCTGTTTATCCGACCTTTCACCTGACAGCAGGAAACAGGACGCCGGGGCTCTCGTGTGTTTGCGAAGATAACCGAGAGCCCGCCTATCCTCGCTGTTTGGAGTGTCAGAGATTGCCTGTGTGTTCAAACGCTCCGGTCCAGGTGCAGGGGAGTCAACAACCCTCCGGCTGTCGCTCTTGCCGAACGACTCTGGATTCCCATCTAGTGCCGCGTTCTCGGTGGCGTGCTCTGCTTTGATGATGCTTAATAACATCCTTGATTATTTCAAGTGAGGTCGTGACAGTGTGCAGTGCAACAGCTGCAGAAAAAGAATCCAAGACAGCGTTTATTTAAGAAAGAAGTGATCTGGTTTATTACTTGTATCAGCAAATTTTTTTTACAATTACTGTTTTGTTTGTTTGATCTTGTACACTATGAAGCATCTCAACGATATGACAACAATGCAAAATGTGCTGCATGGACTGAATCCCAGTCGTTCTCTCAGCCACAACTAATAAACAATCAAGTGCATGATACCACGTGTTCTAGGCACATGTAAAGTGTATAAATGAACGTGCAATGACAAATCAACAGAAGCTTAATCAGCATAAGAAACTCATAAAGTGCTATAAAGTAACATCAAGAAACATCCTAAATAAAAACTTACCAACGTTTCATTTCAGACTAATGTATAAATCAGGTAAATCTATTTTATTAAACAGAATCTGAAAGTAAAATTCTATTCTGTCATGATGATTTGACTCAAAAAAAAAAAACAGTTTAGAAATGAGTCGACAGACAGAGATAATCATTAGAAAGATCAGGTCTACATGTTGAGCTGATCATTGGCTGAACAGTGTGAAGCCTGAGATTAGATGCCTCTCAGCTTCACTACATTAAACCCGAAATGATAGTGTGCTTTTAATGCTTTTGTGCTGATCGCACCAACAGCCTTGATGAGCCTCTTCAGATATCTACAGTACAATGAAATTATTATTTAAAGTGGAGATTTGCATATCATTTCTTTAAAGATGTATATTGAATATGAAATAGAAGCATCTGGTAATAAACAGTCATAATCGCAACTAGAACCTTCTTGTGATATGGCACCATAAAGTAAACTACGGCAATAATATCCTCAAAGTAATGTGTGAGAACAGGCTTTGGCCAATAAGTGAATTGACAGCTCCTACAAACTAAAAAGCTGTTAAAAGATGATTGTGGCCATGTTAGCCGGACAGCCAAACAGGCGGGTAGTGGAGGAGTTTGATAGGCTGAGGTTCCTGACTGCTGCCGCTGATGCACGGGCTGAAGAAGGGGAACACCTTGCCCCTCGGCCCATTGGCAAACGAGTAGAGCAGACTCATGTCGTCTGCATTGTAGAAGGACACCCTCCTCTCCTCGCAGTCCAAGAAGACGCCGAGCCTCTGGGGGGAGGACCCGAGCTGCAGCCTGGTCCAGGGCTGGGTGCCGGCGGAGTACTGGTTCCTGTTACGCAGCCGCAGAGTCCAGTAGCCGCTTTCTGGTCCCAGCTTGATCCGCGAGTGTCTGTCCACGGCCTCAGAGGCCACGCCCAGGTCCCATTTGGGTTTGGAGCCCACTTCCACCTCCCAGTAGTGGCGCCCTGTGTGGAAGCCCTGGGCAGCCAGAATGTTTACGCACTGGAGGAAGCGCTTGTTGTTGTCCGAGTGCCATGTCATGCCGTCACATTCGACCGCCAAGGTTTTATCCCTGGAGACTCTGACGCTCGGGTGCGCTGTGTCAACATCAAACGTTAGCGGGGACGGACCTTAGGGATAAAACAATTAATAAAGTGATAATACTGATGATTTACTCAGTAATAGAATTCAACAGTTTTCAAATCAAATAAATATCCCATCACTGGAACAGTGGTGTCATCACTGTGATTCTGTTAGCGCTTCAACATCTTAATTACTCCCCTTTATGAGGCAGCACTGGTTTTTGGCTGAAATCTTTTCCCTGTGAAGCCCATAAGAGCTGGCTTATTACCTGGCTTCAAAGACTTGAACATCTTTCTCCATGTGATGTACTGTAAGGGGGCCATGTATTTGTTGCTGAAAGTGTTTATGTCGAACTCTGGGGCAGCATCCACCTGTGTATATGGTCTGTGGTGGGAAAAAGGCAAACAAACTTTGAGCTCTGCACAAATCCAGTTAGAAATCAAATAAGCACATGACAGGTACAAAGTGCAGAAGGCAATCAGTAGAAACACTAAAATGAACACTTACCTTAGCTGTGGGAGCTGCAGCAGGAAATGAAAGAAAATCGGGTTAAAAAAAACTGTAGTTTCAAACAAATCAAATTAGATGACATGCTATTCAGATATGATGAATCATGGCCCGACAGCTACTTTGAGAAACACAAACATCAATACACATTTAGACTTTTTGTCCGAACTAAGGCGCTCACCTCGGTCAGTATGATGTGGTCAGTGGAGGAACTAGCCTGCTGCAGCACTCTCATGTTCTCCTCCAGCTCCCTCACCGCCAGTTTGACAGCCTCCAGGTGGCGCTGGACCTTTTCCAGCTCATCCTCCTGCTCCCTCCTCAGCTGCTCCAGCATACACGACTCCTCATCGTCCAGTACCTGATGGAGAGCTCGGAATTCCGCTTTGACACGGACCTGCAGATCTGCTCCAGATTTCTGAAGGGAGGATTCAGTGATGTTAAAGCAAGATTGTATTTAGGCAGCGCTGTAATTTTTCCTCAACCACTTAAGGAGTTAGATAAGATGCCAAGTGGCTTGTCTTAACAAAACACACCCCGCATTCTCTCGCTATCCACTTCCACTCTGTCTGCGTGTTTGTAAGGAGGGTTCCCAATCCAAACAGCAGGGACTGACAATAAATTATACACTCTCCAGCAGCGAGTCTGCATTAATGCTGATTTACTGACCATGATGATCGTGTTATGTTCCTCATGAAACAGGCTCTGTACAAACGTTAGTTTCTCGCGAATACTTGCAAAAAATTCACTCATAACCTGCTCAAACTAAGACGGGCATTTAATATTGTCATACAGACATTAAACATTAAGATGACGTATTTAAAATCAAATAAACACCTACTCAAAAGGTGGACGATTCAATTTGATTGTATATAAGCATATATTAACAGTCTTTTGCAAAACCTGAGCATCTTGTATACATGAGCATTAAAAACCAAAAGAAAACCGCCAGCAAGGCAGAATGGAGATATAATTAATTACTAATATTAAGATTTTAATATTGTTTTTCATTTCATTTACATCTATGGTTATGAAAAGTTTTGATTGTGAACAGGAACTGTCGACCTGAGGCTTGCTGCTACATTTATTTCCTTCACTTTAGAGCAGGAGACTTCATTCGGGCGCTAGAGCAACTATTAATAAGATTGATGCTCCATCACGGAGGGCTGGGTTTTAGAAACACCCAATTACTCCCACTCGAGTGCACTTTTCTAAAGAGGAACAAAAATGAGACAGTGAAGCAACACTTTGCAGCAAAGACAAAGTGTCTTCGAGAGGAACAAGAGGAAAGATTTCCTGTTCATCATCTCATCACAGCCTGCACGGATAAACTCAAGCTCTTTACCATCCATCTGCCTTAAGTACATTAGCTATGCTTTCCTTTCTGTCCCCTGTCCTAGTGCCATTACATGTATGCAAGTCTTGTCCATTTTTTATGTAACTTGAAGCAAAAGTAAAGGTTCTTGGTTTAATGCAACAGGTTTTCTCTGCCAATGCAAAATTAACGGAAACATTATCCTGTAAGGATTCCCTCTGCACAACTGACACTAAAATGAGTCAAGTGTTAGACAGATATTTATGCAGCCAAGCAAAAACCCATTAGGTTTTACATATCAAAGCTCCAAGTGTCAATTTCCACATCTGCAAACACAACTAAACATGCAGGACGAGGTATTGCAAACAGCCATTAGAGAGGAACATGTGTGTTCTTATCTGTTAAGTGCTGCCATCCCTCCAGTCTCCCTCCCAGGGCAGTGTTGTACCTTTATTGTTTCCATCTTGTCTTTCTCTCTGTGAAGACTGTTGAGGTAGTCCTCCCTCCGCAGGCGGTGGCTCTCCAACGTCTCTTTCAGCTGTTTCTGGACAAGAATTATGCAAAAACAAATCAGCGTGTGGACAGAAACCATGGCAGATTAAATAAATAACTAGTCAATAACTAAAAAACAATGTAGTGTGCATAACTTTATATACAAAACAATGATAAAACCTTAACAGAGACATGTATATATTGTATAAATTGTTAAGTTGGGTTTTGAAAAGATTCTGAAAAGCAGGGAGGAGAGAGAGAGAGAGCTAATGAGAGCGTGAAACAGAGAGAGAGAGAGAGAGAGAGAGAGAGAGCTGGGAGGGGCTGAGTGAATCTATGCTTGCAACAGTTTCATTTTAATTTGGTTCATTATGATCATTACATTGCTACAGGACTAAATAGATTATCGCAAGACAATCTAGGCAATTTAGGGAAACACTGCACTGCATCGCCGACTATGCTCCTACAACCAGCAGCTCCAACTTGTTAGGGCCGGTTTCTCAGTGCAGGACCCCAAACAGTGAGTTTATTACTAATTACAATTTTGTATTTATTTTTGTTATTGTTTTTTTGTTCATCAACCTGCACATAACAAGCTCATCAATCAACTCTTGTGTTGAGTTCACAAGCTTGCTGATGTGTTTTTTGCATTTGGAGTTGGGCGTCGCTTTCATGCCGCAGGCTGTGAGAGACGACCCCCCCCCCCCCCCCCCTCTTATGAAGTCAGTTTAATGAGTCGAAGTGCAAACAGAAAAAGGGCTATACGATGCAATTACGTCATTAATATGTTACTTATTGTGTTGCTGTACCATAACATGTACTATATGGTCCAGCTGTGTGCTAGGTTTTGACCTGGTCTTGTTTGTCAGAGCATTTGCAAACATCTGATCAGAACCAAAAACCCTAACCAAACAGGGAACGATAGCTAATCAAGGGTAGGGGCAAATTTAGAGAGATATGGCAAAATCTACAAGGTGATTTTTTAAAACAAATAAAAACCCACTGAGGAAAAGGAGGACGAAGCAACTGCCAAAAGAAAGTACTGTGTGAGATGGGGATTAGGCGATAACAGATGTTGTACACAGTGATGACGAGGCCGTAGTGAAGAGTATGGCAAAGGCAAAAAATGACACAACTAGGGTTGCAAAGGGGTGGAAAATTTGCAGTCAATTTTCGGAAACTTTCCATGGGAATTTAAATGCTGAGCAATAAAAACTTAATTCAAAACTCTATTTTAAAGTTGTATGGAATGCAGCAAATGCTGCATGTTGAATTTCAACCCTCCACTGTGCATTCTTCGATCTCATGCACAGATAATTCCCAGCATCCTGCACACTACAGCAGGGCTATTGAGGCCTGCTGTAGTGTGCAGGACTAGTCCGGTAACTTTCTATGATATTACTGGGGGAAATATTTTAGCATGCTGATTGAAGATTGTTCATCTGTTCATCTGGCCTATTTATATTAATTTATCCAACAGTTGTTAATATTTTTACAGACGATTCCAATTGTTTGGCCAACAATTTATAATTCTAGCATTGCATTAGTTTTTATTTACAAACTTTTTTCTCATCTTATTCTACAGAACAATTCCACCATCTCTATTATTCCCGTTAATACCCATATATTCCCGTTAATTCCCATGGAAACTTTCCAACTTTGAATATTCCCGGAAATTTGCAACCCCTAGACACAACTCATCTGTCATCAGAAATAAAACGATCAAACTGGCAAACATTCATGAAATGGTATTTTCAGATCCTGGACAGATGTCAATAATTTAACACTATAATTGTGTTTTGTTTTGCCACATAGCCTGTCATACAAAGTAATATAAAGTGAGTGTAGAGTGAACTTTGTCCTGAGCAATTCAAGCGAGATATGTTTTAAGATAAGGGAAATAAACACAGATGTTGACTTGAATAGAAAACTAGAACACTGTATTCAAAACGTACACAACTCAAAGGTTACAGAACGCTTATTGATAAATAATTTATTAACTCTGGAAGTTATTTGTTTAAGATTACCACTCTACAGATGACCAAGAATAAAATGATGGAAGGAAGCCAACAGGATGATGGTTACTCTATGTAGACTTAGAGGGGCGAACTCACCTCCAGGTTCTGGATGTACGAGTGCGAGGTGGTGGCCCTGACCTTCTCCACCATGGCGGTGACCAGGTAGTTGGTCTGAAACTGCCTGCAGGTGAAAACCTTGCGGCACTGTGGGCAGGTCACGGGCCCCTGGGTTCCCCTCCAGTACCTTGAGATGCAGGGTCTGCAGAAGTGGTGCATGCAGTCCAACATGACCGGGTCGCGGAACAAGTCGCAGCATATGGCGCAGGTCAGATCCTCTCTCAGGCTGTTTTTGGCGGATGGAGGAACAGCAGGGGACGCAGCCGCAGTGGCCATGATGAGGGCTTCTTCCCTCTGCAGTGAGTCCAAAGTGAGGAAATGAAAGTAAAAGCATGGAGGAGAAGGAAGAGGAGAGGAACACACGGTCAAAGGGGAAGGAAGGGGGGGGGGGGGTACAAATACTTTGGATTAGCTGAAATTCAATGATATCAATACAAAGTTCACATTTTACGTGGAGAAACTTCTGCTGTTTGTCCCATGAGCTGCAGCACTGTGTGAGTCTGGATCCTACAGAGCAGACCTCACCTCTGAAACACGACACACACAAAACAACAACAATAACAATAACAACAGCCTGAACACCTGAACACAAGTCATGTGCAACCCACAGTTAAGAAGCAGGTGATCCTTCACGGGACTGTGTGAGGTCGCTCTGTTTGGACAGGAGGTTTGTTTGGTATGACGTCGTTTGCGTTTAGCGACGTACAACAGCCCGTAAACAACCTTTTCGAAAACTGTTAACAAGCCAGAGTACAATTTAAACACTTTGACGACATTCAGCGATAAGTTGACGCTTTAATAAACTCACGTTTCGTCAGTAGTTCGGAGAAAGGTCTCTTAGAGCTGGACTCCGCTCCTCTGGACTGCTGGGAAAGAACAGGACGTACACACGCACTGCGCATGCGTCCACTCCAGCCCGCTCCTCTGATTGGTCAATGCGTCCCACAGTAAAGAGCAGGAAGTGCAATGATTTTATTTGTATTATTGTTATTATTATTTAGCATTTTCAAACCTTACCAAACTCAATAAGAGACTGTATAATTTATAATAAACATGATAATTTGAACAATAGTAAGAAAGTTAAATTATTTTATTTTATCATTAATACTAGGGCTTTTTTTCTGAAATATATATTCTGCTATAAAGTTGAGTTATGTCCATTACATTTGTCTTTTTCAGGATGATGAAAACACGTTGTATTATTCTTATTCTTATTGAACAATTTTCAAACCAGCAAAGAATATGGCCCTTATATCAGATACTGTATAATAGGTATATTGAATTTGTATAAATAAAACAAAATAACAGGTGCGTCTATATACATAAATGATAAGCAAGAATAATAATAAAAGGCAGATATAGAACTAAAAGATTGTAAGCCATAATAGAGAAAGAAAGAAAACAAGAAAAATCATAAATAAATCAAATAGATCCTTAAAAAGTTAAATTAAAAAAGACTACAGCTTTTTTTACTCAACCTTATTTTTACTAACCATGATGAGAGACATTATTTATTTAATCATTTATTATTTGCTATTCTATCCTCTGTGACGAGATTTTTTTTTTAAAGTTGATAAAGGGGCCCTGTACTTCAATGAAGAATTGAGTATTTAATCCCCCCCCCCCCCCCCCCATTTTAGCACTCTTAAGCACCGCAGGAAAGCTATTTAACATTCAATTCATTCAGTTGGACTCCTGTTTATATTTACACATAAATGGACATCAGAGACTCGATGAGAGGCGGAGGATCAGACTCTCCTTCCTTTCAACTCAAGGTTTTCAATGGTTAAAGTCTTTGAATAGGCCGCAGTCTCTACCTCTCTACTCATTTGAGGAACACTGAGAGCAAAAGGAAGATGGCGGAGTTGTCATTGGAATATGTAAGTTTGTGCGGTCTCCTCTCCCTTGTTCAATAATTCACACAGCTCACGAGAGACGGGCACAATGACCCCTGTGTAAAGATATCGTCTCTGATCATGTATATATATTAGGATCAGTGGCTCCAGTGCTCTGAGATGAGATGGACTGAGGCAGTGAACAGATTGAGAACAGTGGACTTTACAAACACGATCTCCAGCCATAAGGAGGTGAGTCAGAGCTCACTGTATATAGGTGCATGCACATATGAGCCCAGGTCTACTGATACTTAGCTGTCAGGACCTGCTGGAGATTTGACAGTTTGTGGCCAGGAGAGAAATCCTATATCGGGAATGCATTCAATCTGACAACCTTGACCCATGTGACCCATGTGGGAGGATGATTGAAAGAATAAATTGAGGCCGAGAGGCAGCCTGCCCTGATCAATAAGTGTTTTCTCTGCTGTTCAGTCAATCACCAATCATTACAAAATACAATACCACAAAGAGAAGTGGAGGATCTCGTACAGTGTTGCTCCTTCAACAATGAATCTCAGCTGGGATGATGAGAGCCGACTCTCAACAGCTCCAGGGAAATATTGAAACAAGGCTTGATCAAAACCAAACAACATCCCTGTAGAAGGTTGGAATGGTTTTTGAAATCGTCAAAAGCTCCTTTATTTATGTCTACTTTCAAGTGGCATCTGTTTTCAGGTCCTTTCCTTAATTCTTTTTTGGCCTTCCTACTTTGTCTCTGTGCCACAGCTCTGATAAGGAGAACTCATTTCAAACAGAGTCATGGGAGCTAGAGGTGTGTGAATCTGTTCCTTCACTCTAGATCCAATTTGAGTAAAGGTAAACTTTCTCAAGATGGGTTGAGTTTTATATTAATTTCAAGCACAGGAAATGTCCTTCACTGTTAAGGCTATAAGACATATACACAGCTTTATCAAACGACAAAAACAGCTTTGAGACTCCAGTTGCTCCAAGCATTTCCATATCATGAGAAGAAAAATGGCTCAAGCCAGGCAAGTATGAATATAAAAATAGAATGATAAATAATCTGTTAGTCAGAAGATAGTCTGTATATTGCAATACATTTGTACATATGTATAGTATAAGCTTTGCCTTTATATAGCCCTGTATGTTCTACTCAAACGCATTTTTATGTTCATGTAATAGTGATTTTTATGCAGGTTCCTCCTGGCCACCCCACTGAAAATTGCCTGGCTGAGCTATTAGTCAACAGTCTAACCTCATTTGTTTAAAGAATAAGAAATACAATCATCTGGGTAAAAGACATTCTCTGAATACTAAAATGTTTTTTTGAAATCCATTCAACAACAATTCTTCTTTCATCACCTTGGCACTAAAAACAACAATATGCATTCAGCAGGAACTTTAATCTCTTTTAGGAAGTCATGGGAGCTCACAAAAATGAGCTTAAGAGGGATTTGTGCGCCCATTGTCTTGGTGGCATATCAGCTAAATCTGACAGCAGGTTTTGTGCGTTAACCAACAATTGCTTGTTGCACAACAATGTGAAATCGTGTCACATGCAGGACAGTGTTGTGCCAGCCCACTTTTATCTGATTGCAGAAATTAGATCAGTAGAGACAGTGACATGATGGAGCCTGGATTAAAGCAATATGATGATGGGTTTGTTTACGACCCATGATTGCTCCAAAGTTCATGTACAGTTGTTCTCATAAGGAAGAAGGGAGAAATAGCAGGGAGGCCGTACAGGAAGTATAGTGTACGATAAACACATTTTAAATTATAAAAATGAAATAAACCTAATGACGTGTTGAGCATCTGAAATTGTTTTTCATTTGTTTTCTTTGCTGAGTAATGGAGTGGAATTGAAATAACCCACATGCATAAAATGTGGGTCCTTGGAGCGCATCCATTGCGCACATCTCCCAGCGACAGTCCCTGCCTGGCGCTGGGAGATGTGGATGCTCACAGACTCGCACTGAGTCGTTCAGACCTGCAGCCTCTCAGGAACGCACGGTCGAGCCACAAGATGCACACTGTGTGCTGCCACAGCTTGGGAGGAGCTTCGGGATTTCCCCCCCTCAATGTCTCTCAACAGTCTCGAGTGAAGACGCGCATGCAAGAGGAGAAATAGTGGGGAAAAGGTGAGTCCATTTATATGTGGATTTAGACTTTAAGTGCTTGTTGCGAGACTAGTTTGGGGACAGAAATGCTAAAAGGTATTCATGTCTCTGTTCCTCTGTGACAGTTCAACCTGTAGTTACTGAAACTACATGTGCGTAATTTGGATACGAGGTAAAAACCATTTGAAAAGGAGCATGGAGCAAATTATTTGCCACAGCAGAGTGTTGGCTTGGTTTGTGCACCTGTCTGCTCGGTTGAATACGCTCTGAGGGCTCAAGTGGAGTTATTTGAATGCGCCCTTTTCAGTGAGTTAAATAAATGGCGACAAATTACGCACGAACGAAGCATCAATGCGCGTTTGATTGGGAATGAGGCGCCTCATCATAATCTGACGACGGAGCGTGGAGCTGATTAGAATCCGGTTTCAGCTTCTTTCGGCTCCAGCAGGTGGATTCCTCATGTGACACAAGCCCGCCTCAAGTGTAGGATTACCATCTCTGATCAGAGGAACCGGGCGCTTTGACAAATTACTGATGCTTTGTAAAGTGCCCGTGACGCCTGCAGTCGGCTGATAAATCCATGCAGCGGGTCCGTCCGTGGCTGCGCGTGCTCTGGAGACAGGAGGGTTACAGGCATATAAACAAATACATATTTTTTTACTTTATTGGCAGTGCAATAATAGTTTGTATGACCTCGTTTTTCAGGGATCCTGACTTATACTGGAAGTCATTTCAAAGCTCCTGGTGTGTCTGTTTGTGTTTGTGTGTGTGTGTGTGTGTCCTTGTTACCTTACTCTGCTTTATGTCGCACACCTGAACATTTAATGTTGTTTACTTAAATCCCAAGGAACCCAAAGCCTGAATTCATGTGTTTAATTTCTTAAGAAACGCATCTAATGAGACACATTAAACATATAAACAACAAAAACACACAATTACATATTGGCGTATATACACTACACAAACACACATAAATGTATGCATATATACACCACGTACACATATACACCACACACGCACATATAATCCACACACAAACACACACGCTCAACACACACACTTATCCACCACATATACACATCAACCACATATTCAAATAAGACACACACATTTACTCCACACCTACACACAAATGTGCCATATATACACACATACACAAATACAATACACACACAGATATACCACACATACTGTATACACATACACATTTACACCACACACATACATACCACACACACACATACACACTTGTAGCCTCAACTGTTTGTTGCCTGAATCCACTTACTGGTGCATACAAGACAATAAAGCAACACAATCATGCGACAAAATAGCATTTACTCCAATTTCAATTGAAAAAAATTAAATATATTTTTCCGTTATCGTTCATCATAACACATTTTTTGAAAAAGCAATTGCAGCAGTAAAGTGCAGTCTGTTCAGTGATCTGCAGAGAAACTGTCCACAGGAACAGACCCAGGGCGACAAAGTGTGTCTGTCACCAAAGCAATGACCACCTTAATGTTCTCCTGATTGGGTCAAATCAGTCGGACATGCTTGTTAGTCGAAAAAGGTCCAAATTGGATTAAGGGCCATAGGAACTCAACGAAACTATGACAGTGTCCTGTTGACATTCCTCTTACTCGTTCACCTTTAACATCAAATTAGAATCCGCTTTTGTTGAAAAGCCATTTGCTGAGACTAATATCAATTAATGCAATTAGCATTCATCAGCTCGATTAGAATCTTAACAATTATTCAAAGGTCAACTTTGACATTAAGTTTTTGTATGCATGACTAGACACTCTCTCTGTATTCAGCCGGAGCTCCCAGCCAGGCGCACAGGTAAATTGACAGGAGAGAAGACAAGAAAATGATTGGCTAAAAAAATTTATTTTTAAAAATAGACTTTGTTGTATTACATGGGCCGCCGCAGGTCTCTCTCTCTCGCTCTCTGTCAGAAATTAGGCTCACCTCACGATTTCCATTTCTGAAATGCAGAGTGAGTGTGTGAGCAGTCTGCAGCTCTAATGATGACGCTTTGAACTGACTCACTCCCCCCAAACACACTTCTTCCTCCATCATTTCCCTTTAGCCATTGTTATGGCACAGGTTGTTCATATTTCTTGGGAACGCTGCTCGCAGTCGCCAAATTAATGCATGCACTGTACCTCAGCCCCAGGCGGTGCTCTTTTAATTTGAATACCTCAAAGTTAGAAATATAGTTGGTCTTTTCAGGATGGTCTGGAATAAGGGTATGGAGCAAAAGCTGGTTTTCTATTGATCATCATCTAACTGAGATGGGTATTTCAGTTTTTTCATTTCTTGCGTAATGCCATTTCGTGCTGTTGTTGTAATAGGTTTCAACAGGGAACTCTCTTATCTTCCTAACAGCTCTGTGTCATTGCTCTCAAGTTAATTACTACATGACTTTAATAACAGTGTGTCCTTTACAATGCAAACTGCTCTTCAGGATATGAGGAGAATAATGAAATAGTGGTGTATCAATTCTGTTTAGTCCGGTTTCATTAGAAGTTAGATTTAGGAGGAGGAGAAAAAGCCCCTGAATATAAACAGTGTTTAGTTTTGTGCAAACACAGTTGTTAATCTTTGGCAATGGGAGGCCAGTGAGAGATCGTGTCCCAAATGACATGAACTGCACTCATAACTCTGACTGGTTGCTTTTGATATTCATATTTAAATGTAGGCTGATCATGAAGCACGTGTATAACCCTTCTGGGGAACACAAGCGACAGATGGCAGTGACATGACAATGCAGATCAGGAGGGTTGGAAATTCGAGAGAGTAGGTGAAAATAAGGGTTCAGTTTGGCCGAGATCCCCCCCGCTTATCCCTCAAAAAGGACAAGTGGTATAGATAATTAATAATAATTAATAAACAGCTTTGACCTTTAAGTATTTTTCCAGAATTCCTACCCTTTCTTGTAAGAACAATATTCTTCTTGGCCTCCCTCAAACACTGATTTTATTGCATGTGCTTTTTCTCTTCAGGAGCCAGCAGGGCCTCGATCCGGCATCAAAATGAGTCCCCAAGGCTCATCCAACAACACAGAGGACGAAGGGGAAGCTGGTGAGAGCGACGCCTTGATTCTGGTTAACGACAGCATGGGTTTGCACACACCCGGTTTCCAAACTGACATCACCAAGCACCCTGGGGTGCAGATCCCGTTGATCATGGCGTACTCCCTCATCATTCTGCTGGGGCTGCTGGGCAACGCTCTCGTCATCTACATGATCATTCGCTACAGGACCATGCGAACTGTGACCAACTTCTTCATCGCCAACCTGGCCCTGGCCGACCTGTTAGTGGACACTCTGTGCTTGCCCTTCACTCTGGTCTACACTCTGTTAGACGACTGGAAGTTTGGGGCCGTGCTGTGCCACATGGTGCCCTTTGCCCAGGCCCTGAGCGTGCACGTGTCCATCCTTACGATGACCGTCATCGCCCTGGAGCGTTACCGCTGTATCGTTTTCCACCTCGGCCGGCGCCTCACCTGGCACTCCAGCTTCCTCATCATGGGGATCACCTGGACTACGTCTGCCGTCCTGGCAGCGCCCTTGGCCATCTTCAGGGAGTACCGCAGGGAAGAGATACCTTCCATCAACCTGCACATCACCGTCTGCTCGGAGAAGTGGCCCCACGAGACCAGCAAGGGCGGAGTCATCTACAGCCTCTCAATGCTGCTCCTGCAGTTCATTATTCCTTTAGCCATCATTAGCTACGCATACATCTGCATCTGGGTCAAGCTGAAGAATCACATCAGCCCATCCACCCGCAAAGACAGCATCAACCGCCGCAAAAAGACCACCAAGATGTTGGCGCTTGTAGTGGTGGTGTTTGCTTTCTGCTGGCTGCCGTTCCACGTGCTCCAGCTGGCCAGCGATCTGGACCTGGCACTGCGGTTTAAGGAGTACAAATTGATATACACGGTGTTCCATATCGTGGCGATGTGTTCGACTTTTACCAACCCTCTCCTGTACGGGTGGATGAATAAAAACTACCGGAACGGCTTCCTCATGGTCTTCCGCTGCGAGGATAAGCCAGATTCTTTCCACCCCGAGGCCTCATTACGGACCCGCTCCATACGAGGCCAGACTCTGAACGGTCGTAATGGCGGGCACCCTCCCACCGCTGTATGAGATTAACGTAACTTTTTAAAGCCTGTAGGATAAGATTGAACACACTGAACACACCTCTGCTTTGTGGCGCATGTGGTTCAGAAGCAGCTTTTTGACTTGAATTAATCTATGTTTGTCACTGGAGAGGGCTCAAAGCTTTGTATCTAAATGGCGTTATGTAAGGCTCTTGTTTACTTTGTGAATGGTACTTGTGAAAATACATTTGTTGAACCTGTTCAGATATATGTGGAAGATGTTTGCTAAGGTGTTAAGTAACTTGGTACAATGTATAATGTGTTCTGTCCGTTTCTCGTGTCCAATTTATAATGCTCAGCTGCTTTGCCTTACCTGAGGCTATTGATGTGTTCAAACTCACTGAAGGGAAGATGTCTATGGAAGTAAATCTGTGTCATCGGGATTTGAAACAAAAAAGACATTGAATTTCTAGCACTGAATATTTTTGCATGGAAATTATGTATTTGAATGTTTTTCAACGTTTAAAATTCAACCGCCAAAAATTCAACCTCCAAAATTTCAAGATCAAAAAATACAACCGCAAAAAATTCAACTTCAAAAATTCAACCTCAAAAAATTCAACCTCAAAAAATTCAACTGCAACATCCGGGGATCCAAGGAGGAGCAATCGATTCCAGATTCAAATCCCAATGACACAGATTTACTTCCATAGATGTCCACTATGAGAACAAGTTTCATTTTTCACACTTCCCTTTTTTTTGTCGGCTGCTCGAAACATTTATATGACTGTTTTTGTAATGAATGAATCCAACTGCTGCATTTTGGATTAGCTGCTGTGTAATATTTAATCCTCATCCAAGTCACCAGTGGCTGCCGCTGCTGATTTTTCTCGCCAATCAGGAAGGTAATTGTGTTCACATCCAGCTGCTCCTGATCAGACAGACCAGCGGGGTTCCGGGTCCAGATGAATGGGATTGGAAGCCGCTGAACCGAGAGCAACAAGTTCTTGATGTATTTAATAGTGAGGGAGGCGGCTGCTTTGAGGGTATTAAAAAAAAAAGAGAGGGGACTTGGAAGAAGAAGTGAAGTGAAAACCGTTTTTTTCTGATAAAGTGTCCTTTGCTGTTGGTCTTTCAATGACGGAATGAGGTGAAGCTCTGTTTCGTGCCTCTATGTGAAATAAACAGACATTCACTTCAAATGAAGTCAGATTGGGGCATTATGGTATTTGAACAAATATGTGAACCACTTTCAGCCTGATACTTACACTACTCAAAACTAATGGGGGAGTTAATGCATGTGCTGCAGTGCATGTAGCCTGCACACTGAAGGTAATAAACACTAAATAAGTGATTATGCAGAACAGTGACTTTATGTATTTCAATTAAATACGAAATTTCCATGTAACCTTTTAAGGCTCAAACTAAATCGTCGTATTTCAAAGTGTTTTCTATCATGTTAAGTTTGTGTGAAAAGAGTGATTTAATAAGTTCAAGTTAAACTCAAATTTATACATTAAACCCGCTTTAACTTTCACTTTTCACACTTTTCACCCTCAAGTGATTTGGTTTATTACTCAACATGATGGAAAAAGACGTCATTAATTGCGACCCTTTACATTGAAATTACATAATAAAGGTACATGGAAATTGTATTTTTAATTATAAAACATAAAGAAACCATTTTAGGCAGAATTATTTTTGTTGAGTGAAAAAGAATGCGACTGCTGGAAAATCCTAAAGATTGTGTAAATAGAACCAATCATAGCATTTTTCTTTTGACACAAAGGGAAAAGTGAAACTTATTCCTGCACATACACTTTCACCCAACATCCAATAAAGCATTTAGTGAAGCAGACAAATGTTGCCACAGTGTGATTCATTTTTTAGCAGAGAAAATAAATAGAAAAATGTGCTGGTTTCTTCTCGACACCCACATTATTGATTTCACGGCTTAGTTTATATTCCCCTGTTTGCTGTGGATTATAATAGAAGCTGCAAGCCTTTTATCGGGACCATACCAGCAGACCACAACATTAAGTTTGGACCCATTAGGCGCTACGGCTCATGGGTGAAGATTGCAGACAAGAGATAGTTTCCGGGCTGATTTTAGCGGTGCAGAATAAATGATCCATCTGTTCTCTCAACAGTGGGCTTAAGGGGTGCATGCACAAAAATAGCAAGGCGAGGGCAGATGATTATGCTAATGAGTTAAAGTGAAGTATTAGGGTTTCTGGTTGATGTTGTTTTTAATGGAGCCTCACAGACATAGTCATTATTTGTGTTCTACATGAAAGGACATTTGATCCAAAGTGTGTGAAGTGTCCTCTTTGGATAACAACCGCTCTGGTGGACACTGTGGGGCATTTACACAGTCGTGTGGCGCCTCCTAGTGTTCTGACTGAACCTCACAGATGCATCAACACCGGATGTGTCGCGGAGCGTGACCTTCCCTCTGGATCCAGCCTCGGTGTGTGAGACGGGACCTGTGCCCAGGCAGCGCGGCGAAGTTCGTCCCGACAGCAGCAGCGAGACATGCTGACACGTATCTCCTGAATGTCCATGTCCCCACACTGGTAAACACCATCTGCGACGTCCGAGGTTCGATGCCGTTGCATGCCGAGGCGAAGGGGAACTTCCGGGTCCTGGCTTCTCATCCTTATCTCGTGCTAGCTTAGCTCATGCTAACGAGGGAGCTCAGCGGTGCGGACGTGACAGATGGGACAGCGCCGTTATAGCTGACGCAACCTCTTTATAAGTGAGTTTATTTTGTTCGTGTGGTCGTGATGTGAGAACACAGGCTGATCCAAGGCACGCCAGTGAACTCCCTGGTGTTGTTAATGCGTTCTGCTGTCGAGTAGCTGTTAGCTGGAAACTTCCTGAAAGTGTGTGTCGGTGGCTTTCGCTCATTCTACCTGTGTCTGCACATTCATTCGGTCATTGGCAACTTTCCGTGTGGCCCCATTTTGTCTACTCGGGCTACGAGCTGGCTGGAGTAACGTAGTAAACTGATGACCTGTCGTGTTTGCTCTGTATTGACACAGGCTGCTGCTGCTGCCAGAATAAACAGTGGGAACCATGGTGAAATACTTCAGCTGCGCCGGTTTGCTCCAAAGTAGCTGGGACCAAGTGTGTATCGCTTTCTGGCAGCGGTATCCCAACCCCTACAGGTGTGTGTGTGTGTGTGTGTGTGTGTGTGTTTTCGATTGGGGGAAAGTGTTGGGATTTTTACTCAAAATGGTGGACTCACTTATTTCAACTCTACGCTCTACAGTAGCTAATACCACTGTGGTTCAGATGTTAATATTCATTTTATTAGATTTAATTGTCAAGAGATGTTTTTGTAGTTGTCACACACTTAAAGGTTCCATGGGTACAATTTAGGTGAAAGGGATCTACTGACAGATGTTAAATATGAAAATAATCCCAGTGATGTTTGTAATGTATGATCATGTAACGTGCACAAATTGTTGTTTTCTATTCCTTTAGAAATGCCTGTGACCCAAGCCTTTCATTGCCCACTACTGATGTATAATTGTTGTGCATATGCTAAATCTTGAGTATTGATTTAAATACTTCTCTGCAGAGGCTGCCTTTTTTTACAGTAGCCTAAACTGGACATGTATGACAACGGAAGGTACGTGAGGCATGTTCAGCTGTAACAAGCCACTTCACCACTAGATGTCTCTAAATTCTACACGCTGATCTTTAAACCCATGAACTGATTATGTGACACTGTTACAGAGAAAAGTATCCATCAATGATGGAGTTAAAGGTACAGTGGGGTGAATGTAGTGACGGCTAGTGGTGAAGTTGCATGTTGCAGCTCCAAACATGAAAGAGAACCTGTGGTAGAGTTCAGTTGTCATTAAAACCTCGAAAGATGTTTAGTTTGTCCTGTCTGGGCTACTGTAAAATAACATGGAAACCTTTGTTTTTTCCCAGTGAAAATATAAAGTTCAGGAAATTCACTGGTCCATGTTTAGTGTCCTACTCATATGATTGTTTAACACATATGTGATATTATCTTTCAGTGTTTAACTGCTCATTTAACAAATCAATTCGAGTCTAATTGGATTTGGGAAATGTGATGTTTTCTAACATTTTCTTGAACAAACTGTTGGGATTATTAATTAAGTGAATAATCATAATACTAAGTAATTAATCAAAATAAAGGTGCAGCACTATTGTCTAGTCAATCAACATAATGTCAGTGTCTTCATGAGAGGGACCTTTGTTTGTTTATTGGTTATTTAAAATGAAATATCTTTGTTGTTAATGCTTTGTTCTGTCAGTGAAAACTGAACAATGAACCATTTCATTTACTTATTGACAAAAGAATATAGAATACAAATAATCGTTGTTTGCCGCCTTACATAGAGTATTGCCTTAATCCATACCATTTCCTTCTCTCCCGCAGTAACCATGTTTTGACTGAAGACATCATATTCAGGGAGGTTACTCCATCCAACTGCCTGATTTCCAGACGTCTGTTGACCAAAGTCAGTCGAGCGCCTCGCTGGATGGAGCGGTACCTTCCAAAGCACATGGCCAGCCACGCCTACATCATCGAGGACTCTGTCTTGGACCCTCAAAAAAAGACCATGACCACACTCACATGGAACCTCAGCCACGCTCGCCTCATGGTAAGCTGGTGCTTGAATCTATATGCGCATAGCTTCGCTTAGAGTCGCAACACAGCCTAACGTTTCCCTTGTTCTTTGCCCTCGCCCCAGTCTGTGGAAGAGCGCTGCGAGTACGGAATTAACCCTGACAACAGCAGCTGGACAGAGTTGAAGAGAGAAGCTTGGATCTCCTCCAATGTCTATGGGCTCTCTAGAGCTATTCAGGTCAGTAGAGTGAAGTGGAGCTCGGCACTCCGTAACGACACGGAACAGTGGACTCTGACATGAACACTCACCCACCGATCTGTCATTTATAATCTGTTATATTCTGTGTTAAAATGCAACAGCTCAGTATACTGAGTGGTATATTTATTGTTCCATAAGTACAAACATTGGATGTGAGTTACAGGTTGCCGACACATTATTCTCTAAGAGCTTTTTTCCGTCTTGATTGACTGTGTGTCTTCTCTTTCCAGGAATTTGGCCTCGCAAGGTTCAAGACCAGTGTCACAAAGACCATGAAGGGGTTTGAATATGTACTGGCCAGAATGCAAGGTAACTTTCTCACTCGGTTACTAGCTTATTCACCTCTACTGACATTTATATGTATATCTGATGAATTGTGAGTGTGGTGTAACTAGTAACAATATAATTTGTGCATTGCACTTATGACTGGAATTAGCTATGAAAGGGAAACAAGGGCTTTGATGGTAGATAAGCTGTAAACATTCAGGTCAGCAGATTTAAAGCACAAGATGAACTGATTGTTGACATGTTACACGTGAGTCAAATCTTAAGTATGAAGAAGCCTATGTTGCGCTCGAGTTCACTCTGTTAAACACAAGAGCTCTTTGTCCTTCGTGTGTGGAAAGAAGGGTGTGGCATAGAAAGGAGTAAAACCACTGCCCAGATTATGATTTAATGTTTTGTTTATTTCAGCTTTATCATTTTTAAGCTTAACTAGTGTTTATAATGATAACAACAATAATCGTATTAATTATAATATGACATTTTGTCATAATACTATAATTACTATGAGAGAATTTAATGTTAAAATATGTAAAATGAGAAACATTAAACAAACAGCCTAGAAAATCCTGGAGATTTGTACATCTCTGAAAGCCGACTTTCACAGGCAGCTGAAGAATATCAGGGTATAGCACCTGAACAACATAAATACATCGATCAGCCAAATTAAGGTCAACATTGTATTTTCTCTGTAGGTGAAACTCCATCCAGGACCTTGACAGAAACGGCCACGGAGCGAGCGAGAGAGACAGCAATGGCAGCTAAGGAGAAAGCAAAAGACTTTGCATCACATGCCCAGAAGAAACAATATGTATGAGGATCTACTTGAATCACCGGTCGTGTAGATACTGACGCTGGGACAGATTCATCTTTACCCCCCCTCTCATTGTTCAGACAAGCATCAGGGTAGGGCAGGCTGATCCCAGTCATGGGTATGACACCTCTATGAGGAAGCATCCAAATGAAAATGGTGGGTGGACCATAAAAGGCCTGAGCTGGGTTCAAGAGCCTGTTCCAGCCTCCGTGTGTGTGCCATGCTGAATCATGCTGTTCCTTTATGATACCAGATCATCTCAGTATTTACCAGAGATAGAGATCGTAGAAAGGGACGGCCCAACATGGCAAGAGCTGCCATAAAGTGATAATAGCACTTTGCCAACCCTGACACAGTTCCTAAGACCTTTGTTCAACCTCAGTGCCCATTAACGTTTTAGCCTTCCTTTAGAAGAACATCATGTTGTTTTGTAATAGTTTCACATTATTACCAGCCTCTTGTCTAAGAAGAACACGCCACTGAATATCTTATTCCTACAAATGTTTGTGATTTACTTAAGTTGTTATTGTTTTTTTATTTGAGTTCCGTTAAGCCGCCACCCATCTTAATCATTTTACCAGGTTGAAGTTAATTGACTGAAGAAATGTCCATGTTGTTGGCAACCACAGCTTTATACACACAACATAGCACTGATGATATCGTTGTACAATCCGGTTGCCATGGAGAGCAGTGTTTTCAATTCCTAATGTGTGTAGAAAAGGAAACAATGACACCTTGTACATCCATCTCAGATCTGATGATACAACCCATATAAAAGTATGCTCTTACTGTATCAACTTTATATCCACTTGTCAATAAAAGGACAGTTAATTTGTTACCAGCGTGTTGTAATGACTTTGTACACTTATCTATGTGTAATAACATTCATTTTTTATCATTCTATCATTTTCGGGCTTAGATACCAGCAACTCCCACATACCTCCTACTAGCGATTTCAAACATCAAAATGTTCAACTCTTTCATTTTTCCTTTTACAACTCCTTGTAGCTTCTGAAATATTCAGCTTTTCCTGTAAATTGTAGGCGTTGGTCACAAACTCCTCCCACATAGTTAAACCAGTTTGAAACATTGAAACGTTCAGCTCGTTCACGACATGCAGGTCCCTGTTTTTCTTTTTCCAACTCTTCCTACTTAAAATATTCAGCATTTTCTGAAATGTTGAGTTTTTGTCCAAAGTATATGGTCTTACGCTGCAGGGCCACCTCACTTTAAATATATATATTGTGGAGAACCTTGTGTCCATCTCCGGTACTCTTTAACAGGGCAATCCCAAGAAAAGCATGATCGTGGTTTGCATATTGGTTTCCAGTTTCTCTAGCAAACAGGGATATTGCCATAATGAGATTTATGAGAGGGTGTAATAAAATAATAGAAAAATCTAACTTTTCCAAGCAAACTGGTACACTTCCATTGATACCTCCATGTAGGTTTTCATTCTACTCTGATATATTTATGCCTCCCTTCTTCCTCCATTTTGTTCTAACAATCAGTTGAGCAAGTTTCAAGATTTGACAGACCCTTATACAAACATGAAATAATTTCGTAATAATTTTCCAACTCCTAATGCTTTTTGAAATATTCCACTTGAATGGGCTTTTATAAAAGGCTTTTAGAGACGTGACATCATGCAAGGACCTTTACAGCTCTTGAAATAACCATATACAACATAAATATAGAAAATATTTATTCATAAAAATAAAAAAAAGATTACACCAGTACAAAATGCTACATAGTATTACTGGGCGGAGAGACTGATGAATTCATAGATACTATTAAAAGCTAATAAGGCATCTTGCATATACACAAGTGAAGGGAAGAAAAGCACCTTCAATTATTAAATATATAGCAATGAATAGAATAGATACTTGTAACACTGCATTACCTGCGTCTTCATTACAAGTGGAAACTACCTGCCTGAGTGGTGTACTTGTTGCATGCATAATCAACATTCTAAATGACAAATGCACAAGCAGCGAAGTGTACAGTCGTGACGACGGAAACATCAGTTATTATTAGCGGTGAATCAAACAGTGACTGTCATTAGGTGTGTGCACAGAGCCAGCTTAATGCTCACAGTGTCTCGTTTAACACAGGGAAGTCTCGCACTTCATCGCAGAGTCGTGTAGTAAAAAAAATACACCCAATTAAAATTCTGCATGGTTGAGTTAACTGCCGGATATCATTGTGCAAATATGACCAGTCAATGTCTCCCCACTGTTTTCCTGTCGGATATAACCACAACCTTTCTGAGATAAAAACAAGTGCAACGTGTGATCGTTTTGTGCAACAGAAGAAGAAAAAAAAAGAACAATACAATGACTGAACGTAACGTAGTCGTACAATAATACAAAACATAGCCCAGATTAATGTTTAAGTGCATGCTACCCATGTCTTATATAGTTTTAGTGCTAAAGAGAAGCTGTAAAGAATACTAGACCAAATCTGATTTAAGGTAGAATTCAGTACAGACATACTGGAGTTAAGAATAAGTTAAGAGTTTTGAATAAAAAAGCCCTTATCTGGGTTTGGAAAAGCCCTTTAAAAGATGATTAAACTGTTTGAATCCTTGTCGGTAACAAACACCTCATGGCTTGGAAAATCAAATCAAAGGCCATCAGTGGCTGATGCCAAAAATATACATATGCTTAATGTTACATCCACCCCAGCCCAGTGATTTTTACTGCTATTCAGTGCAAATGGACACAGCTCATTTACAACCGACATTATTGTTTAGCTTGTAGTCTGACATCATGTGAGGGGGAAAGTTGCTCCTCCTTTTTACAAAGAAAACAAAAGTGTTCGGCTGTACAGTAACGTCTCCTCCCATCGTCCCTTGCCTCCATTTGCTTGATTTTTGGAATGTTTTCACGTTTTTCTCCTCATCGATCTGGTGACGGCACGTTAAGCGACAGAAGGTTAACTGCCGTCATAGCCAGGCTTTGTCCATGCTGGAGTAACAGTGGTCTGCGTCAGCGTGTGTAATCAGTCCGTCAGGGTCCACACAGTCAAACACAATGCTCTCCACGTCAACCTCCACGTCCTCTGTAACAAGACAAAACATCGGATCATCAGCGGAAGGAAATTTGAAGAAATCCTCCTGTTATGTGGTACGTAAAACCAGGGCTGGGTCAGATGATCAACATCCACAGCTTTTATTTTCAATAATATATTTTTTATATTGATGTCTATCACAACTAGAGCCCAACTGACTTAGTGGTCAGCCAATAAATGACTCAAATAAACTGCTTTGCCATTTTTGGGTTATATATCAGCTGATATCCGTATCAGTCATTTTTTCCTTCCTATCTGTATCAGCCTAAAAAAATCCATATCAGTCACGTCTTAATCACAATATGGAAAAAGCTGAATAAAACAATAACTTAAATTTATTATGTTCTATAACTACAAACACCTCTTCTGGAGTGCGGAATAACACTTTTAAGCTGTTGATTACATTTTGCTAATGATTTATATATTTAAACAAAAGAAGCTTAGCTTAATACATATAATATTTTTTGCACAGAATGAGATCTTTGGATTTCCCCCCAAATCTGCATTTGGGCCACTTGACAGATGTACTCACACAGACTTAGAACATGGTTAACTATCATTTAAACTCTCTCTGCTGTGACTTGGCATTGTTCGGCGCACTAAGCTGAGAGGAGACCCACCTCTGTCGGAGTCCGACCTCTCGGACGACATGGTCGACCCCTGGCTGTTGTTCCTCATCCTCTCCGTGCCCCTCTGCAGCTGCTCCAGCCTCACCCGCAGCTCCCTCTGCTCCCAGCGCAGGCGACCCTTCATCTGCTCTGCACGCTCATCCTGGTCCTGCAGCTTCTGAAAGGAGGAGGCAGAGAGGAGAGAGAAAGGAGTTAGCTGTGGACCTTGAGACAAAGAGCCGATGGAACCTCGAGGCCACGAGAACATGGTCACTAAAAGGTTTGTTAACATCCTAGCCACCTAAAACTGCATATGCATAGAGTGCAAGGCTTCTGTGTGCACCTTAATGTGGAGCTGGGCTCGTCTCAGCAGGTTGAGGGTGGTGCTCCTCACGGCGTCGGACGAGAGGGGGACTTGTTCCTTGAGCTGGTCCAGGCAGTGCTTCAGCTGAGCTCGTCTGTAGAGCACAACAACAACAAGCAGCGACTCGTGAGGTTTGTCCCTTCCAGCAGCGGGTTTCAAGATGAGTGTGACCTTGAAGGTAGGATATATAAAAAAAATAAGTTACCTGTTTTTTTCCAGCTCGTTGTGAACCGACCTGCAGGGACAGACAGGAGGAGACAAGGTGGTTTAGTTGAGAATAATACATTGTGCTGCTCAGCAGTGACATTCAGGGTGTTGGTGTTTGAAAGGGGGCGTTTTTATCAAAGCAGACAGTCAGGCCTTCGCAGCCACACCCTCCTGTCAGTTGTGTTATGTCATATATTCACCTATTGCCACCAGCAGATATCTTCCTGCTCTTCTGTTTGCTCTTCCTATCCGAGTGACCGGGGCTGAGAGGCAGGACTGAGGCATATCCATGTTCTGCTTCTGTGCAGGGAAACACAACCGTCACAGCTGTGTTAGGAAATAAACACTTCTCCGAAGGTGTGGTCTCTGTTTTTAGCCCACGACGACAGACCACAAGTGTGTGTCTGGGACAAAGTGTTGGTTGGAACAGGGGAACAATACCCTGCCTTGTTTTCTTTTTTATAATTATACTCTTATTTATAAAATTGTGTTCACAGGTAAACATAACAATACTAACAACACAGCATGTCTCAAAATAAAGTTGCAAAGTGCTTCACAAATAGCAAAAAACACAAGTAAAAACAAACATAGAAAGTAAACATAAACGTAAAAAATATAATTAAAAAAGGAATAAAAACTCTACACGTGTGACTTATTGTTACTTTTACTGGTGTTTTCTGATTTGACTGTTTGCTGCTGTAGCAGTGCTAACCCCACCCCATTGTGAGGCTAATAATGGTTTAGTTTTGTATCTTGTAATAAATATAAACGATATTAAATGATTCATATGAAAGAGCTCCCGTGTTGTGACCGGTGATTTGTTATTATTAGGTTATAACGATCCTCATCCTCGGGCTTGAAGTGACTGAAGTGAGATGAGGACAAAGACTTTGTGCCGCTGTCATCAGCATCTTCCGCCGGGCGGTTTGCTTTTGGATTTGGCGCCATCACGCACCGATCCTTCACTTTGATAAAACCCACTCTTCGGTCCAGTGAAGAAGCCGAGGCGGTGGCTGCGGGGCGAGGCGGCTGAACGGAACTTGTGGCTGCGGTATACTTTCTGCCGGACTTTCATTCAGTGCTCCGAGCGCTCGGGGTTCCCTTTCAAACCGGGAGCAGATTGGCGCCTTCGAGTACAATGATGCCTCGGATATGTGGGTCACTGAGTCAAACGGAGAGGATCGCTTCTAATAAAGTCCCTGCACAAATAACAATCTCCCTCCAATCTCGATCCTCTGCGGTGTGTCGTGACCCTGCGGTGTGTTCTGATCGCATAGATTGTGTGTCTCCGTTGTGTATTTTGTTCAACAATGACCAACTTCCTCCCCCCCCCTGCAGACTGACAGTTGTCGGTTAAAAACATACCTCTCTCCCTCCTCTCCAGGAACTCGGCGGCCCGCAGAAGCACCTGGATGTTGCACATGTGGTCTTCCATTGCTGTTGTTGTTGTTTTCGCGGTAAATAAGCAGTAAACCGGGGTAAACAACCTTCCTGCGGCTCTGTGGTCTGCAGCCTGGAGCAGATGAAGCTGTGTCTGTGCTACGTCCACAATCGTCACAGCCCAGACACTGGTGCTGCGTTCAGGAACCCACTATAAACTCGGATATTATATCATCTTCCTCATATTGCCCGTACACGCCAGTATTTGCTCCTAGAAAAAGTGGTACACTTTGGTCAGCCAGGGTTTTATGGCAGTAGCCTACTTTTTGTATAAAACGGCAAGTAAACAAAAATAACCAATCATGAATCAAAGTTGGAAAAGACCCCTTTCTATGTAGGACAAAGTCATAAACACTGTCAAAGTAAACGTGTTTCTCAATAACTCCAGACCATGAAGAGGCAGCTGAACATTAGCCAGCTGTCAAATTTACATAAATGTTGATTAGTGTGTGTTTTTCGAATAAATCAATAAATTAATCTAAATTTTTAGATTTTCCGTGTCTAGTGAATGCACCGAGAAAAGACTTAATACGTCATTGTCAAGCCCCCAGCCCCTCCCCTCCACAGCACCTTTATTTTCAGATTTCTAGTGACACGCGCTTATGTAATTGCCCCAGGAACGGCCCTGGCAATGTTGGCGCCCTAGGCAAGATTTCAAATTACACACGCAAACTGTCATGCATCCCCAAGAAGTTTTGGACTGCATACTGATTTTTTAAGCTATAAAAATCAATAAAAATATATAATAAAAAATATTAAAAGAGTCTGAAATCAGCTGTAGTGATAGCATATCATGTCATGTCGACAAAAACAAACATTAATGATGTCCACAATCGGGCTGATTCTTACGTCACTATTGTTATTTCTTCTCCTCCTCTACTTTGCGGTGCAAGTGTCCCTACTATGCTGCCGAAATGAGTAGATAGTATACTTCTCTTTGTATGCATCATGCTCCTATGAGGAACTGTTGTTAGGTTGTTGTTGTTACGGTTTGTTTTTTTCTTTTTGTGCTTCCAGCGGAATCGAGTGGAACGGCATCTCGCCATGGCCGTACTCCGACTCCCAACGGGACAGGTTCTGTTTGCGACTTGGATTGTTGCTCTGGCTGGATTCGCTGCATGGTATCTGATGTGATCCCACCTCCAGTCTGTCATTTTGCTGTCGAGAGAGGGAGAAAGAGAGGGAGAGGGAGGAGAAACATTGAGGAGATTGAAACCATATAGGTTTTTAAAGCATGCTAAATCATCCAGTATCTAAAATCCCAAAATATGAAGGTAACTTTAAGTAAGGCTGTCAAATATATGTAGAAAAGTAGAAAATATTTTTTATCTGAAGTGAGTATCAAAACCAGCATAGAATGACACAGACACGTCCACAAACGATGATTTGTCCATCTTCTTAGTGTGCTTAGTTCCTTACGGAAATCAAATTAAAACAACTGAAACACTGATCTATGAATAATTATTTGTAATGGTGTGGCTGGCAGCACTAATGGGACATTCCACTCATATTTATCATAATGTCAGTATCATCTGTTTCTTTTAACAGTGCAACACTCATTTTTCTGTTCAATTCAAATATTTTTTAAGCACAGTCCTGTTTACACTGGAAATATTCTGTTTACATTATATATATTATAGCTTTTTCACATATTTCCTTATGTTTATATTGCCCTCATCTATAGTTCTTTATGTTTATAGTGCCTATTTACATCTTTATTAATCTTAGTGGATGTTTCTTATCTTTACCATCCCTTAGCCACAGTCAAATCGCAAATTTGACCTGGATTGGCACTGAATAAAAGCTAATTTTATGTTATCATTTTCATAATCATATGAGCAAGGATGATTGTAGTGCGACCTCTAAAAAGTAGGCTAATGGATATGGCTGCATATAGTCTCAACTTGTTTCAAAAGCATTTCAGTTACTGTATTTAAATTTGCTAAATGTTGAAAAACAGTAATTCCCCGTAACTATGTATATGAATGTTTTAACAAACTGCAAATTCCAAAAATGTATGAGAGGCCATTACTGGGATTACCCAGTATAACCCAGTATGATAACAATCATTGACTATTTTCTACAACTCAAACTTTCTTATTTTTACTTTTTTATTCAGGATAAATTTCTATTGCAGCTGATTCATCTTTCTTGATTGACTAGATTGAAACACTGGAGTAAAATGAATGTTCTCATGGTGAAGAATATGAGCTCCAGAGATGATTGGTTTGATGAAAAGACTCATATTATCTGATGTCGAAGCCGAAACGTAAGAATTTCCCACCTCAGGGTTTATAACCATGTTCAAGGGTAATGCCCATAGGTCGGTAAACCTGCAGTTGAAACAGGACACAGAAGTGTAAAAAAAAAACCTCAATCCCAGCCTTCATCCTTCTCATTACCTCTGCCAAGGAGGTTATGCCTTCACCACTGTCTATTTGTTTGTTGGCTGTTTTGAATGTTTGTTAAGGTTATGCAAAAACTACTGGATGGATTACTGCGAGACCTGGTGAAAGGATGTGGTCAGGGAAGGACCCATTGCACTTTGGTGCGAATGGATCAGGGCGCAGATTCCATTTTTACTTTTTTAACATTGTGATATAGGGTTTTTTTGTTAGACATTTCCATTGTTTTCAAGGAACAATTAATTGATTTGATTAAAAAATAAAACTGGCAGATTTAGGGGATGCTTATATATGAGTGTATGTGAATTCTGGTGCAGTTTAAGGAGAATGTTGAGCCTTTCCTAATTTATAGAAAGTATTGTTACAGATAAATAATTACAAATGTTATAAAGTTGAATTTTCAGTACATACTGTAACACGCAGAAAAAGGGTTTGAATAACTGAGCTGTTAAAGTTTCCAGACTGAGGCTGTATTCAGAGGAAAGTGGCAGGAGAGGTTTGACCTCACTAAATATGGCGGCATCCGGCTTCACTATCTGCGCATGACTGCAATGGGATTCTCCCTCTAGGAGTGAAGCCTCTTTGCCAGCAGTATCTTTAACCTATGAACTCCCGAGTGTGCCAGTCCTCCGCCATATTGACTGTTGTCTTGACTGGAGGAGATATAGAACATTTTGAGGTCCGAGAAGAAACGAAAGTGTGCCCCCCGAACCACCGAAACTGGTGCAAACTTGGGCAAAGCGCGCCATAAACATCGCGGCAATGGCGAGGAAGAAAAGCAAGCAGCCAGGGGTCGCCCAGAAGGAGCTGGCGCCAGGAGAGCAGACCGCACCGAAGAGCCCCGTCTCTCCCGGCGATGCAGCTGGCGGTGGCGGTGGAGATGCTGGGCTGGATCGGCTGGCCACCACCAGGGCGAACCAGGTAGCTAGCAGCAAGTCAATCGCTGCCTCTTTTTGAAAATAGGCTAGCTTAGCCTCTGCGCTAGCAACACTGTGCTAACCCAGGCATCCTCCATTGTGCTTTTATTCCGTGTAGCTAGCTCCTGCAGAGGTAAAGGTACACACGCACACACTGCTTGGTGGGAGGCTATTTTAGTCCTAACGTAGTAGTGGTGCTGGATGTGGGGGGTGTACGTCGTTCGATATGTAAATAAATAAATAACATGCTCAACTTGGCTAGCAGAATCGCCTACTCAGCCTGCCGGCTTTCGGAGGGCAAGTGTGCCTAGCGCTGCAGCCCACTTCCCTATGCCCGGACAGGTGACATTGTGCCTCGGACAGGTCGTCTGGTTTCCAGGGTTCACAACTCCTCATCCGCCCCAGCTAACGTTAGCCAGCAGGCTAGCCGGGCTACAGCTAGCGTGCTGCAAACGTGCTACACTCGAGCCCATCCGCAGAAACCAGTCAGGCGGCGGTCGCTAACAGCTACTAGCCAGACAGCTAAGGGAGATTGCGGGTTCATAACGAGGGTGGCTTCCCCCCAGACGTCGTTTGTGTTGTTTATTCTGCTCTGTGAGCTAACCTGCTGCCGCAGTGCTGACAGCAGCTAATGTCAGAAGTTTCAGTAGACGGTAGTATGTCGTTTCTGTGATGCTAGTGATGCTCGTCGGTGGCTGCAGACCGGAGTGGTCTAACATTGGAGAAGTTGAGATGAGGGACTGTTGCAGCCTGGAGCTCAGCTAACCTTACACGTGACCTCTGACCCCTGGTGGGGCAGGGCTACTACAGCTTATACCACATGTGTAACATGTCTGAAGAAATGTGTAACTTAGGAAAAATCCTGCGGATCTTTATGTGAAATGTATTTATTGCGATATTATTAGTTTGTCTACTGATCCACACTGGAAAACATCTATCAGTAAATCACCAGTTTATTTGGTACATCGAGGTCAAACTTATGGCAGCTAATTTTTAATTTTGATAGTTACACAGAGTATATAGACCCCATTTTATGTTGCATAATGTTTTGCATCAGTCTTTGCAGTCTTCTTGCTCATACATCAATTAACGTTTCACTGTCCATGCAATCAGGGTCATGGATTGATTGCGGAGTAGGTTTATACAAAGAAGGGAACTTTTGAGATCCTTGTCTATAAACAAAAACATTTAAACAGGAGACAGTATAATGGTGCCAAACACTATAAAAAAAGATGAGTCAATGCTAGATATATGCAAATTGTATGTTTTGCAGTATGGCCACAGAGAGTTCAACCACTGTCACAGTCGAGGATATTTAGTTAGTGCGATGATGGGTCCTGGGACTTGTTGATAAGGTTACTGCATCTGTGACAAAACTGTCATTGGGATGTGACGTTTTGGTCCTGATGGTCCACAGGCTCCTGCCAGAGGGAAGTAACTCAATTAGTTTGAATATAATAATATTTACACACAGAAAAATTCCCGTTTTTATTTCCTACTGTATTCAGTTGGCATTGTCAAATAAATTAGAGACTACTCTGAGATCAGGCCTAACAGACCCTACTTTTTCCCTCTAGTGTTCATTAACCTACAAAATTCTGTGTCACACTTCTCAAATTGATTGGTAATCAGAGTATTTAACCACCTCCCTTTCTCCTCCTAGCCCATGCACACCTGCTGCCTCCTGTGCCACCGTGAATTCAAGGACTGGGGAGCAAGCTCCACGAACGGACTCCCTGGTGGCCACGGGACCAAGTTGGCTGACGCTGTGCCTGCGCTCTCCCAGGCCTTATTGCGGGAGGCGCCAGGGCGTAAGCTTGCAGACGCGGTGCCCTCGCTGTCTCAGTCCCTGCTGGGAGAGGTGCCTCTGTGGATCTGTCAGAGCTGCTGCAAGAGTGTGGAAGAAGAGGAGAGGCGGAGCAGCCAAGAGCATCCGACGCCGGTAAATAAAAGGGGACTGATTTGGGTCACGTCAGGGTCCTTTGCACCACTTCTTTATTTACGACATTTTAGTTCATCTCTGTTTGTTTTTGTCGACTGGCATAATCTCATAGTAAGTTCCTACTACAAATCTGTCAGTCTGAATATCACCTTGGATTTAATAGTCTCAGAACAGCTTGTAGGGCAACAAGATTTGATAGCTTTGCTCTAAGTTTTTACAAAAAATAATTAAGATGAAATGCAAATGTTGGACATTTACTGTATCATGGGGTTTCAGGTGACCATGGTGTTTAAGATGAAATCATATTTTGCCCGAGTACGTTTTCTCTCCCTTGTTTTGCTACCATGATAAGTTCAATTCAGTTTAATTTGTATAGCGCCCAAATCATATCAATCATACATTATCGCAAGGCACTTGAAATTCAGCAGTTCCTACAAGGAGCAAGCGCTTTGGTGTCCGTGGAGAGGAAAAGCTCCCATTAACTGTGAGAAACCTCTAGCAGAACCTGACTCAATGTGGGTGACCGTCTGCCTCGGCTGGTTGGGGTGAGGGGAGACAAATGGGAAAGAGAGGAGAGTTGAGTAGAAACGAGGGGAGAGAAGAGATAGGGGGAGAGAGGGGAGACGGAGCAGTTGTGTAAGCATCATAATGGAAGCTGCTGGTCCTATGTGTGCCAAAATGCAAGTTTGTGTAGATCGCCTGATGATTAACTAATTCAGTGTTCTTTTGTCCTTCAGGTACCATTGTCACACTCTTCCTCTTGTAAGTCCCAGAGCTGTGGGAACGGTTACCCGGAGCAAAGTACTGTAGACTGGGACCCGAGTTCCTTCCTGTCAGCCCACAAACTGTCAGGTCTCTGGAACTCTGCCCACACCAATGGAGGGGAACACTGCAACCACAATACTTCTTCACATTCACAACAAGGTCTGTGATCAGAGGGACAACTCCACACAATCTTTAATGACGGGGACAGTTATTCATTTCAAGCTTGTGTTGTGAGTTTCAGTTTAGTGAAATGAACACAAATGTTGCTTAGAACCAGAGCTCCAGGAGTGTTTTGTTAGGGTACTTGCTTAGCATAAAGGTGTGATACATTTCTGGCTTCTTTGTTCATGTGCTGGTCTAAGATGTTTTAGAGGAACAAAGAGGCATCTTGTAAAAGCTTATGATGTTTTGCATCCTGAGGTGCTTCGAGCTCAGCATTATGAAACGTGCTGAGATATTTTGAGATTGTTGTTACAACTATGAAGTGCACTCGAATTTAAAATGGAGGTGATCTAACTACATCAGATAGTATGACTTTGATCAGCAGTTATGAAATATCCATAGTTGATTCTGATAACCTGATCATTTATTTAATTTCATCTTATTATGAAAATCCAATAAAACCAGGAGTAGCAGAAACTACCGTACTTAGCACTTCTTAACTACTTTCTCTCGCATACATTTTGTCATGACGATTTTTTACCCCCTTACAATATTAAGCATTCATATAGAAACCTACACCCGTGGAATTGAATGTTTTTTTTTTCACTGCTATATTTGAAAACTACAGAGGAGTAATTATAGTGTTCAAAATATATAATGACAAGCAACATGGCGCAGACATTTTAATGGTGTGAAATGTTAATTATAGCCAACGATTACAAGTTCACCATTTGATATGTTTTTCTAAAGCACAGACAAGGAAACTACACCTAGAGGAGAACAGAGAAGATCTTAAAACTGACTTCCTGTTGCTCTCATTCATTTAAAAGCTTCAGTTTGGACATGGGTTCAACAATAGTTCTCATGTGCGGAAAAATCATACCTAAGCTGCTCTATAGTTCAGAAATAAAAATGGGAGCTAATCCTTTCCTGTGAGTTATATAAGTGATTAGCCAGTTAGGATTGTTGTCATACCGACAGAATTACTTTGAAAACCACTAATTGAGATGCATCAAGCATTGTTTTGTAATCCAATCATTGAAAGTTAGATTTAAATTTGGTCATGGATTATAATAACCTGGTCTTCTAAGCACATGGTCATGACATTACATTCTTTTCAAATAACTTATTTTTCTGTCCTTCAACTTCAAACTAGAGGTTTCTAGGAAACGTGTGTCTAGCTAGAAAATATCTGAAAAGACAACTCTTCTTTTTAATTGTCTTGAGTTTGATGTGAATTTAGGAACTTTATGTACTTCATTATATATATTGGTAAATGTTAAAGTTTACTTTACTGTAAGTTGTAGCTGTGGCTACTGATAATGATCAGTGATTTACATGTTATCTATTAATTTAGATATTTTAGAACCACTTTTATCATTCAGGGTTACAAATAACTTGGCCTAAACCTGCCTATGAAGAGTGAGGAATAATATTTACATAATATAAACCACAGTCTTCAAAGTCTGCATGCGTTACTCAAGTGTCAGCACCTGGAAAGTGTGGCGTCATGGGAAACCAAGGAAATAGTAAAACTTTCCAAAACATGGGGATTTTTTTGACATGGCCAGAAAAAAACAATTGTCACGCTCCTCTAAAGCTCAACACCGTTTTGGAACACACTTTATGAACAAATTCATGTGCCATCAATGTTTTAAACAATGTTTTGGTATCAGCGAGATGAAAAAGATGTCTGTAATACAAAAGGAGCATTTTCCTTTTCTGTTATCATAATCATATTGCCTTCATCAGTGCCCTAATACATCCATTGAAACTTCTCCATCTCCAGGTTTAACACTGGGATCAGCCTTTCATGAGAAAAGAGGACTTCATGAAGCACCTGGGAAATCTGCGAAAACATCAGGGACCAAAGTCTGTCCCTACAGTCACCCGTCATCCCAGAATTCCAGTGGATCCTCTGCTGGGAACCCCCTGTCTACCTCAGCAGACCTTTGTAAAACCACTCCTAAGCACTTCAAGACCATGTGCCGGCGACCAACGCCACCAGGTAGTTTTTATTGAGTAATTGGTTACCATTACTGTAGTGGAAAGCATAATTAAAAACAAATATTGGTCTCTCAGGGTTTACTAGACGTTTGTTTATCAATAGAAAAGTGGACCAATTTAGTATTACTCATGTCGAGTAGTCTATATAGACTTGTGAGAACAAGAAGTCAAATTAGATGAACTTTGTAGAACAAACAATTTGTGAATAGATCATTTTTTGAACTAGTCATTTTATTCATATTTTCCCTTGTCCAGGTGAAGCCTTCCACCCCAGTGACCACCATCAACACACAGACTTGTCGGTACCCCCCAACAGTCCCACCGGCCTGTCGTCCCAGCATTCCTCCCTCCTGCCCCCAAAGCCAAACTCTGGGCAGCACGGTCACGTTACCTCGTCGTCTGGCAACAGTGTAGCCGCCCATGCAGCGCACGCCCCCTTCTCCCCGCTGGTACCGAATCTCCACGGCCCTACAGCCAAACTTAATTCTCCCTGTCCGGACAGCCCAACACCTGTCCACAAGCCCAGCCCGTGCAAAAACTCCCACATTCCCGCTGTGAACACGCAACACAACAAACTGGGCACATCTTTAATAGGCTGTAACCACCCCTGTAATGGACACAGTCAGGGAACGGTGGCCACTTCCAATGTAGGTCATCTGTCAGCTGGGGCCTGCAGGTGAGGACTGAAATCTGGTGGATGTTAAAGACAGCAAGTGGCTTTGTGTTGATTCAGAATACAAAGAACTTCTTGGTGTTGATAACATGATGTCAATTCTTTCTTATTTGTAGGGACCAGGCATGTAAGGGGCACAAAATGACTAATGGGACGCTGTGTCATCCTCCGTCTGAGCTGGAGGAAGGTGAAGATGAAGACAGCAGCTCTGAGAGGAGCTCCTGCGCCTCCTCTTCCACCAACCAGAAGGACGGGAAGTACTGCGACTGCTGCTACTGCGAGTTCTTCGGACACAATGCGGTACTTAGAAACCTTTTCTTGCAACGTAGTTTGGAGTAGTTAAGAGTTCCCTTTATAAATTCTAACAACAATATTTTGATATATTATTTTGTCACAGCCTCCAGCTGCACCAACGAGCCGAAACTATGCTGAGATCCGAGAGAAACTTCGCTCACGTCTGACCCGACGTAAGGAGGAGGTGCCTCAGCGTCCAGATTCAGACCCGATGGTGCCTGAGGTCATCGACAACAGAGACGTGGACGAGCTGCTAGACTTCATAAACAGTTCCGAGCCAAAACCTGTGAACAGTGCCAAGGCTGCCAAACGGGCTCGACATAAACAGAAGAAGAAGGTATGAAACTGTAGAAACAACTTATGGTAAGATTTAACCAATGACGGCAACATTCTGCAGTGGTAAGCGTTGCCTAAACACAAGCATCTCTATTCAAACTGGGCCTCAGCTCTGGTTTCACATTAAGAAAGTAAACAGTTAGACAGGATTACATGCATGCATTGTTTCCTGTAGGTCCCTCATGTATCTGTAGGCAATCTGAATCCTGTTCAAGTGTAAAGGCTTTTAATTCCATAATGTGAATTAATTGAAGCACAAATGCTAAAAATGGCTCCCATGTTTCAATTTAACATTAAGATTACTCTGACTATGTCAACCCTTGGATACACAAGCTGTGCAAACCCCTTCTCGTTTACAACATGGGTCAAACAGGACCCGTCTTCATTTCATGTGTTATTTCATGCATGCATGGCAGGGTGATCCTTTGCTATATTCTTCCTTCCTAATTTTGAAGAGTTTATGAACTTTATGAAGTTTAGCATTAATGAAGAAGGCTCCTTCAATCAGTCATCAAAGGAGCCTTCTTCATTTAGGAGAGCTGGATTCCAAGACACACACACAACTCCAGCTTGATTCTGTGAAACATAGCTGAGGACCTAGTCTATTATTCTAATAGGTCCTCAGCATCAGATATTTCAGACTCAGAATCAAGCCCTTGGTCTCATGTCTATACTGCATCTGTTTCAGGAAAAAGCTCAGCAGGGCAACGTGGGTGCTGCAGGCAGTGACCCTCACTCCGATCCATCTGAGGCCATCGAGGACCCCATTCCTGATGGTTCTGAAGCCAGCCGGCTGCTGGACTGGCCTCAACTAGAGCTTGAGCGTGTCAACAGTTTTCTCACCAGTCGGCTGGAAGAGATTAAAAACACCATCAAAGACTCAATCCGGGCCTCGTTTAGCATGTACGACCTCAATCTGGATGTCAATGACTTCCCAAAGAAGGCAGCCACGTTGGAGGGCAACCATTTACTGTCCCATCTCAATGGTTCCTCGGACCTGCAGCAGATAGACCTTGACCTTGCTCCTCTTTCACTGGGATCGTTTAAAAGCCATCTCGATTTGGTTAATGGATGGGAGGACACAAGTGCTGTATCATCTCCTAACACCACCACCACTTCAGCGTCGGGAGTCATTGTTGGGTCAAAGGACATCCAGCGGTTGCCGACAACCCCCAGTCTCTCAAAACTCATAAGGGTTCGCTCTCCAGAAAGATGCACGTCTACTGGATCTGACAATTTGCCACAGGTGCCAGCCCTAGCAACGGCAAAATCGAAGGAGGACAAGCCTGATCCCAAGAACGCAGCTGTTGGGAACGGTGGTGCAAAGTCAAAGAAGAATAAAAAGCAGCAGCAAAAACTGGAGCAATCTCTGTCGGAGCAAAATTCAACCAAACCAATAAAAGCGGCCGCCGGGACTGAAACACAGAAACCTAGCGAGTCTAAAGAAATGGCTTTGAATGTCTCCAAAGTCCAGAGCAAACATCCGCAGCACACTGCAGACAACCAGAGAAACGGACCTAAGAGGGTCGAGGAGGGCAGATCATCCAAACAGGGAGCAAATGGAGCAAACGGTGGCCTCTCGAATGCACAAAGGGGGAAAGGTGACCCAGAGACTCGGGGAGGTCGAGCCGAACAGGATGCAGAAAGCAAAGCTCACCCCACGGTTACAGCAAATGGGCAACAGCAGCTGCAGCAGCCATCCAAGGGGAAAAATAAGAAGAACAAGATCAAGGGTGAAAAATCCGGCGGTGCTATCGGTAAGTGAAGATGTATTTACACAACAACGTGTGTATTGTTGCCGTTGTTTAATACAAATAAAAATGTATCTGTCCATTTTAATTTTAAACCCTTTTTCTTTTTTCTTTCTTTAGATGATGTATTTCTCCCTAAAGATGTGGATCCGACACAATTGGATGAGATTGATAGGGAAGTGGAATACTTCAAAAGGTAAACTAAACAACAGCAATACAACCGTGGGTCAGGAAAAGAATTCAAGTTTAGCTGTTATGTTGATGAATATGGGAAGCATCACTAAATCTGTGCATTCTTTTTTCCTCTTCTTGTTTGTCCGTCTTTTTTCCCTGTAGGTTTTGCCTTGATTCTGCAAAACAAACTCGCCAGAAGGTAGCAGTGAATTGGTCCAACTTCACCCTCAAAAAGGTTCCTTCCAATGCAGCTCAATAACTTGGATGAGTGCCAGAGATAAAAAAAGAAAAAAGATCTCACCACACAGTCTTTCACTAGAGCGTTATTTGGCCTGAGGCGTTCTCTCATTCCCCGTTCTCTTCTCTTTCTTAGCAAGCCAAAGGGCCCAAGTTCAAAATCAAACTCCATTCATTCAGAAGACTGAAACAGAACTTGTGGCTAAGAAGCCAGGGATCTGTCTCAAGGCAGACTCGACCCTCTGCTCTTATCGCAATGTTCACTAAATGAAAGATGCAAAAATGGATTAAAAGTCTGACTCCACTGCATCCATGTGCTCACGTATGTAAACAATTAACTTACATGAAAATAAATGTTTTTATTACAAATCTGAGACATTTTAACGTTGTTAAACTTCTGGAAATCAATCGGTTTGATTTGGTGCTTGGCATTTTGACCTATTACACAAGGCTCTGTAGACACTACAGACTATTTGTCTAATACTGTACAACTGACAAGAAGGAGCACAAAACAACACTTTGACATTTTTTTAGGGGAAAAAACACTTCTCTTCTGCAGAGAGCCACAACTGGATTGGTTTTACTCACAGGCGTTAGTGATTGTTCATGAATTCCAATTGGATTACTTTGATAAAATTGTTGTTAACAGACGAGCACTTGATGACCTTCCCTCTACACTCCTACCTTTTGTACAAACTCCAGAAATGTGGAGAAAACATGAAATGTTTGATAGTTTTCAGTTCACAAACACTAAAATAACCTTGTGGGAAAAAATTGCTGTGCAAAACACTTGGCTCACTGGATGCATCCATTCAAAAAAATAAAGTATTTAACTCCAATTAGATACCCATGCATGAAGTGTAGAAGAGAGAAATCAAAATCCTGTCCCCTGGTCCTGTTATCTGGCGAAGTTCAATGTGTCTGTTGCTTCATTATCAATCCTCCCTCGGTGTTAATCTAGAGCAAATATCTTTCAGTGATAACCAATATACACTCTGCCATCTGTAGGAGAAAAGTCCTTTACCACGGTTTCCTCACTCTCAACCCCTATATCCCAGCAGGGACAGGTACACCAGAGTGGAATGTTCATTTTAAGATTGGAACCATCACTCCTTGTTTGACACAGTTAATTTCAATGCTTGTACATACCGAGTGATTATTTTGGGCCCTTTTGAGCCTTTGTCATCTGTTTCCCGAGGTTGTGTGTCTGCAATATGTTTTCAACCATACTACTCTTTTTTCTTTTCTTTTTTTCTGTACTGTGACCCTGTTGGCACCCTCCACCTCAGCTAGCCGATCTCAAGTCCACCTCTTGATGATCTTTGAATGACAAGTACCCCAGAAGACTTGATGCCTTTTGGGAACAAGGGCCTGGGGATTGACACCAGTAACCACGTTTTAAATGATGGCTTTCACTGAGATGGATGATTTCTTTCCTGAATCTGTGTTCTGAGATTTTGTTTTCATATGACATCTCTGATGCTTTTCAGGTTATACTCAATTAGAGAAGATTATCTTAATGTTTCGAATGTAGATTTATACTATTCCAATAATAGCCAAGTGTATGTTGGCTTGTTTCTTTTTTTTAAAGTTCACTTTTGATACTGTGAAGAATCTTTCGTTCAGAAAGATTAAAAACAATACAGTTTTGAAAAAAAAATAAATAAGTGTGGTGTTTGTTTTCTAAATTCAATCTAACTTCAGTGTTGGTTTCCATGACGCTTCATTGCTCCTCCCCTTCCTGCAGCACCAGACGGAATCGCGCTTCGGCTGCAGGGTCATGACGATGAGGTTTGACCCGTCAAGCGCCCCGTACAGCGTCAGAGCAGCTTCCGGTGTTGTGTAAACATGTGCATTAGCTTTATTTATTAAACTGCATTACGAGCATTCGGTAAATACCTCCGTGTCTCAGGTAATCCGGTAGTTTAACTGTATTGCGAAAGACGATGGAATCCGAAAATCGACTCAAAAGGGTGAGTTACGCACGTGTATTCACCTCATTAGGATGCTACACTAGCTAGCGTTGGCTAAAGCTAGCTAAAGACGCGTTATAGCATTTTGATCTTTTGAGGACACAAGATATGTTTTCTATTGTGTAATTTATTCAACAAAACGTGACTTAATTGAAGTTAAACTGACGTGTCTGGGAAATGTGGAAGTTTTAGTTTGCAGCTGTAATTAATGTTTAAAGCTCCGTGATGAGCTCGCCATAGCACCAGCTATAAGAGATCCTTGAAAACTAGACAACGCTTACCATTGAAGGAATAAGGCTCTGAGAAATATTACCATTTGTTATAATGGACTCTTAAGTAAGTGTTGTGTTCATAAAGTGAATTTACAAGTTAAAGGCCGAGCAGCTGAAAACAGATTCATTTTCCATGGTTTCTCAGCCGAAGCACCGAGTGAGTCAGGGTTGTGTTGATCATCTAAACTCATTTTATAAAGCTTCGTGACTCAAGCCAAGAATTAATCTGGTAGCTTGTGTTGACAAGTGGGGAAAGAAAGTCTTCTATCATCAGTAACTATTCATTTTAAACAATAGATAACGGATCAATTTCATTAAAACACCTCTCACTACCAGTCAAGCCCCTTTTAGTTCAAAGTATAAACATGTGGCTTTGTACAATTGCCCCCATCCATTTGGCCTAAACAATCATCTAGTTATTTCTAACATGCATAAAAGTGAAGAAAATTAATTTTCCATTGACGAGCCTAAAATTACAGTCAGCCACAGTTACACACTAGAGATGGTGTGATGCAGTCCTTCCTGCTGATCAAAAAGTTTACAGTTAGACGATATCAATAGTGATCACAATGTTTTCATCAATAGCAATATAACAAAAGGTGAAATAAAGGTCAATTTACTTCTTTTTCATTGTTCTACTTCAGTTAGGTGAAACGTTTAGATGTTCATCACATGATTGTCAACCAAAATCTTCACCCAGGAGCGAAAATCAGTCTTAATCAAAAACAAATATATAACAATTATTGATATAGCCGGATGTGAATATTCTTACCTTGATATCATTTTTTGCCACTTGGCCTCTTCCAGCAGTTTATATAAAATAAAAAACAGATATGTTTCATATGTCTGCACACCAGCGTGTGACCCTGGGTTCCACAGATCAGTCACATTTAATCAATGTCACTGTATGATCCTCTTTACCAGCTGGTGCTTGCTCCATGTTTATTGCATGGCCAAGTTCTATTTAAAGCATTTTTGTGCTAAAGAAACCAAAGACTCACCCTGAGGGGATGCAACTGCTAACGGTGATGTGTTTGTGCAGAGATCCCATGGGGAGGGTGAAAGGTCTGGCTCCGAAGGATCAGAAGATGACGATTATGTTCCCTACGTCCCAGTCAAAATTCGAAAACATCAAATGGTAAGTTGGTTCGAACTCTCTTATTGAAACGTCATGAAATAGTCGGGAATGATAGAATCTGTTGTTTGATTTTCGGGACCAAAACTGACTTTATTGTTTGCATGTTTTTTATGTGTTTGTCCCACAGCAACAGAAAATGTTACGCCTGCGAGGGAAGGCGGTGGACGACGACCACAAGGACAGCGGGGAGGATCAGAGGGATGAGGAGGAGGGTCTTGGTCCTCGCTCTAATGTCAGTCTCCTTGATCAGCATCAGGTCCTCAAGGAAAAAGCTGAAGGTATCTCGATCAAACAAGGCACACTCTTTATTTTTAAATTTGTCTGTTTTGATTTCTTTTCATTTTGTTTAGCATGACTGCATTGGTTTTGTCATGTGTATCTACAGCCCGTAAAGAGTCTGCAAAGGAGAAGCAGCTGAAAGAGGAAGAGAAGATTCTTGAGAGCGTTGCAGAGGGCAGAGGTAAAATTATAAGACTTTCATACTTCCTAGGAATCCAATGTACTTTGACAAATCTGTCTATTTAAAATGATTTTAAATCACAACAACTAATTCTGTGGACTTTCAACCCTCCTCTCTCAGCGCTGATGTCTGTGAAGGAAATGGCCAAAGGTATCATATATGATGATCCAATAAAAACAAGGTGAGGGTTTCATTAGGGAATTAAATAAAGTAATATATGTTAATTTGAATGTGTGTTTTGTGGGGTTTTCTTTCTCTTATCAATTAACCTGGTTATTGTTTTTTTAGTTGGAAGCCACCGCGCTACATCCTGAATATGCCAGACACCCGACATGAGCGCGTCAGGAAGAAGTTTCACATCCTGGTTGATGGAGAAGGAGTCCCTGCTCCAATCAAAAGCTTCAGAGAGATGAAGTTACCACCAGGTTACCTCACACTCCTTCTCTCACACATGGAAACCACGCTTTGTCTTTCTGTATGCAGCCTTAAATGGTGGAGCACGACTAACAAATCTTTATTTTGTTTGCAGCCGTTCTAAAGGGTTTGAAAAAGAAGGGCATTGTGCATCCCACACCGATTCAAATCCAAGGAATCCCCACAGTGTAAGTGGATTATATAAACGCTGGAGAACAAACACTGCAAACCCACTATTTCTATGATTAGGTAAAGTACATGTTACATGTAGATGAACTGATCTTGTTTGTCCACAGTCTCTCAGGCCGGGACATGATTGGCATTGCTTTCACTGGATCAGGAAAGACTCTGGTTTTCACTCTGCCCATCATGATGTTTGCACTGGAGCAAGAAAAAAGACTCCCTTTCTTTAAAAGAGAGGGACCTTATGGACTCATCATCTGTCCTTCGGTAAGACAAACCTGTTTCACTGATAGCACCGATTCAAATCAATTATGGAGTCTTGCGTGTGATCACATGCAAAATCAGTTCAGTGGTGTACACAAGTGTAATTTTGATCCAAGCTTTTGTGGTTTATACTGCATGTACATTTGTTTGAATTCACACACACCTCAGGTTAAAAGAGTGACTTTAGCAGGGCTCTAAGCAGACGACCATTACTGTGAGCAACCTCGACTTTTTTTTTTCCGACAATGGATATCTGATCTAGACATGTCTCCTGTTTTTCCAGCGAGAGTTGGCGAGGCAGACGCACGGCATCATCGAGTATTACTGCAAACTGCTGGAGGAGGAGGGAGCTCCTCAGCTGCGCACTGCCCTCTGCATCGGAGGAATGTCTGTCAAGGACCAGATGGAGGTAGTAAAACAGTAAGTTGGAGGAGAAGTCTGTGTGAAATATTTAGTGCTTGTGTTTTATTCAGAATCTGCCGTTAAAAGTAGATTCATTCATTGGATTGATTGTCCTTCTGAATCTGTGGTTCCTCTTTATTACAGTGGTGTCCACATGATGGTCGCCACCCCCGGCAGACTCATGGACTTGCTGCAGAAGAAGATGGTGAGTCTGGACATCTGCCGCTACTTGACCTTGGACGAGGCTGACAGGATGATTGACATGGGCTTTGAGGAAGACATCAGGACAATCTTCTCCTATTTCAAGGTGAGCTCCTCCTTTTATGACATTAACTCCGGATGGCCGCATCTAGTTACATCGAATGCAGTCGATTTATAAAACCTCACAAAACCAGCCTGGCAGTGCCCAGCTGTATAATAATGGTTGGAGAGATCAATTCAAAAAGACTTTTCACTAGGTAATGGAAAAAAAATCAGCTAGATTTAGACATGAACATAAATTTCTGAGCTGGTTAAAAAATGTTTTGTCTGACTAAGAAAAGTTAGGTTAGTATTTATGGAGACTTTGTTTAAATATGTCTTGATTCTGGTGCAGATCACCACCTATACATTTGCATGGTTGACCACCACGCTGCTTTGTGTCCATTGATGTTGAAGGTTTATTTTCCAGACCAAAGTTTGGTTGAACATTGAGAGATGTATTCCTAGATTTGTGAGTTAATGAGGCGGAAGTAGAACTAAAATGTCTCGTTTTTCTTTTTCAAGGGACAAAGGCAAACCCTGCTGTTCAGTGCTACTATGCCCAAAAAGATCCAGAATTTTGCCAAGAGCGCCCTGGTCAAACCCATCACCATTAATGTGGGTCGGGCCGGTGCTGCCAGCTTGGATGTTATCCAGGTATGTTCCTCTTTCTCTCTAACACTATAGTGCTTTCTCAGTTGGGGTATTTAATGTATTTAATTTATAATTCAAACTGAACGAACTGGACTTTGTGTTGTGTTTTTTTTGTGTGTATATGCAGGAAGTGGAATACGTCAAAGAGGAAGCCAAGATGGTGTACCTGTTGGAGTGCCTGCAGAAAACAACACCTCCTGTAAGTTTTTTTTTACACTGACACATTCCTGAAATACACAAAACTCAAAGTCAAAAGACACTAAAAAAATGTTGTCTTCGTATGACAGGTGCTTATATTCGCTGAGAAGAAAGCTGATGTAGATGCCATCCATGAGTATCTGCTGCTAAAAGGAGTTGAGGCGGTGGCCATCCATGGAGGAAAAGGTACAAAGAACTTTATTCTAATCATTAATATACATTGCTCTCAGAACATCGGAATAGGAGGATCACTGTATCTGGAAGTGGTTTCAACCAAGCATTGCCTCCAGCTTCGATGTAGTTACTCATCATGACCAATAGATGGCATCCTGCCTCCATGTGTCTCAATTCTGCCTTGAACAGAAAGAACCGCAGACCCTTCCCTCACATTTTCCATTAATCCTTGTGTGGTGATTGTTTTTTCTTTCAGATCAGGAGGAACGAACGAAGGCCATCGAAGCGTTCAAAGAAGGAAAGAAAGACGTCTTGGTTGCCACGGACGTCGCTTCCAAAGGTCTGGATTTCCCAGCTATTCAGCACGTAGTGAACTATGACATGCCTGAAGAGATAGAGAACTATGGTAAGAGGATACATCTTTGGCCTGGACCCTTTTAAAATCAGTAGAAATAAGCCTTTCATTAAATAGTTTGAGCTGGTTTGATGAAATCCTCTCATTTCAGTCCACAGAATTGGAAGAACTGGACGATCAGGCCAGACGGGTATCGCTACTACATTCATCAATAAAGGCTGCGGTGAGAAAAACGACCAACTAAATCTAAATGATTTCTTTATAGGCGTAGTAATTGTCCAAGTATTTGTCTTGTATTAAAGGCAAATTCTGTGATGAAAGTGACGTTATTAGTAAGTGTGTTTTTTCATTCCCCCTAGATGAGTCTGTGTTGATGGACCTGAAAGCCCTGCTGGTTGAAGCCAAGCAGAAGGTTCCACCCGTTCTCCAGGTTCTCCAGACGGGAGACGAGACCATGCTGGACATCAAAGGTGAGTCTGTCGCACCAATTCTAGTTTCCTTTTTTTCCTCAGGGTCCACAGTGCTCTTCACTATTGGCAAATTATACAGATGTACGATTAGAACCCCCAGAAGCAGGCATGGAGTGTTTTAAGACTAATGTATTTGATTTTGTTTTTTCACAGGAGAGAGGGGCTGTACGTTCTGCGGTGGTCTCGGTCATCGTATCACAGACTGTCCGAAGCTGGAGGCCATGCAGACCAAGCAGGTCACCAACATCGGGCGCAAAGACTACCTGGCTCATAGCTCGATGGACTTTTAAGAGCTTTTTTTCTAAGAGAGGAAACACTGAAACTGAAATATGTTGTCAGTGAATATAGGAAGGAAGTGTAATTATATTATCAGCCACCATCGTCTGTAGATCTGTTTGATAAAATGATTGGTTCCTTGCAGGTTTTTTTTCTCATTTTGTTCTTGTTGTGTAAGTGTAGCCTTTGTAAGATACATTTTTGATACTGATAATTGTAAATAAAACCTCTTTATAATGTACATGGTGTTGATCTCATCTGTTCTCATCTGGAAAAACAGAGAGGTGCGCTGCTGGTTTTGCACGGTGAGGAAGTTGCTAAAACGCGCAAAGGGAAGTGTGACTCAAGAAAATAGCAACCCACCACCTTTGTATTCTTTCTTTGGCAACAATAAAATTTCATATGAGAGATGAGTTGACTTTTAGCTGTGGTAGATGTTCTCTAGCCGATAAAAATGAAAGCTGCCTGTGACGTAAAGGAAACATATTTAAGTGGCTTAGGAAATCAATTTAAACGTGTTAACCTCAGAGCAACGAGTGCTGTGCTGCAGTGTAATATTTGAAGCTTACCAGCATGGATGACATCTTCAAGGAAGGGCTGTTGTACAAACAGGGAGTCAAGTTTGGAAAAGTAAGTTTTAAGGATTTTTTTTTATTGTTTGTGAGAATGAGAAGATTGTTGTTCATGTTTATTTGTGTTATTTTTTAATTAAGTGCCAACTGAACAACTTACTTTGTTTTTGGTTAATTAAGCAAAGGCTCAGTTAGTGAGACGACTATTAGTCAGATGATCAAAGTCTTGATGTGAAGAGTCTTGTGTGGAGTGAGTGCAAAGACAGTAACACGGCTTTAGTGAATCATGCAGAGCAGTTTAAGCACAAAAAAAAACGCAAACATTCTTTATCCAGAAAAAACACAATGTTATATACATATTTTTGAAACTGCTTTGTTTCTTTATTCCCAAAATACAAGTTGGATCTAGAAGATGTTTCTACCTGGGTCTTGTTGTCAGGTTGAGCCATTCAGTCAATTTTTAAGAATGACAGTCTTTGTACCCTCTCTCTATTTAAATGTTCCATAAGATGCAAGTCAACAATCACGTTCCCTCTATTACATTGAGATAGGACAACATCAGTGTCTGTTTAGTTACTATTAACCTGTATGGAAATCATTACCATTAACAACCACTTACATGCATGTGGGTCAATGCTTAGCCTGCTGTGTTTATCCTGTCTGTATTGTTTCATAAAAATAATTTAGATCAGCAGGTGTTTCTCATGGACTATTAATTGATAGTAACTATAGAAGATGTCCTATTTATATATTTTATTTATTTTAACCTTTTCATCTAAACAGAGTTTCCAGCAAGCATTTAGTTTGCATCAGTCACTTATCGATAGAGAAAGTTACATTTGACCTGTGCTCTCTTTACAACAGAGAATATGGCGTAAAATATGGATGGTGCTGTACAAACCCAGTTCCACAGCGGTTGGCCGGTTGGAGCTTTTCACTGTCCTTGACAAAAACAATGTTACTGACCAGAAGAGGGCGGGTCGTCAGAAGACGCCAGACAGAAAAACGGTGCGTCTCTGTGACTGCCTCGTCGTCACCCCTGCTCCAGACAAGTCTTGCCCCCGAGGGTGTACGGCCTTCTACTTGAAGACCACCCAGTGCACCTACACCCTGGCCTCCACGACGAGCCAGGACTGGCTGAGTGCCGTCTCTCTTCTGGCCTTCAAGGTATCGTACATGTCTCCTCTCTACCTGTACAACTTTCCCCCTTATCAGGGTTTGTGTTTTCATTTGGGAAAGGTGGGAATGAACCTTATCCACGGTCACAGAGAGAGAGCACAATGAGGAAGTTCATGTGGTATCTGCAACTTCTGCCACTTCACTTCTCCAATTCTTGTGCTTGCACAAGCTATGCTCCTTCTTGCATCTTACCACTTTGAAGTCGTAAAACGGTGATAAGAGGGTGATTTACACTTTGTTCAATATTTACCATGTCCCTGTGTTCACAGAAGGATCCAGAAGAATCAGACAAAAGGGGATTGGAGGGAGGAAATGGCCTCACCATGGAGAACAATGACCTTTACTCATCATGGAAAACCAGTAAGACGGACTGCTGATCGATCAACAAATAATCAAATATAACCGTGAAAAATGTGCTAATGTCATCCTTTAGCTGATTTGAGTTTTTTTCTTTTTAAATATTAAAATTGGTGCACATTAGAAAATACTAAGATTCAAATTAATGAACATGATGGAACGTCAGTCACTCAATCAATTCATTTCTGCAGCTCATTGCCTCACAATTGACTGATGAGCCAAGAGTAAATGAATACACAATCATGCTAACCATTGTATACAAGATTTAAAAAGTGCGATAAATATAAAAGATGAAAGTAAGTCAAATGGAATAAAAATAATATTTACAGATAATATAGATAGGTTAAAGATGGATACACCTCAGGGTGCTGTGTGCCGACTGCTCCTGCAGCTCGAAATATATCTTTGTTTTATTTGTTCATGCACTGCATTTGTGACATGTGGAGTAAGACTGAAATAATCATAGAATCAATACAGAAACCGGCGACCCATGTATGTGACTATTTTCACAGACAGTGTTTTCGGTTTTGTTTTGTTTTTTTATAAAGCGAAAATAAGGTTTTACCTCCCTCACCGCCCACTTAGTTTTTGTACAGTCCCTAAAAATAAGTCCCATATTGCAAGAAACAGACCTGACGATCAGACAGTTTAAATATTAATTTCCGATTCACATTCTCTATTTTCTCTAAGCAAGCTCTGGTTTAAATTAGTGCTGTCATTTAAGGCGTTATTAACGGCGTTAACGCAAACCTTAGCCTGGATGCCAGACGAACTTAGCCCAGCCCACAACATTTTTGGTCTGGCAGTTCGGTCTGGAGTCGCTCCGTTGAGGAAAAATTATGCCCGACCGGGCCAATCAGATTGTCAGGGCGGGCTTTATACGATGATTGACAGATGATCAACGGTAACTTAATCAACCACGTCATCAAAGTGCCCTTGGGTTGAATTCGTTTTCAACAAACATGCCTGCCGCTGGCGAGCTGAGATGTGTAGATGCTGCCATTGAGTCTGTTTCAGAAGACATCGACAGCGCATTCATTTTGAAAGAGGAACACAGAACGTGGAGGCGACGCCAAAGCACCGTGCTAATCCCTATCGCGCCGGCGCTTGGCTGTTCACACCGGACACGGAAGCGACGCTGAACCGCCGGGCAGCGCTAATAATATCACCCGTTGATCAAGTAGATCGCTGCACGGCTTAGTGCCAGTCACACCGGAGGATGAAGCCCCGCGCTGCGCCAAGGCTGCCTCGCGGTGCTTCAGCCTCCGGTGTGACCCGCACAAAGTTTTAACATGGGAGCGGATGGGAGCCAGCTGTTATTTAAGGCTTGGCGCTGCGCTGAAGCGTCCTGTGTAAACCGGTCAGTAAATAACTCACAATATGTTGCTTAGCATACGTCACATACTACGTTGCTCTGATTGGTTTTAGGTCTATCCAATTCAGCGAAGAGAAATTTTACTTCCTGGTCAATTGAAACACGCCCCATAATCACAGCCCAATGGAGCGGTCTCAGACTCACATTCTGACTAGAATTGTGAGTCTGACAACGTCAGGCTACGCAAACCTATTTTTACGCCGTTAATTTTTTTATCGCGAGATTAACGCAGAGCTGCCAACTCTCACGCTTTTGCATGTTGGTGGTTGCCTAAGTCACAATACTTTAAAAAAAAATCATTGTATCAGGCCGTCATGAAGTCCAGGAGCGGGCGAGTGTGTGTGTGCGTCTGTGTCTGTGTGTGTGTGTGTGTGTGTGTGTGGGGTTCCAGATAGCGCACCGTAGCCCCGCCCCCTGCCCCTGCGCACTCGCTCAGAGAGACACAGTGAGATCAGAGCTCAGTGACTGACTGCTTCTTAACTATGGAAACAGTGAAAACACAGAGTTTCTCTGGTCTCAGCTGATCAGAGATCAGCGCCTCAGCTTCTCGATCAGAGCAGAAGCTGCAGTTGGTTTCTACCGAGCTTCAGTATCTGTGTTTGCCTCCAGTCTGACCTGCTCTCGCTTTTTGTTTTAATATTTCGCCAACTAAAATATATATTTGTAAGCTATTAGGCTGAAGCTATATGTTTTTATTTATTTAAAAACAGGGTACTTCTTATTTCATACATTTTCCACAAATATGAGGAGGACTCAAATAGCCCTACAAAGTTCGATGTTTAATTTATTTCAAAGTAGGCCGACACTTGCCTGTGTATTTTGTTTGTTTGTTATTTTGTTGCTTGTCTGTTTGAGAGGCCTGACTGCTATGTTCACAGCAAACTTGAAAAAAATAAAATATTAAGCCATTGTTTAACTGCACTATAGGCTGAGTTCTTATTAATCTGAAATGTGCACTTTATAATTCTATTTTGTAGTGCCCTGTCATGTTGTTTTTCAATAAAATGAAACATTTGCATAAAGCAAGCCAATCCACTTGTCCATGTTGATAGAGCATTAAAACCCCAAAAAATGAATGAAGGGACATTAAGAATAGATACAAATTTGCGATTAATCGCGTTTAATTTTGAGTTAACTATGACATAAATGCGATTAATCGCGATTAAATATTTTAATCTTTTGACAGCACTAGTTTATATACATGTAAATTCATTATTTTTTGTTTTCCTCATAGATTGCACATGTCCAGGCCTTCCCATTTTGCGATTGGAAGAATGCCAGCAATATCAGCCGCTCGATGCTTAAGAAATATTTTAATATCATCTCCTCGTGTTTAGATCCGATCCTTCCACTGAACCAGTACCGAGTGACAGTCCAGAGCACAGAAGCATCCAGGAGGTGCAGACTGGCTGGAGAGTATCTGCTCTCCCCGGACGAAGAAGCTGTGACTCTGCTCGCCTTCTACACCGGCCATATCATCTACTGCTGGCCGTACACACTCATACGCACATTTGGTGAAGTTGAGGTAAAGGGCAGTTTGTTTGATCTATATCCGCAAAACGGTTACGTCCTTGAGTCAAATACCAACTCATCTAGTTTATTCAAATACCATCACAATGAGGGACCTGATATTTTACTGAGATTAATGGAGTATCTTGAAAGCAACACTTAAACATTTTGGAAAATGTGTTTTTAGCTTTTTTCCCCTTCTTGTTCTCAAGCCACTCCTTTAAGATGTGTATGAATGGCTGTGTTTACAGGGTGGATTCAGCATTGAAGTCAGCCATCGCACTCAGTCAGGAGATGGCGTGTTCAGCTTCCTGTCCCCTCATGGTCCTGAGATCCTCCGGGTCATATTGGAGCACTGCTCTGCAGAGAGGAGGTCCTCCGCTCAGGCGTTCAACATCAGCAGAAGATGGTCATATGACCAGTCTCCTTATACCTGTACCTTCCCCCCTGCAGCCGCTGGTCCTCCTGTTTACAATCCTGCAGATGTCCCTGTTGACGCAGAGGACGACTCTGCCATCCTCTATTCTACCATTAAAGTCACTCTGGTCAAACCTCATCTCTCTAGCAGCCAGGAGGCTGTTGAAGATGTAGGTGAGGATGAGCTGTGCTACTCCCTGGGCTCTGTAAGCCTAGGGGGTGAAATGGAGGACAACATTTACTACAACTTGAGGAGATCCACTCCTCCTCTGATCCGACGGGATCCTGAGACAGATGAGTCGGAGTGCATCTACTCCGAAGTGAAAAGATATGACTCTCCCTCAAACCCCCTGCGACAGCCTTTCTCCTCACCCCTCTGCCAACCTGTTCTCCAGCCTCCCCCCTGCCCCCCTCCCCTGCCTGCTCTCTCCGCCCTCAACCTCAAGCCCAAAGACCCGCGTTGGCCCGCTTTGAGTAATGTCAACCAGGCAGGGTTCAATACTCAGGCACGTGAGGCGGAAGACAGGGATGAGATGGAGGAGGCCAGCAGCTACTCCGCCCATGGCATCACCCACAGTGAGACCCCTGGCAGTTTTAAATACAAACTGGCAGGACTCTTTTCTAAGGACCTGGCAAAGATCCAGCCGCCCCTTCCCTCCGGAGTGGGCGGCCCCACATTTTCTCACTAGGCTGTTATTTACCAGGCAGATGAGGGGGAGCCATTTCAACCATGATGAATAGTCATGAGGCATATTTTGTTCCAAACATCTTTCAAAATCTCCAACCTGAAACATCACGTGTCAATTTTTTGGGGGCTTGCAGACTTTCATTATGTTTATCTGCAGACTCTTGTTGTTTTATTCTGGGGCTTGTTTAGTTTTTTTTGAAAACAGGATTTAATTAGTGTTGTTCGTCACTGCTGGAATGTTGGAGACGCTGCGGGTCCCTATGACATCGCCATTAGTTGATAAGCTGAAAGAACGACTGATTATTGGACAGTCTAATTATGGGGGGGAAGTGTTTCCTTGTGACAGTCTGTGAGTCACACATCATCTTTGGGGACTCGCTTCGTCCAGATTTTGTGTTTGTTCTTCTATTTAATTTTTTCACAAGTGCCGCATATAAATCAAGAGTTCTGCCACAATATGGAAAGAATAATTGTGTGGAAATTGCTTTTTGCATTTAGACATTTCACTCTGCTTCTCATTGTGGAGATATTGAAAAGTAATCTTCTCAATGTACAACAATGGGTCGTACATGAAAAACACAAACACAACTTAAAAGGCACACTGCTTTCATAACTATATCTTTATTGTAGCAAAATCAATCCTTATCATAAAATACCCCATAGCTAAACATAAATATCAAAATAATTGTTTTTAATTTATACAAATGTCACCAATGACACAGGAAATGTCACCAGTGATGTTCAGAGCATATAAAGTGCATTAAAAGGCCTTGGAAGTTCATGATGGCCTAAGGAAGTAAAAAATTAAAGATCTTAGAAAATGTTTTTGACTGTTACCAGAACTTTTCTTTCATTTGGCTGTGCAACATCTAAGCTAAAAAAATCATGACAGGAGAACATAGTTCAATCATATGATCAACATTTCTACAAGCTGTGATATTTGGTTCCCAAACAGACACTGAGTGTAAGCGGTCGGTGGTGAATGTCTGTCACTGTCTCCCACTCTGACTTTCCTCCATGTCACTGAGGTGTGAGGACTCCCCATCACTGAAAGAGGTTGTGGATTGGTTTGACCCCCGCTCGGATGGCGCTCCCAGTATGATGAGGTGACCCAGAGAGGCGGTGTGACCCCTCATGGAGGCCTTGTCCGCCGAGCCTTGACACGGACTCATGCACTCCGTCTGGACCACGCCGACCAGGAGGTCCGACAGCTCCGTGATGTAGATCTGCGCCATTTGCAGGGTGTCGTACTTGGACAGCTTCCTCTCGTTCTCCACCGACGGGATGACGCTCCTCAGCTCATCGAACGCTTTGTTCAGGCCGTGCATCCTCCTCCTCTCCCTGGCGTTGGCTGCGACGCGCCGGTGCTTCACGGGGCCGCAGTGGTTCCGCTGGCCTCCCTCCGCCTCCCTCTCGCAGTCCGTCTCTGCGGACGACACGCACTCGGGGTCCTCACTCGACATTGGCCCGAATCTCTCCAGTGAGATACCTGCGTCTGTGGCGCCGTGCGCGTCCCTCCGCGAGTACGCGCGGACTGCGCTTGAAGCCATCCAACTTTTGGAGTTGATGTGGGCCAGGCTGAAATCCTCGGGGTACTCCGGCCAGCTGGAGCTCTGTGCGTGTGCGGTCATCGCGGTAAAGGGCCCGTGGTCGTGCGCGACAGGGGAAGGTCACACAGGAGAAGGCTGGCTGCTGTCCTCGTCTCTGGGGTGGGTTGCACCGCAGCAGCATTTTATACGGCCTCCCCTCAGTCACCTTGGTGTCACTCCCATGCAGCCCGCAGACAGCCTGACAGCCTCGCAGCCTTAGGAGGCAGCAGCCAATCGCACAGTCCCCTCTGACCCTGTCAAAGAACAATTAGACAATGCTCGACTTTTCTTCTCCCATTGTGCTTTGTAACTCAATCACGACCTTGTTATTATCCCCACGCGGCGGGGGGCGCCAGTATTAATCATTTAAGAGCTGGGTTTATAGTTTTCTAAAGCATCAAGATGATCTGAGGAACTTATTCAGTCCAAAAACTTGGCTGCGTCTTTTGGCTGAACCAGTGCGTTTCCCCCGAAATAGCCACAATAAGGTAACAAGTGCGCACGCCAAAAATGCTTTTACACTTATTAGTTATTTAACAACTTTGAACAATAGGCTCCAACATGTTCTTAGCTCCTTTATTTTTCCACCCAAACTCTTTTTTATGTTATACTTATACACACACTATCATTCAGATTTGAACAACATCATCATCATCATCATGGACCTCCGCCCTGCTCTCAGTCCATGGAAAAACGACATGACCATGGTTTGGAGTTGACTTCTTCATTGGGTCTCACCCTTGAAGGAGTTGGCATGGGCTGGGGTTTGTTCTCAAACAAACAGTAAAAGGTGGAGGATATTCCCTAGGATTATTTGCAGAAGAATAATAAAAGGAACAGGTGGGAGACCAGGCCGGAGACGCACCTGTCTATGGCAGAGACACCATAACTGATAACTGTTGTCTGAAGGCAGTTTATGAATCATTTAGAGATTAGCAAGCTTCAAAACATACATGAACCACATTGGAGGACGTTCAACTATCCATATTATTACAGTATTATTCCATATATAATTATTTGGCCCATTACTTTTTAGAATTATGACTTCACTCATGCATCTTCTTCCAGTAAAATGTAGAATATACAAAATGGTGTCCAGTATTACAGAGTACACAATTGGAATTTTCCACGTTACATGAATGATGAATATTATGAATATTATTCATCATTCTTCTTATATATATGAGTATAATAATATGAGTATAATAACATTTATTTCTGTCTCATGCCAATGCATTTGGCTAATCCCTTCGTTGGATTATAAAAGAACCCTAATACAAACGCATACATCTTCTCTCAGTATTACAATTACTATCAAATGTGAATATTCATATAAACATGAATAATAGATAAGCTTTTATTATAATTATGATAATGGTTATTATTATAAGAAGTAGTAATAATAGTACATCATGGGACTCTTTCATTATGATTAGGATTATTATTATTAGTGGTAGTGTTGTTGTTAGAGATGAAGCTTTCGTCTCCTTCAAACTACCTAAAGGAACAAAGATAAATTAGACTACAGTTATTAACGGTCACGTGGGTTCCCTGGCCTGTGCCTATCAGCTGGTGTCCCCTGGCACCCCACCCAAACTGCGCACCTCTGTCACAAGCAGTGTCAGCCGTGCACGTCTCCCATATGCCGCAGCGCACACACACAAGTGTGCAGCGCCGCTCCGACGCTTTAATCACTCATTAGATCATCAATTACAGGAGCGGGTCTCCTCAGCACCAGTGGACCTGGCGGAGATCTGATGCTGTTGCGGTAATGGAGAGTCGGACAAGTTCTTACACTGGGCACCATCACTACCTTCCTCCTCCTTCTCCTCCTCCTCCTCCTCCTCGGGTCCAGTCTCCATGTTGTTGTGTGTGTGACAGTCGCATAAAGAAAATCACCGTGACCCGCCCCTCCGCCAGCAGTTTAATGAGGCCTACTCTTCACTTGAATAAATCGGCACACGCTCTCCGTCCCGGGGTGTCCATTATTTTTCTTTTTCTCTTTTGGGTGGGGAGGGGGGGGCGACATGAATATTTCATTCCACCAGCACCAGTGCCAGCGCAACAGCCTGCAACCCTGCGTCCACACTTCCCATCTGGTGCGGGGCGTGAGCGGGGGGCGTGGTGAGGAGGTGTGAGGGAACATGTGAGGTCAACCTCCACTGACCTCCCGCAAGAGATGGAGAGACTGGTGTGTGCACGGCTGTGTCTCCCTATCACGCGCACACGCGCACACACACACAAACTGTCAACTGGCAAGTTATGGCAACTTTCGTTCCTAGTATATCCTTGAGGGCCATGAAATCCATTTGTAATGGTGGCCTCCATTACAAATCAAAGAGTTGAGTTAAGTGAATGCAATGATAGCTGGGCGGTGGTGGATGATTTAGCCTGCAACAAATAATCCAAAAATGCAACAGCTTGCAAGTACAAAAAATCTCCATTTCAGCAAAATGTATTGAAGGTATGAAAAGTAGAAATCATTGCACCCTCTGAGCGTTATGGTCCTCGGATGGATCGTGATGCCTTAATGTGTACAGAGCATTTTAATGTCAATGCCAATATATTTAACTGCCTTGAAAATGGTTAAATCCTTAAGTTTTGCAAGCTGCACCGTTCTATTTACAGCGCTGTTAAATGTGCAATGTAACTTGTAACGACTGACTCGCATACAAATAAATCTAGTGGAAAACAAAGTGCAGTTTTTCCAGCTTAAATGGAGTCGAGGTACAAGTTGCAAGCACGTATATGACAGAAATAAATGCTTAAATGTCCTTAAAGTTAACATCCATCACTGTGGAGAAGTGATAACATGTTGCAACAAACAAGAGATGTACTGAACAAGAAGTAACAGCAAAACATCCGGGGAGTTTCTGATGGTTTATGTCTGTGAAGATTCACAGACTCGTCCATACCATGGTATTTATGCTATCACATGCTGCTATAACTAATTTAGCGGTGAACTTTGCAATGTGAAAATATTCACAACAACAATAAGCTTCACATGAGTCGATACGATGAATTAAACACCTGTCAAGCTACTGCAAATAACCAACATCCACAGGTGGACCCAGCTGTTTTATTAATCTGCAACCAAGCTTCTCAAATAACGTCCCTGTTTGGATTTTTTCCAAAACCACAGGCACGTATTTCACCAGCTGCAGATACACCACCACCTCCGTTAGTGATGACAAATCTGCCTCATTGATTTTGCTCAGGCTTAGACAGGAAACCTTCACCTGTTTGTATAACCAGCAGAGTATTTGCTTTGGCTCCTGAGGTATAGGTTTATGGAAATATTTGAACAAAACTTCTGAATAAATCCCAGGACCCAGTCAGAAACAGAGCAAGAGCTGATTTATGGGTTTTGGAACAAGCTCCTGGACTCAGTCTTGGACGACTCTGTATGCGTGATGACCAGAATGTCCTTTTGTTTGTCAAATTAAACACATTGTGTAGGATATATTACTAATTTAAACTTCGGTGCATGTGCCCAAAAGGCCACTACAATTTCAATAACTCATATTGTAGCAGATGGTTTCATTACATGTAACATTTACTTGGCAACTGGTTTATCTTGACCTACAACTATTTAAAACACAACCAGCAAACCACAGCGCTAACTCCTACTGTACACGCTACTGTCACTGCTTTTCAACTGTGAATAACCATATTAATTAGACACCAGACCCTGTTAGTGGTCTCGATGCCTCTCAACCAATCACACTGTTTGTTTGAAGCTGGTCGCTGTAAGAAACACTCATTTCGGCAACATTTCCTGTTCCATTTTACCTCATTATGAACAGGCTGATAAAAGAGAGAGAGAGAGAGAGTCCTTCCAATAATAAAACATTGTGTCATTGTTCTAATTTCTAGTAAATGAAGCAGACCTAATAGGGAAATTAAACCGTCGCTCTTGCCACTGGGGACGCCTTAAAACCTCTTCACTTCATATCCCTGGGGAGCCACAGTCGGGGAAACCAGGGCCTCGAGCAAGCCATAATTAATTCAACGGTATATTCTGAAGCCTCACTTTGAAGTTTTGTGTCTCTGTTTCATTGTCCACCTGTTCAAGACATTGTTACACCTTTCTACGACTATTATACATCCATGCACGCTACATATGGCTGCGACATTAATGCAGCATTCATTTATGAGTCTGTAATTTTCATTGGAGAGAGATAAGATGGCACTAACAGTGCATTGACTATAGATAACTTTGGTTATTGGAATCGATTACTTGGAAACTGAACATTTTCCATATTTATATACTGGGATGGTTGATATTATTTCAAATTAGTAGAATACATTTTGCTTTAGGAAACTTTCCAGAGAACTAAAGAATATTTTGGACACAAATCACAAAGACAATAGAATAACATATATTCTCGTATCTTTTACAGTACAATGTCATTTTAAAATGTTTATATTTTGAACGTATTCCATGTGGGTCCGCCTCCTGAATCATATCTGTCCCACTCTTTTACACGTTTTGATACCATATCAAATTGTATATATAACAAATGAATAGCTACACGTGATTTTTAACCCTATGACTCTTTGGGTGACTTCTCCTTCTCCACTGATCCACTGTAGGCCTCAGTGGATCATCTAGTGATCCACTTGTTTTGTAATTAAAGGCTCATTCATTTCCTAACAAAGAACTGTTTCCTTTCTTTGTCACAGCACCGTGCACCAGCAACAGTGAACCCCTTGATGTTGGGAGCAGTCTACTCTGTAATTATCCCCACACACCCCGAGCAATGGAGGTGGTTCTGGAGAGCAAAGAGAGAAATCTTAAAGCCGGGGTTTCAGACGCAAATTAGGACAATTAGCGGCCTCATTAAATTGGGAAAAGGGAAGTATTATTCTAGTTAAAGTAATGGTTCATTAAGTCAATGTTATCTGTGCTAACAGGCTAATTGATGAACTCCTAGTGAGGGACAATGAATGGAGATGACTTCTCTCTTACAGTGGAGCGCCACTGAGCTGGACCCGGTGGTGCGTTTGCAAAGACAGAAAATATCTTCAGTCTTGATTGTGTTCACTATAAATGTTTTTTTTACCGTGAACATATAATGTCTTCCTATAAGGAAATAGCTGCACAGCACTGTGCTAAAGTGAAGGGAAGTGTCACCAAGCTTGAAATCAAGTGTCAGCCGGGGGCCGTTTTTAAACACATGATGTAAAGGGAAGAGAAGGGGCCCCCGAAGGGTCCACACAGCTGGAAGGGGACAGTCAAGCAGGTCTTTACCCAGTCTGTAGTTAAACCTGCACCACTGATCACAAGTTACTCTAATCTTAACAATTATAAGACCAAGTCTTACAAAGAGTAGGAAAACATATAATATCCTATGATCAAACGTATGGCTGGAGTCATATCAATGATTACGTACTTAAATCATTATCAAAAGTGAATTTGCCTCTGTAGAAATATATTTTCATTTAGTTAATCAACTTTTTGGGTTTATTAATATTTTTCACTTAAATTTGTACTTTCAGTAGAGTCGAGTCAATTAGGCCTTTTCTAATCATACATCAATAAGATTTAATACATTTAATGTTTTCTTTTCCCACTTATTGTAAGACTAGAGTGGTGGCAAGTATACAATTTCATGTATAATCTAAAATGTGTACATTTTAAACCAAAATAGCCCAAAACATATGTATGGCATCTCTGTGTGAACTTCCTTTAATACTCTATGCTGACAGCTCGTGCATTTTCATTTTAAATACAGGACTGTTATTAACAGAGTAACTGTAAAGTGTGGTATACATAACTGAAGGACCTGCATACTTCTTCCAGCACACCATGTGGTCTATAGCGTCCCTCTGCACAAACACATTTTCTCCCTATGTAAAATGAATTTACTGCTCATCAGTGGTCCGGCCTTCACTTAAACCTTCAGAGTGCTTGATCAAGCCTGAAAGAGAAGCGGTTAGCTCTAATGGTCCGTCCTCCTTCACTCATGACGCTCTATTCGTGTACCAGCGCACCATATGGCAGATATGAAGTGGGCTGTATGGAGCCAGTCCATCAAACGGAGAGAAAAGGCTTCCATCAGGGCCTCATAGGACTGTCAGATGAACACTTAGGATTTGTAATGGATGCTCAAGTAATTGTGTTTCTGATAACATCTTTACATGACGCACAGAAAATCGCATTCATGCGAACTAAACACATCTTCATTACAATTCATATTCAACACAATGGGACACAGAGTTACTAAGACCTATGGCTGCATGGTCTTTTCTCAACACATACAAAAATAATATTAAGTTAAAATCATATATAAACCATATCATCATATACGGATATAAATCTATTAATATGTGCAATGTCATTTCACAGTCCTGTATTAAATACAACTTTTGAATTTAACTAAGCTATTAGACTTGTTGTGTACATTTTCTTATCTATTGAATCAGTGTTAGCTTAGCTTAGCTTAGCTTAGTGTAGTTTAGTTTAGCTTAGCTTGGTTCAGCTTAGTTTAGCCTTGCTCATTGCGTCTTGTCTCTTTATTCCTGACATGGATACAGACGCAAGAACCACCTTCGAACAGGTAAAACCTAACATTCAAATAATAATCAAGCCAATAAGCAGAGACAATGCAATTGCAAAAAGATAATGTCAGATAGAGACAACATATATATATTATCAGGCATGTATTGCATTTAATCAACAGTGAAACCAATTTGAAAGCACAGCTCATATTTCCCATTTTACAAAAGCTTAATTTTTCAATGAAGAATTACTTCCTCGATACAAATTCACCAACAGTCTAAAAGGATACTGAGAACCCTGAGGCTCTTTATTAATGCAATGTTGATCTCAGTATGTAGCAGTTAATCAGTGAGTGGAATCCAAGATCCTGGGGGGCTTGGCTCTGCCCCATGTTCACTGTTGTATATAATAATAGTGCTTTATGTAAAATGCACGTCACTCACATCATTCAAATGATTCCCAAATGTCATTTGATTTATGACAATATTGAAAAGGGAAAGAAAAACCAGACCATTATAATCAACGTTGATCCATTCTTGTGACTGCTGTTTATATATATATTTCATTTTCAACCATATAGTGACCTTTCTGACATGTTATTTAAATTACTTAAACCATCACAGGATTCATTAAAAAACGTTTGAAATGTCTAAGGAGAACACAAGACTGTAGTTTGAGGAAAGTTTGTAAATCATTCCATTTAGAATCCAGTTCTGCCAATAATGGGGAGTACATGACGGACGTCTAGAGTTAAGAAATAAACAAGAAAAACTCAGTTGAATCCATTGAGTGTCTCAGATATGTGCAGAGTAAATGGTAAGAAGCAGCAAATTAATCTAATCTAATTAACATACTGATCCAAATTAAGTTTTGATGATGTAAGCGAACAGATTACTGAAGGATTTAGCTTCAGGGGGAGTTTAATAGGTTTCATAGGGAAACAAGTTTTTCTCTCTGCTGCTTGTTTTATTTATTTCGTGGGATTTGAGAGATACTCATGCTGATTTAGATTTTCTGTAGTTGTGGATGCCAACTGAACAATTTAAAAGCCTGTAAACTTTAGGTGGCCGAATGAGTAGTAACAAATACGATATATAAATTAATGAATATGAACAAATTCTAACTGACCGAACTGACATAAAAAGGCTACATAAATAAACGAGGTCCATGTAACATCACCTGTCACCACCAGATGGAGACAACACTACACACTTGCTAGTTGTGCGTTACCTGAATATTGAGGCTTTAGGTTGTATGCCTCAAGTAGAAAACTGAGACAAAGAAAATATATCAGAGGACACAAGTTAAATTATCCTTTAAGAGCTGACAGGTTTATATCTACCAGAACCAGATACACAGTTGTCTGAGATGGGGGATGGGAAATGTCTGGCAGCTCCACTGATGGTCAACAATCGGAAAGCCATTTACTGTGAGCATGATGTGTATCTTATAATAATAAGATCCCGCTCAGTTCACTGGGGATTACGTCCCTCATGATATGGACAATGACAACTGACAACAAAAATGTGATTGTATCCTCGGTGCAGCAGCTGCAACTCTGAACCTTCTGCTTTGATAAAAAAACAAACTTCCACCAGGGTGACACACAGGGACGAATCATGGTCTCACTGGTCATTTCCTGTCATTTCCATTATCAGTGATAAAGTAAACCCGGAAAAGGGAGCTTCCTCTCGGCCGGCCAGTGTCACGCAGCTGTCAGTAGAGAGCAGTAGCGCTCTGTGTGGGGGAGACGGGCTGCATGTGGAGCAGCATGTGGCCTGTTTAGTCAGATAAGATGAGCAGCACTTTGTCCACTGACCTCTTTGACCTTGCGGGCTGAATTAAACGTGCCGCACGAAGCGAGAGCTGTTTTGAAGAATAGATGTTAGGAAGCTGTTATCAATGAGCGATCCGCAGGAAACCCACGACCTTCAGCGTCTTCAGGGTCCGTGGAGTCAGTGAGCTGCCTCGGAGATCGTGACGGACTGCTCCTCTCATCTTCCTCTCGTCAGCGTCTTTGACTCAGTCTCTCACCCTGTCTATTGTCTGCAAAAAATGCTTTTTGAAACTAAGTGAGTTTCCCACGTTTAACTGAGAATTGCCATCCTGATAAGAGAGTGGGAAGATCCAGGGGATAGAGTACAATATTTAGCCGGGGGGGAAAAGGAGACGGATAATTATGTCTGTCATGATCACGGTCAGAGGGTTAGCTCAACAAAATTATTTCATTAGGCGGATAGTGACAGCCACAACCAGCTTCAATTATAATGGCGCCATGCCTGTAATTTGGCAGTAAAGATTGTTCATCACCCTTCAGTATGGATTCTCTATGGTTGATTAATGTAATTGGATTGAGAACCACTGATGTCTCAGTCTGAACTGACGTCTGAGCTCATGTCAGATTCTGCAGCAAAAGGCGCCAACTTTATGTTTGTGGCTTTTTAATTATGGCTGTCTGAGTGCATGTGGTGTATGTTTGTGTGTGTGTGTGTGTGTGCTGTCCAGGTATTACTCGTTTTGTGGGGACCTAAATCTGTTTACACAGCTTCATTATGGGGACATAATTCACCTTACATTATTAATGTGAAGATATGTTCTAAGGTTAGGGTTAAAGTTTGGTTTAGGCTTAAGATTAGGTTAAGGTTAGGTTTAACTAAGTGGTCACTATGGTTAAGGCTGGAGAAAGTCTCCAGGAAATCAATGAAGTCACTGTAATGACCTCTGAATTCATGGAGACACGTCTGTGTTTGTGCGTACATGTGTGTGTGTGTGTGTGTGTGTGTGACAAAGGCAGAGAGTGAGCATAAAGGAGCTTTCAGTGTTTACCAGGTGACAATGAGGCAGCGTGTCCAGCGCAGTGAGGGGTCATGTATAAATAACCTTCATTATGAAAAGAGCAATTTTCTGCACCTGCCTGCTAATTGTTCCCATGCCGACACTCTGGATTGGTGTTATCGCTCCTTTTAAATCGCTCCCTTTAGTTAGAGAGAGAGGCGTGAGGGTGGGGGATGATGTAAGGGAGGTGGAGGTAGAGAGAGAGAGGGATGAGAGTGGTGAAGCTGAGCTGCATCTTAAAATCGCTGTTACAGTCGTCCAGTGATTTCCTTTGGTAATTTGAGCTGGCGTTGGGGTGCCAGCCGATGAGTAAAGGTGGTGATGGTCCCCGCATGGTACTCCCTGTCCATCCTCGCGGCCCCCTTCTTTGTCGTGCTGCACGTAAATGAGGATGAAACGGTAATGTCATAAATCTTAGGGTTTATCCGGGACGTACATCCCTGGGCCCCGGGGCTAAACTGAATGGAAATCATTAGCACCTCGTCCTTCACTATGATCCTCGGCCTGCAAAGTGCAAGTGAGGGTTGTCAGGGGAGGGTGCCATGGGTGAGCGTCCTGGCTGAGGGAAGTAGTGAACAGAGATAGATGAGGCCGGAGAGGTAAAGGTGAGGGGTGAGGGAAAAAGGAAGAAAGTGGAGGAGAGTGATAGAAGCTGAAGTTTGTACTCGAGAGCTGTTGTATAGGATGAGAGGTGTAGAGGAGACATAAAGCATGAACAACCCTCCAAACAGTTTTGAATCGGAGCCAGAATCACATCCAAGCCTGAACAAGATCCTTTTCCAGCGCAGTGGAAAATGATCTTGTTATTAAATGTTCACATACAAAAAATATCGCTGTTTGTGTTTTGTGAGGAGAAATGTTTGACTGATATCATAAAAGAGACTCGTCGGCCTGTAAACAGTGTATGACGAATAGAAGATGGAGCCTCGGCGCAGATATCTGTGGGATGAGATTTATAAGGGTTTAACAAATGAAATATAACATGTTACTGGAGATAAATGGTCATTATAACATTAGGACAGAGCCAGACATTTTTAATATAGCCAGGAGAAAGGACAAAGGATTATGCGTGAGTGATAAATAAATAATGTAAAACGTGCAGATAAATTCGAAAAATATCTGAATTGGCTAAAAAGTGTTAAATACTTGTGAGAGATGGGCATAAAGTTTCATATGTGATACAAGTGAGTTTCGAGTGTGGACTTGAGATAGATTTTCATTTTCCCAGTCAGTAACACATTTTTCCAATTATTCGGACACTTATTGAACTTAATGAATTGTCCCTGCGATGCACCAGCGACCTGTCCAGAATAAACCCCACCCCCATGTCAGCTGGGATTGGCTCAGGCCCCTGCTACCCTGAAAGGATAAGCTGTACAGTCGATGGATGGATATTGAAACTAAAAAACTGTATTACTGTGGCAGTGTATTTGGCAACCAAAAGGCTTTCACAGTCCCCATTTTTCATTTTCTTTTTGAGTCTACAATGTGGACTGTTTTATTACTTTCATCCCAAACATACAATAACTTCTTATTGTCCCCACAGTGGACAACTTAGTTAACATTCTGTTATTAAGGGTGCACCACAAAGAAATAGCCAGACCAAGCCTTTCATGAGTGATCACAGACCAAACAGAAACCCAAACACAGAGCAGGACATGTCACACAAGCTACAATACTTTAGATACAATAAGTGGCCGAGGACATCTGTAGGGCATCAGTAAACCAGAAAGGTGGGGAAGCAAAGAGTGGAACCGTGGCTCTTTTGTTTCCTCGCTTGGGGCGAGACTTGTTTTCTCTTACTCGCACTCGCTCACTCATTCTCACACGCACATGAAAAGCATCCACTATCAAAACCATATATGGATTCTGTTCAATGCTGCATCCCCAGCCCTACTATGACAACTGTGCAGGGTGAGTGGCATCCCTGCTAAGAATAAAAGATGATAGAATAAAGATCCGGGGAGGTGTTGCTGAAAGGACGCGGGGCGCCCAACACGCCGGGCATCCCAAGGTCAGGAGCAGTGCCCTCTGGCAGGAGGCGCTGTGAGGAATGACAATGTCAGACAGAAACCTCCCTCACCTCCCCGGACCTGTCAATTTGGCTGCGATAATTTATCTCTCTCTAGTTAAATATAAATATTGTAGATCACAGCGTGCTCCTGCACCCTTAGGAGGGCTTCATCTGTCAGCCACAGACCCTGGCTAATGGCCCTTTGTAAGCAGAGCACTGGTGGAGGCAGCATACCAGCCCACATACTGGTCGTCCTCATCATTTGAGGTTCACTGAGACGTCCCGCCTCCAACCTGGAGGACCACCACCTCTCTTCTCCCTCAGCTTTAGGCTTACACTGTACGACACCATCCCTGTAGTTCTCTGTAACAATAAGGTAAACTCCTTCAAATCCTACGTGAACTAGTGAAATTCTGTGACCGTGTATCCATTTACCATTGAGGGTCTTGGGGGGGTCTGGAGCCAATCCCGGCAGGTATTGGGTGAGAAGCAGAGTACATCCTGGACAGGTTATCACCGTATCACAGGGTCAACAATCAAAGACAAACAACTATTCACACACAGAGTCCATTTAGAGTAGGAGGAAGAATCCAACTCAGGCCTGGTTTCACATTTTACCGGCTTGCTAGTGGCCTAATGGTCAAAACCCAATGGGCAGTGAAAACACAATGAAGTACCATATTAGAAGTGGAGACAAATGAATGGATGAAATGCTACGTCCGTTGTCACCGTGAAATAATTGTGTGACCTGTCTTTAAAAACAAGTGAACATGCTCCTCATGTGTTCTCACTGCCTTTATTTATGCCGATTGAGATTGTGTTGAGTGTAACAAGGTTAGAACCCATGGATCGCTACTTGCAGCTATAATTAGACATGTTCCTCTACATCATTGACATTAATAGCGACATCACACACATACCCATTCATAATGGGTAACAATTCAATAATATATTTTCCTCATACAATGTCTAATTCTTTATTTATCATCGTCAAGTTATAATCATTTCATTAGTTTGTCAATAAATAACATTGACCTTTGTTTAGAGGTTAAAACTTTAATACATTTTAACAATGTAGCACACAGATCAGCATATCAGGCACATTTCTATTTGAATATGCATCCCAGCTGTACTGATGTTAGTATGTCATTAATTACAGGTTTATTGGACTCTCACTTTATATTATGTTTGCAGTTCTGTATATTGTTAAGTTGTTATCTGACGAACTCTGGGCCAGATGTGCTGCAGCTCCTTTCTGGAGGGTTCAGTTGTAAAACTATCTAAAGTGCAACTAAATTACTTTTTACAACCTGGCAACCTAAAGGTTTACCATAAACATGGCTTCTTGGAATGTTTTGAACATTAATAAAGTCACTTATTATTAAGTGAGGCTGATTTGTAATGCTGAGTAAACAGTTTCTCAAGGCTCACATCACCTCTTGCTGCATCCATTACTATCACACTAAAAGCTGCGTGTAAACCATTTTTATACATTCATATTCTATACTGCAATGTCTTTTCTTTAGATTTCTTTTACTTTCACATGTTCTCTTGTCCTTTACCTTGCTTTTGACTATCTGCTCCTATTTGCTCCTGCAAGAGGATTCCCCTCACACACACAGAGAGAACATGCCGACTTCATACAGAAATGCCCGAGCCGGAGCTGGACTCCACTGCAACCTCCATGTATGTTATGAATAAATAACACATTCCGGATCAATAATGATAAAATTTAACTATGCAACAGTTTATCTGTCCCACCTACACAAGTATAATCTAGCACATCATGCAACTAAATGAAACAATACAAAATAATAAAGTAAACTTAATACATTTAAGTAAAACAAGATTTAATGTGCACACTTAAATATTTTGTGTAAATTTGGCATTTGAGCTAGATTATAACTTAACATATAACAGACACATTTAACACACAATCTCTCACTGTCTATTATACAAATAAATGGTGTGCATTGTAACATGCATTCATGTAGAAACAGAAGCACAAACCAAGATGCAGCAGTTAATTCCCACATGTGTTACACGGATGTCTTGCTATACACTTTGGACCTCTGACGATAAAGCAGCTGCAGCTGAGTATATAATCTCCCCTACCTGCGGCCTTTCCTACTTTGTCCATCAGCCTTGAGCTGGGCTGTGAGACCTGAGATGTGTTCTGGCATTAAATAGTAGTATAGAGTATTTGTAGCCGTTGCCCAGGCCCTTTATGGTCAGCATTGAGTGAGTAGAGAATGTATTCAATGAGCTCTGCAGTATGTGTGAGTGTGTGTGAGTTTGTGTGAGTGTGTGTGTCCTTCACTTTTGCAGTAAGCGTAGTTTTGTCTCAGTGAAATTTCCTTCACGTCCTTGCTATACCTCAACTGTGGGTCGGATTCAACAAAAGCAAGCATACAGTTGAGCCTTTAATTACTTATACACAGCTCCATGACCCGGCTCACTGTGATTATTATATCACTGCGCTGCTGCTTGGGGCAGAGCACCTTTAAAAAAAAAAAGAAACTCCCCTCACTCACCCTTGGACCCAGCATTACATCAACAGTAATAAAGTTGTTTGTTTACTTGCTGGCGGGGGGTAAACTCTGCGATAGTCTTTGAGTGAGCTGTTAGCGCTGTGCACTGTTGTGCTTGTTAAATGCTTTGTTGGAAGTTTGACACTTCTCAGGCTGCACTCGCCGCCAACGGTATCCTTAAGTCATGAGGCTGTTTCATGCTGGGCCCCCTTGGGTGAGGGAGGGATGACAGGATAGCAGAAGAGGCAAACAGCTACTGCGGGCATACACACACTCATATGTACAGACACACACACACACACACACACACACACACACACACACACACACACACACACACACACACACACGCGCACACAGAGTCACCTTTAAAGTGTATGAGAGCTCCCTGATGCCAGGGCTGCCATACTGCATGACTAATGCAGCCCGCGAGTCACTGTTTCTCCTCGTTGTGTCCCAAAGAGCTGAATTAATTGGCTGTCATCATGGTAGCTCTCACTCACTCTCTCTACCTATCTCTCCTACACACACACACACACACACACACACACACTCTCAAACTGATCAGTCTATAAATAAACGGAGACAACATGACATTTAAGTGACAGGAAAACCATAAACACTTTTTGCCCAACATTCAATGAGGCCCCCTAAACATATGGGAAGAATGAAAGTCATACATTATTTGGAGATCTTCCCATTTGCGTCTTGTGTGAGTGTTAGACGAAGACAATCCACTTTCCCCAGCATGTGTTCTGCCCGTGGGTTTGCTGAACCACATTTTGCAAGAACTGTAATTGCTGGCAGGATTATACGTTCAGTGGTGATGTTTAGTCGAGTGCCGAGAGGGTGTCATTTCTGCACAGCATGCACGTTGCAACAGTGAATTCATTTTGCAGATCTGAAACCAACCACTGGTGTAATTACAAGCAGAGACAACAGTTATCTTTGAATCAAAGAAGTGATACAGTAGAGTCACTAAAGTCTTCAGAGATGCACTGTAGTTTGGAGATTTTCCTGCAATTATCCAAAGGGGTGAGAATGCAAATGTCAGAGTTAGATGCTCAGGATTTTTTGCGAGACATTTCCAGCCAGCCCTAGTTCTTGTGAACAGTAAGATTGCAGCGGGAAGATTCAAAGCGAGCAAGTGGGATTGTTGACGACATTTCTTACTTGCATTTCTAATCTGAAAAGATCCCATCAGAACACCAACATCTCAGGATGAAAAAGAGCTGCCACACATGTAGAGGGCGCTGACGCAGATGTCTGGGTTTTCCAAAGCGGAACTTACATGTCGTGTCCTGCGTCCTGCATGCTCTACCCAAACGCGACTACTCACCTGAATGCTCCTGTTGATGTGAACTGATCTTGACATCTCCTGCAGCATTCTTCATATACGAAGGGAAAATATCCGCACCTAATTTTCGGGACATTTTCTGGAGTTCATGTCTTAAACAGCCTAAGAGGTGGATGCCAGCTGTACAAAGATCTGATCTGGCAAGATCATGGTATTTGTTAAGTGTAAATAAACAGAAGTCAATGAGGACATTTTTCTTCATCGAACCAGACCACGCTCTCTGTACAACCTTAGCCACACATAACCATGAAAACGTAATGGTTATTACTGTGTGAATGTTTCCCTTTCACATTCAGTATGAACATATTTGCAGCTCATTAAGTATTTAAATTAATAAATTCTCATTGAATGAATGAATATAAAAGATAATCCGGTTATAAGGTAATCACCCCCCAGGTCCAGTTAAACACCCCTGCCCCCACTAAAGCCCTAAAGTTACACCAATAACTCCCCTTAAGTATCTACTTATATTACGTTTTGTCTTCACAACTCCAAATTACTGTTCCTTTAAACAGTGTGTATTTATGTATGCAGTTATATTATGAATCATAATCACATAAACTTTATACATTTTACTCACAGAGGATATGCAGTCTAATTAGATACAGTGGACGAGATAAACAATTCTGTATTGCCTCTTTGTGAACGGACCCTATGAAGAGATAGCATTTCAAAGACTCTTTCATTTGAACAGCTTTGAATTGTAATGCACTTAAAAGACAAAGCGCTTGGTCTGCGTTTCTATTTGCCTGTGCTGTGAACCATAAACAACGTTTGTGTTTCGAAACAGTTTGCTCAGACTGGGAGAATAATGGAGTGTCATTCCGACCCTCCGCCTTTGCATAATGCGGTCAGAGTACTCATGCAGTATAATATCCTGTCTGTCTGAAAGGTGATTTGTTTTTAAAGGATTTTTTCTTTCCTTTTTCCCGAGCGCTGCTCATCAGTGTAATACGGGAGCAGCAGAAGACCTTCTCGTCAGACGGTGATGGGGATGTGCTGTGATGTGTACATTGTCTCAGATGGAGGGGGCTTTACCTTTTAATGACCTCAGACACGTTTGGCTCGTGTGTGTGCGGATAAGGGCTCTTGGTCCTCAGAGCTTTCCTTCGCACAAGAATCCAGATGTTGTCGTCTGCTCATCTGGGATGAGAGAGCCCTTCAAAAACAGCCTTTACACGTAGACGAAGCTCTGCTGTGTTGTATCATTTACAACCTTTTTGTGAAAAGACCTTTTATGATCAGCGCTCTGAACCTTTCCTCCCTGGGCTGCAGGAGCTCTATCTGAGTCCTACATTTTGAGTTCAGAACACTCTAAAGCTCTCATGTCAATAACAGCAGCTGTAAGTTAGTTAAAAGGTTTTTCATTTAAGGTCATTTTTAAACTTCAAAAAATCTCTAGAGGTTTTGGGTGTTTGTGACAAAAGTCAATTGTCCTGCTATACAAGAAAAATGGCTGCAAACCCCAAGTCCCATGAAAGAACCATGGTGCCCCGGGGGCTGCAACAGGGGTGAGGAACTGTTTTCATTTATCAAGAGCCATTTAAACTCTTACAACATCCTACGAGGGCCATAGGCTTACAAAGTTACTGAATACACCAAACATCACTCTAGCCTCTCTAATGCCGTTACTGGAGCTGCTTTCCTTTAGTGAAGCTGGTCAGTCGGGCACTTTTTAAATGAGCTGCTCACAGTTGCAGGTTTTCCCAAACAGAGAATCAAACGTCTTCTCAGAACGAAAGGTTTGTACGGCTCCAGCAGAGGAAGGCTGTTGTTGCTTTGAACTCATTGTTGCTATAACTGATTTCATGTTGTAGGTCTTCGGGTACCATCATTAGATGGCTCAGCAAATATGTCCAGTTGCTTTTATTTACTCTTCATGTCCTGAAATTTCCCCCAAATGCCTAAAGGAGTCCTACCAGCGGGCTATTCAGATATCATGGCAGGCTTTCAGTCTTGCAGAGAATGTTTTGTGTTTGTACACAATGAGCAATTTCTCTGTTGTCATAGATCCTGTCAGAGTGAATCTTATGAAAGCTTAAGAGCATTTGTTCTTCTAACTCGTCCAGTTGAGCCGCTTGTTTCCTGCTGTAATGACACTTAACGTTTGCCCTTTTGATCACTACAAACTACAAACATTGGTTTATCTGTTACTCCAACAAAATAAATTCGTTGTCCATTTCTCTTGGAAAGTGCAGCATTTCTAATCTACTTTTCTTGACAGTTGCCATGATGTTTGTCATAGACGAAGCGTTTCCTTCACCCTGACTGTGACCTGGCAATCACAGCCAGATGGGACCAACCTGAAGGACATGGTACTCCACTATGTTATGCGATTATCTTTTTATTACAGAAAAAAATTCATCAGACATATGAAAAAAGTTTTTTCATATATCTGATTTATGAATCGTCTCGTGGGCCATTTACCACCTGGAGGTCTTCAACTTTTTGCAAGGCCCTCATCCCCCCAGTTCCCATGTTTAGAAATAACGTTTAGAGATCCCCTTCACTGAAGTTTTTAAACGTGTCCAAGTTAACATCCCCCTTGTACGACTTATTTTCAGCAAATAAGCATTCAGCGCCACCTAACACTGCATTAAACAAAAGACAAACCAAGTCTTTGGAAGTATTATGACCAGATTGAATACAAAGATGGACGAAATGACGACGCCCCAAAACTGAGGATATAGCCTCTTGATTGCCTCCTAGTGGCTGGAGGCAGTATAGGTCATAAATCCCATTTCCTGCATGTTAATGAATAAAGGGTGATTCATCTTGATTGACAGCTGAGACTGACCCGTGATTGGTGGCGTGCTTGTATCAGCAGGGCTGCACTATAGCAGCCCCATCCCCTGATCACTACAGTGCAGACTCTGGCCCCAAATGCAGAGTATCGTGTAGATTGTATCTGGGAAACTTAAACTTCTTCATTGTAGGAAGAAGTTATATACAGTCTACGATTCAGACAGCCAGGGTTAGTGATGTCATAAACCTGAGAAACCAATCGTGTGGGGCTCAGTGGGCTCCCCAGCAGGAAGGAGTGGAGTTACGTTTTAGTAATTTTAAAGCAATATTTTGAATAAATAATTTTGATGAGCCAAGAAGAATTTAAGGTGGTGTACTAATCTGCTGGAGATTGACTTTAACGGTTAAAATTATCCTTAAGTTAATGCTTTAAATATGAACAATATCAACAATAATCAAGACACTATGACTTTATGTGATCAGTTTACTTTTAATAGATCATCAATTAATAATCAGTAATCAATATTAAGATGCAGATGCATTTATTAGTCCCAAACACATGCAAAGGCACACTCATGCAGGTAGGGATATTTAACCTCTGCTTTTGACCCATCTGGTGCAGGACACACAGTGCAGTGAGCGACCATGTACGGCGCCCGGGGGGCAGATGTTGGGGGAGTAAGGTGCCTTGCTCAGGGCCACTAGACAGGGTAGGGAGAATCCTCTTGGATTTTTGGGCAGATCAATCCAGCCACTAGACCACCGCCTCTACCATTAATTCACTGTTACTTCATCCAATTGTTGATATGCAACCAACTCTGGATTCTTCTTAAAATAAAAATACAATTCTAAGGACTATGGGCTTGTTCAGCCTCTCTGATTAAAAACAGTACACCTTCATATTACTATGAGAACAGACAGTGGTCTTTGTGTTGCTGGAAGCAGGGAAGTGTTTCGCGGGGACAACAAACAAAGATGCAGTGAGAATGATCACACATGTTTGAGTTCAACAGAGGTGCCAGAGGCCAAACCAATAAAGCAACGATAGAGTGTAAAAGGTGTCAGGGACTTTGTGACTTAATGCATCTTTTTTATTCTGCCTGAGCAGGGTTACAGTTGTTTCACAGGTGGCTGACCTGAGAGCTCATGAGGCCTCAGCAGGAGCACTTTAGATTAGGTGTGTTTTATGTTTAGTGTGAGGAATCGCCCCTCCTCTCTCTGGGATGGAGATAAGATGAACCTTGAGAGAGACTCCGCTCTCGCTGAGGTAATGACAATCCTCACATGAATAGTAGTGACCTAAACTTCTCATCACTTCCCTGCCATGTGGTGTAACACTGGGAAGTTTCTGTTCTGCCTCAAGCTTTTTGGTTTGGCTGCCTTTATGTCAGCTCTACCAAGAATCGTCCCTGTTTCATAATGAACTCATATTGTTCATCCTTCATCACAAGGGTTCATCATTACTTAACCCTTAAAAGTTCTGGATTCTTTTGGACGTTTTGTTAATGCTTTTGAATTTGCCTTTATTCATCACATAAAAATGTTCACTATTCCATTATTCAATGCCTTTTGTCCCCAGCACAATATCGCCCACATTACCAGACAAATATTCTTTCACCTGGAAGTAGTTTATCAAAACATTGGTCCCAAAAACCATAAATCAGATATAGAAAACAACGTGTTTTTTTCATATTGAATTTATACGATGATATCTCTGTTTTTACTTGGCCTATCGACACCAAACAGAAACCAGCTCAGAGTCTCAAGTCAGCAATTCTTACTGAAATTCAAGGCACTGCTCCACATGGCTCTGTGTTATTCCTTGAAACAACCATGGAACTCCTTAGGATTAATCAATAATTTACATATGAGGTCATTGTTTATCTTTATTGTGCCCCGCTGAGTAAAGTCACATTTTAATCCTGATTTGAAAATGTGGACAGTGACAATATTAACATGCTGATGTTAATCATGTTTAATATTTACAAGGCTCACCATGCAAAAAGTAATCCTGAGTCTAAATGTCGTTAGTTGTGCAGGTAATACCAAGTAACAATGCAGCCAGTGTGTATGGCATCCAATAGTTGTGGAGATATAGGTCAGAATAAAAGTTGTCAGTAGAACAAGGTAGACATTAGCACCCCTAACTTCACTCGAAACAGGAAGAGACCCTTCAAATGCAAGGATCGTAATCTGAAAGCCTCTAAAGTTGTTTATCACAGTTCAGACATTATTCTATTGCTGGTGAAAAAATTACCGCAAAATAACAGGCACAAATTATTTGTACAAGTGATGGGAATGAAACAGCTCACACAGGAGGCCTAGTCAGACTATCCACTAGACTTGCGATATGCAATATGTGGGGGGTTGTGATGTCACGTGATATCAAGATATTCTTGAAATATTATTCTATAGCACATATCAGTAAGTATTGTGACTTTTACCTTTTGAATTATTAATTTTGCAGAACTTTTACATACACAAACAACGTAAAACACACTACTGGAAAGACAAATGAAAAAGTATGCTTTTAAGCCCTAAATAATTAAAGTAGAACTTATGTAGGACTGTTTTATTAGACTGCGTTGCTTTCAGCTAGGTAGCTGTTCCTAACAAACTGCAGACTGAGTCTATTCTCTGAGTCATCTCAGCTCCTGTCTTGTTTATGTCTCAGCTGCATTCATACTTGCCAGACACTATTTACTTTGCTTCAAAGGGCACTGTGGAGTCTGGTGCCTTGCCCAAGGACCTTCCTGCTGTGGTGATGGGGTGAGTGGGCTGTAGCTACAGATTTGACTCCAGCTAACCTCCAGTAACTAGCAGGCTGCTGGAGCACGCTCAGCTCCAACTGGCGGGGATCAAACTGACAACGCTGGTAATTGGGTGACCCCTTTACCTCACTGCCAACTCGCCACCTCTCCGGAGTCCAAATGTACTAATCCACCTATTTTTCATCATGATCATTGATGCAGTTGACACCACTTGGGAAAAATCAAATCATAAAACATAATCTTGATATCGCACTCTGTGACAAATGTAAATCCTTCTCTCCTCCGCCCGCACAAACAAAGAAAATCCTCCCTCTCCGCTCTGTTTTTCTGACCTAGCGGAAGATTCAAGGTGCCGCGCGGAAGAGGGTGATGTATCGCCGTAGCTTTTAGTTGTGAGAGGAGGAGAAATATTATCACATTAACACTCAATTTCCATTTCCTGTGAATAATTTCTTTCTGTGTTCCAGTCTCAGGAACATATTTCATCCAGCGCAACTGAGGGAAACTATATAATACCAGTGATGCTGCTTACATTATAATTTACTGTTGGAATGAAACATGAAACATGTCTGGAATATGCCCTGTGGAGAAGTTCTAACCGACAGTCCTCTGTAATCACACAGCCTGACAAGCAGCTAATTCTATTCTATCATGAGCCACAACAGAAACAATGACAACGGCCTAAAGTGTCCTTTAGTATTTGTTTATTCCTCTGCCATATGTGCGGCAGCGGTGGCGCGATGTGAAGGGGCGGTTGTCATCAGGGCTGTTATTCACCGACTGAAAAAGATTCCAAGAAATTAATTCAAGGGAAACCGGCTATGGGTGGGTGATAATAGCACCTTTCTACTGACAGGGTTTTCAGATGGATCAAAACTTAATGGGCCCCATAATTAACAGTGATGATTCCGCTCCTCTCTGCTCAGCCTTTGTTGGGTCAAAACAAAATGGAAGGTTGACATTTCTCGGCTTACCTTCCTATTGATCTTCCTCGTCCTACTGTGAGCGACAGATGAGAAAGGCTAACTAGGTTTGCCTTTGAACCGGTGGACATCCACAGGCGTGGCCACTCTGTACACACTGAGCCAACGAGAACACGTCTCATTAAATGTGTGTGTGTTCGGCTGCATAGTAAGGACATTAAGCTTGCTGCCGTCAGTGAGAAGAAACTTGTGAAACACTTGTTGCCTGTGTTGATTTAATTACTTGCTCCCTCAGTGAAGTACAACACTTGTTACGTGATACTCTTATCCAACTTTTGAGAGACACTTTACAAACAAAATTATAAATATCTCTGTAAGCAAACTCCACTTTAAGTTATGGTCATCATTTCTCCTGCAAAAGACATATATCACATTTGCATTCTGTATAGCAGTGTCCTTGTCCACCATCGTATCCATTGTGAGGTTCAAATTATAACCACCTACACACAAGGGATTGTTATACATGAATGTAATCCAGCTTCCCCGTCTTTTAATGTTATCTCACTGATGCCAGCCTCTCTTCTAATGCCGTCTCAGGGCTGTATTAAATTAGTGCTAATGCAAACTGAACGTTTCCCACTGCACACATTGTTCATATTAAAAGTGCAGGTGGTGAAACACAGGGTGGATTAAATTTTGCAGGAGTCAAATTCAATGTTGTCCTCACTGCAGTTAGAGATAGCCATGCTCACACGTTAACAACGTATCTACAAAACAAAGAGAGGGGGGTTGGGGGGGGGGGGGGTCAAATTCAAATTCAAAAAGATCCCTGCATTTAAAACTGAAAAAAAAACCTTTAAATAGAGCAAGTAGCCTTCGATTGGATCTCCACTCATTTTTCGACACTTCAGTATGAATCCTGAAATCTGTAAACAGCTGATCTGCACATATCTATACCTCCTTCTGATGTCTGCTCGAGGCTAAATGCTAGGAAACATTAGCTGTTATTTAAATGCACACCTCACCTCTGACTAAACTGGACCTGTTAGTGGCAAAGTTGCATTGTGGGTAATGTAGGAGCCATGCTTTTGAATTTTTGATTATTGAACGATTATAACAATGTAACAATTCCTCATTGAAATGCCTGGACCTATGTTGTATATTTTGCTGACGTGTGTAATAACATTTAAATAAGATGTTTACAGCAATGTTCAAACCCTGTGAAATCAACCATTTTATTCAAGGTAATGGGACGTTTTGGTTTGTTTGCCTTTTATTTGCGTCATATCGGCTTCACCTTTGGCTTTGCTCGTCTCTGCCAAACCTTCCAAGGCAAAAGACTTACGACAAAGCAAAACCATACTGCCGATTGTACTGGTCACTTTATGGATCACGATTATTCATCGCTGTTTGCTGCGTTAAACTTAAATACGTTACCTCACACATGAACATTATTTGCACCGGAGCCACGACCGGTAGATTTCTATTGGCAATCGTGATGAATAAAATATCTCCCATGATCCCACGCTGCTTCACAACGTCATCAGTCCAGGTATTATGTTATTGTTTTGATAAAGGGGGCCCTCGCGGCTGAAGTTACATATAGTACAATTAAATCCATTGTGTTTTCAGCAGGGAGTGCGATGCTCAATCCGTGTTGAGCTCCTTTGATATATTTCTCATCCTCTTCCTTCATGAACCCAAAAAGTGGAAATACTTGCCCGAGAGATAGAAACCTTTTCTTACATTTTCCCACCTCTGATATCCTTCTTTTCAGGAATCTTCATGTGCGGAAAATAAAAGAGGCAGGTGTGAAATACAGCTCTTAAATGATAATGATAAAGTACTGTGTGTAGCACGCATTGTGGTGTGTAATCACACAAGTGCTCTTTGGTGAGAGGATTTGGAAAATTCACCTTTTAGAATTAACATGTGAGGAAAGTCGAACCAATTCACAGCAACATGATGAAACAGCTTCTGTTACAAAGCTCATTGACAGAGGATCATTGCAGAAAAACATGATTCAGAACCAGGACACAAGACAGACCAGGATTTTAGTTTATTCAACCTCAGTCTGAATATAGTGAAAAACTACAGTGTTATTGGTTGGCACGGTACATCATTACGGCTTGTTGCTGGATACAGAAACTGGCAGCTCCTTGATTTCCTCTCTTTTGTTCACTTGTTTGATTCGGAGCGAATCTGCCTGACACTAAGGAGACACATTTGCTCAAAAGCCTTCTAGGCAGCCGTGGTCCATCTTGTTATTTACCCTAACAGTGCATTAAAATGCCAAGCAAAGAAAATGATAATGAGATTTCGAATCACGGTCGCTGACCAAAAGTGGGAGGCTGCAACTGCAATTTCCATTTCCATTTCCAGAGACTGAGAGTAAAGCCTTCTTTGCTTTACACTAATACATCAATTGCGTCTTTTCTTTTTCTTTCGTTGTGGGCATCTCAGATAATGTTTTGCGGTAATTAGAATTTACACTCGAGCGATTCCTTGTTTTAATTAAATGGATCTCAGGCTGAACAAGAGTGGCAAAAGTATGTATTTTCAAAGAGAGAGGGCTCCTGCAGAAATCAAACCTGGATCTCAGGTATTGATTTGTGTTGGAGACAACTCTCCTGGCCATCCATCTGAGGTGGCTTTTGACCCAAACGATGACAGGGTGAGAACCTGCACTGGAGACAACAAGCAGCGAGCAGCAAGCACTGAATAATGAGCCGCATGCTGGCTGTCTTTGTGGTCCTGAAATGAGGATTTTGTTTTTCCCACACACAGTCCTGTTTCCCTCTCGTCCCTTTAGATGCGACTCTCAAGAACATTCGTATGAACATAGCACGCCATTCCTTTGTTCCTTTAATAAAAAATGCAACAGCTGCTTCTCAGGGAGTGAATTCTAAATGAGGCTTAGCGTTGCCCTCCACTGTCAGAACCCACTGCGACCTGGACGTCTCCTGCTTCCTCCCTCCTTCCTCCCTCTGTCACCCTGCACCTCCCTGCTCTTTCTCCCTTTACCCCTTAAGACGAGCCCCTCGTGTTTGGCCTGTTGACAGGGCGTTCTCACTAGAATGCTACCTGGGGGGAAGACTAGACGTCCCGGGCCACCCTGAGGCATGACAGCACGTGATGGCACCTCAGCCTCTGCTCTCAACACAAACCTCTGGAGAGGCTCCTCAAATAATACCTGCACAATTACTGCTGCTGTGTTGATGAGGTGGGTTGTGTTCATGCCCGATCACTGGGATTTAGTCTAAGATCCCCTGTGGGCAGGTTTTCCCATCTGATTGCTGCTGTCAGCTCCCATCAGCAAAGATCAGCACCGGGCGACGCCAGGGAGTCATGGCGGTGCCCGAATCCCAAGCATGCAACCTCCTGAACCCTGTGGCCTGGGAATTCTTATGCTGAATGAATGATTCATCCGCGGTAAAAAATTCTGATGGCCAGAGGAAGATGGAATCTTGTGTTTGCGAGGTTTATCAGCGGGAGGAGATGATCATTGAAGGACTGCATTATACATGTCTGAACACACAACGTGGAACGGGGAGATAGAGAGCGAGGGAGTTGATCGAGGCAGTGGAGGAGAACAGTGAGGATGTGACAGAATCCGGGGGATGTTTGAAAAGGGAGGAAACCAGGCTGCCGAGGATATTTAGGCCACACTGAGTTTTTTTTATCGCTTGCACAATATGTGCCATGTCTGCTACCTCAGATGTCCAGCTGCTGTCGCTCTCCTGGGTATCACAACTGCAAAGAAACAACGCTGTGACTCCTTATGCAGAACAAGCTATTATTCACCCTGATCAGTCAGCCTCCCTGACGAGCTGGCTCACAAATCCCCCAGTCTTTGTAGTATTTTCTGGGGTTTTGTTGCCAAGCGGACTGAGGGATTGAAGCAGCTTAACCTTTCACCGGTAATCATAGGCGATTATAAGCATTTGGACGTCCTGTTATCCAGAATTATCGAGAGGGGGGCCCAGTAAGGTGGTAATTGTACAACAGAGGGATACCTGATAGATAAATGGTTCAGTAGGACTGCAATAAAAGGAATTCGCTGGGCTTATTACAACAACCATGCTCCCTTTCGATATTAATAACACAGGAGCAAAATCAATATATATAAAAAAAAACTTTCCATTTGGAAGTTATATTTGATAAGAAACACTCGTCCAACTAGGCTGCAGCGTTACTTTTCTCCCTGTTCCAACCGAGCAGATGGATTCTCGAAAAATTTCTCTGAACAGCTTTTCTCTCCATCTTTGTTTCCTTGACAACACATCTAAACAAGGAATGGTCTCCCAGACAACAGGTCTGAAAGTACCGCAAATATCTCAGGGTGTGTGTGAGAGCAATGAGGCGAGAGGGAAAGATTGTTTCTGTAAAACCTTCAATTCTTCTTCTTCTTCTTCTTCTTCTTCTTCTTCTTCTTCTTCTTCTTCTCCTCCTGTTGAATTTCCTTCCTGCGTGACCACGACTGCAGGTGCTGATTGATTTGTTTACCTCTCCGTACATTACACACACTCACGATGGGGATGTAATAGAATAATATGATTTTCTGTTTAGGCGAGGCTCTGCTGCCTCTGAACGGCTGATCCTCTCCAGGAAGGGGAGCATGCCAGAGCATTCATGCTGGATCCTTTTCATCGCCACCATACAGCACTCCCTGTGTGATACAGATAGTATTTTTGCGAGATTAGGACCGGAATGTGTTACCCTCGCTGAGAACGCTCATCCCTCTCTCAGATCCACTCACGGCTAACAGGGCTGACAATTCATTCCTCCGTCTGTTATTGACCCACGCTCGCTCCTGAAGATGACTGCATCCGCCGACAGGGTCTCTTTGTTTTGCTGGAGATTTCTCCCCCGCCTGCTCTCTCTAATGTATCTGTAGTTATTACACAGGATTGTTACTATGGCCGACTCAGTGGAGGGGGGAAAAAGCTATTAAAGAGCTGATTGTGAGTGTTGTTTGCGTTGAGGCATCATCTCTCCTCCCGGCAGCCGTGTGTGTGAGCAGCTATGAAGCCATCTGCCAGACAGCGAGGTCAATAGTGAGGGTGAACGCCTTTCGCACTTTCATTAAGAGGACATGAGACATAGACGGATCAAGCTCTTAGTGACCTCTGAGCATTAACACTACATATTCCACTGCATAAATACATAACAGAAGAAAGTAGCGGGGATCAGCAAAGAATTCATTAGTTCATTTGATTGATTTATTCATTCGGTGAGAAAGATTTTTTTTCTCTGCTGAGGCATTAGAATGTAGGAGGGAGGATCCTCGCTCTGCAGAGGACAGAGCAGCCGAGCTTCTGTTGTGCTGCCTTCCCGCCGAGCTTCCTCTGTCAGAGTGGATTAGAAAGTAGTGAGCTGTGAAAACATCAGAAACAGGGCACACCTCCCCATTCCTCCCCCAACTCATGAAGTGTCCGCAGCCATGCGTGCAACAGATAAAACTTTACTTTCGATATTAGTTATACACATTTAATGACGGCAGGGGTTTGTGATTTGTGTTTTCAAGGTCTCTGTTAGAATGAACTGTCGGTGCAAGACAAATGTTTTAACCAGATTCGCCAATCCTGAAGAAGAGACAGACGATTTACAGTAAAGACAATTTTATGAAGCATTAACAAGTATTGAGGAAAAAAGTTGAATTAGCGATTCTCTGAGTTGTTATTGATGTTAAATGTTTAATTGGTATTTTGCCTAAGTGTCTGGATCGGCTCCTGGTAGCTGGCTTCATTTCTAGACAACGGGAGGACGTGGAGAAGTGTTGTTCTTTATCTTTGTAAACACTCAACGGTGCAAGAAGCTTATTACAAACCAAAGTTTTATTCTCTGACGACCTCTAGCGATTGTAGTTATTATGAGGGGAATTAAGGTGAGAGACAAAGTCCGTGTTGGGAGGAGGTTGAGATTTACCGACTGACAAAACACAGGACGGACACACAGGGGATCACTGTTCATTTCCCATGAGCCTTTTCAAGCCCTACCAGTGTCATTACAGTAGCCATGGCAACAAAGGTCATCTAAGGCTAATGAAGTATTTATTTTGCGACGTGATCCAAAACACATTTTCTTCCCAAACCTTGACAGAACAGTTCCCCAGCCTTAACTTTGTGTTTATGATTGTTACCATGGTGATAAATGTCTGGTGTGCCTGCCGCTGGTTAGCCCCTACGGGTCCTGGTATCGTTACTATGACGATGGAGAGCCTCCATGCTGATATGGACAAAAACCACTAAGATGTAGGCTGGAGTTTTAAAATTGACACCCTTCAAATCCAGCCAATCCTATCAAGCAAAGTCTGTTAATAATATTCTTAATGTAATCTAAAAGAAAGTTTAAATGATAATCTCCCTGTCGGTACATTTACAGTAAGATGCTGCCAAATCCACCCAGTCTTATTCACCACGGCCATGTTTGCTGCTGTGGGGATTCATTTACTGACAGCTCAGTAGCTTTTGGCAGTCGATCACTGATTTGTGTTCTCTTGAGGCTTCACCGAGAGGAGAAAGGGACCAGCTTTCCTCCTCAGTACAACAATAACAACAATGATGAGGTGAGACATTCTTCACTGTGAGAGTTTGCTCCTTATAAATGGAAACAACCCGGCTGCTCGGTGGGTAAAAATAAATAAATCCAACGACCTAATTCATGCATTCGAATATAGTTAGGGTTGTCTCAATTTGTAGTTAATGAGGTAAAAGATTTTAAACCGTTGGTATCCGTTTTGTTTTCCACCGGTGGGTTGTTCAACGACTCTAATGTGAACCAGCTCTGGATCCCACCGGAACCTTCTCACCACAGGAAACCAGAGAATACAGGTGATGAAAGTGGATGTTTCAGAAAGTTTTATTCATAAGTTTAGAGCCGAGCCCCCACTGAGCACCATGAATTATCAATGGAACACTTTCAAACACTGCCAGCTACCTCCATACAACATGGCGGAATAAAGTCAGTCGTGGAAGCTGCGTTCGGGCCGTCACTCTGGCTCAGAAATATCTGTGACCACTACGTCTGTCAGTTCAGTTTGTGGTGCATCTGGCCTGTGCTGTACCGAAGCCTCTAAATAAAGACCGACTTTTTGCATCCCCAGCGGCCACCGCCTGTTCCACACACACACAACACTTCCCCTCGCCGGTGCCAAGCAGCCCAAATTAAATCAGGCTTAAATAAGATATATCTCCGTCTCTGTATGCAAGGGTAGACGGATCCTTGCAGCAGCGCTCTGACATTTCTCTCAGGCCGCGGGACGCCTCTGAAGGATTACCTCAGTGGGAGTGGGCTGCATTAGCTAGCCCATGACGACTCACTCTATTGATAGCCGTGGCAGGTACACCTCAGGAGGGAGCCCTTGTGTGGCCCGTGGAGAGAAAGTGAAATGAGTATAAATTGAGGTTGTCAATTCCAGAGGGGAAAGCCGGTCATCTGTAAAAGAAAAGATGTATGAGCACATTGGGATGGATAATTTCACTCCTCTGCCAAGAGAGGACGTGGAGAAGATGACATTCCCTCCTCTGGCCTGTGACGGGACATCAGAGTTTCCCCTGGATTTCTCTCCCTCTCCCTCCTTATTTCTTATTCACTCTTTGGATTTGATTCACATCGGATTCGAGTCACATGGACACACGCCCCACTATCGACTTGGCGTCTGACTTGCGAGCCGCTGAGCTGTTGTTCCAGCATGGTGGAGAGTGAAGCGAGCGACGACCCAGCTATCAATCAGGAGTTGGACAAAAGCAACACGTTCATCCTCAACAGGCGTGCGCGCTATTTGTCAGGAGACTCATCGGATTCTCAAGGTCGCATCAAACCGAAAGCTCCGCCAGTGCAAATGTTGACCACCTTTTTGATGCAGCTTTTACAAATTTGTTTAATGAGAAATTGATTTTCGCTCCTTCTCCCTCTCTGACTCTCTCCCTCTCTATTTTCTCGGATGAAGCCGGCTGTCCCTCAGGAATGGGAACAGCAGGCGGTTCAGCTCCAGAGCAGCAACAATCAGACGGGGAAGCGGAGCTGCTCGCCCCGAGAACAGGCCGTAAGAAGCGGCTCACTGGGCGGAATGACTCGCAGACGAGCCTTTCAGACGCACGTGATGACGGCCGCAGCCTGCCTCGTTCACAGCCTCCAACGGACAGACCCCTCTGATGCTAATGGGATGTGGCCTAATGTTGTGGAAAAGGATGGAGTCCAGTCCACTTGAATGAAACAGTAGAAGGAGAGGTGGAAAACATGCTTCGGAGCATCAGTGATCAGAGGAATCAGATGCATCACGTCTGCTGCTTTTAAGTTTGGCTGCGTGGACGAAGGAAGGATGAATAAAACATGCGGCTGGTCTGAAGCAACATGGCTGCCAACCAAACGGGAGGTTTGGAATTTCTAAGCAAAACATTTATTCATAGCCTGTGCGGGGAATACAAATATAGTTTAAAGGAGGAGAGCGTCTCTGACAGGAATAGTGAAATACAATTGATGGATCGCAACATTATTGATCGGTTAAACAAGGGGATTTTTCTGCCATTGACTGAAATGCATATAAATCTTGGTCATCATTTCTATTCTGCCGGCCAACAGCCAATGAGGAAAAGATGCCAACCCGCAAGGACGTCGCCTCGGCTAAAGAATGCGTTTGGCCTTCTTACCCTTTCATAATAACTCACAGAAGATGGTCAGGTCTTTCGAAATGGGTTAATGAAATCTCAGACTTTACCCAGCTGAGCAAGAAGCTATTGATCCCGCTGTGGGGGAGGAAATCCTATATCGCCATGCCAGTTCAGATTAATCACTGGACGTGCTGTATGACATCGCTTTGCATAACGACAATGATCACACCCCGTCTGAGAAAACTTTGGAATAACGATGAGCGGAATGATTACTCAAAGTCAGGAAACAACAAATATCGATAAAAACATGTTAACTGGTCACAGTGAAGAAGAGAAATCTAATCACATTATTCCGAGAGTATTTCCCCTCTATTCCATCTCACCATTGAATAATGGCAAATCGGTGTCGATGGTGTCTGGAACAATGTGTAATATGTTCCAGCGGATGCAGCGAGGGGCTTGATTATTTTCACTCTGAGAAAATGACCCTTTTCCCTCCGCGACAAACATCTCTGATTGACCCGCTGGCTCGGCTGGGTCAGCCGGCCAATCAATGGCTTGCAACATTGATGCTAGAAAAATTTGCCGGATATTGCTTGGACCAAAGGAATGAGGGGTGGGAAAAAAAAGTCCTTTTTGTGTCAACGAGGTCCCTGAGCGGTGGTGATTGACATGTCTTCGGATGTGAACCACTCGAGGTGCAGATGTGTCAGCGGTGATCCACGCTAAGCCCCGGTAGAATATGCTCGGGGACTGGAGCAACTAGAAGTACAGCTGGGGTGGATGTCTTTCACTGTGACATTGCAGACTGTGACAGGCTCCTGTTCTCCCACAGAATTTATGGAAATGGGGGCGATGCGTTGAGATGGATGGGAGATGATCATTGTCTGTTCCATGCAGCAATCAGGTAAAACCCTGCAGGGCTGAATTTAAAGGAAATGGGCACTATAAATCTTGGGGTTTTCCTGGGCCACCTAATGAAAACTAATAGTCAGACTGTGAAAGTAGCGATCCATCCTGCCGGCTTCCCCGCCCAACAAAGTGTTACTTCCCTGTTGGTGCCGAGCTGTAAAGTGTTTACATGCAAGTTCCTCTGGGGGGAAGTCATGTTAAAAGTAAACAAGCTCAAACAGAAGCTTCTTTAACTATTAATGACACCTAAATATAGACTTAGATAACAGGCCGTGTTAATTATACGTTTTTTTATCTACTTATCTCACATTGGGCAGAGGCGGCCTGAGCAGTGGAAAATATTAATTTTACCTGCTTAAGCCTGAAACATGCTTCTGCGTTTTCACGGGCCCGTAAGCGCAAGAGCCCTTCCGGGTCCCTTACGTGCTTATGTATCCCTCCTTACGTGCTGACGGGTGTCGACCCCCTTTTCTAAAATTTACGGCCAAGCTCCGCAAGCTCACTCAGCCCGCAAGGCTGTGATTGGTCTGCTCTACATCCCTTCTGGAGCTGCATTTCCGGTTTCATGCCCCATAATACCGGCAGAAATCACGGAAGATTTAGAAGAACGAATATGGACCAAATAGAAGAGCACTTGGCAGAAGATATCCGATAGTATGATCACTTGTATAACCTGTCACTGACTGGCGGATTTGTCCGCCAGAAAAAGGCTACGAGGAGCCGCAGTGGCTATGTAAATAAACAATCGACGAAGAAGAAAGAAAGCGTCTCTAAGGTCGTCTCGACAAAAAGCATTACTCCGCCTAGTGTTCTGGCGCGGAATTGCTTTGTAAGACGCGCAACGGTTGGGGAAGCATGAATGAAAACGAGTCTTGCGCCACAGCGGCGTGAAAAGACGCAGACGCAGTCGCAGAAGCATGTTTCAGGCTTTAGTCCTGGTGGTTTTAAACACGGACAACGCTGTTTTTCTTGTTATTTCACCAGAAATTGGAAAATTGACGTATTTCCCACAGATACATTATCTCAGTGTGAGTGCCTGTACGTGCTGTATGTGTGCACGTTGAAGGCTTCTGTGTGCTCCTTTGTGCTCGGTAATAACATGTTATTTCACAGAGCTGGAATTGGGACCCATCCTACTTGGAACCACAGGGACAGAGTGGAGGAGAGAGAAGGCGGTGTGGGGGGAGTGGGAGACGGGAGGCTGTTGGTGATCTCAGCCCGCAGATAGGCCCCGCGGAGATGCTCCCAAATAGAATGTGACTTTGATTTCCCACCTCATTTCACTCTCAGCTGTCGGATAGGTTTCTGCTCAGATGACATCTCCTTCAACGACGACGCGCAAAAATGTGGAACGCCTCGGAAATGAGGCAGCTGCTGCCCGACATGCCAGCCAGCCTCCGTGACATTATCACCTGCACTGCTCTTCGGTGACGCAACAGCACTGACAACAGCAATTAAAACCACACAACTTAAGCCGGCACCGTGCAAATGATGCGCCGCACCTTTCGACGCCTCCTTTCCCCCAATGTATCCCCATCTCTGCATCTTTGTCTGTTTCTCTGTCTCTCCCCCCGCCCCCCCGAGCAGCCGTGACCCATTTTACCTCTGAAGCCTCTTGGTTTTACCTGTGCCGACGTGTTGATGTACAGCTGTCTACTCCTCGGGGTCTCACACCGGGGATCTGGTAGCACTGCAGCAACTTCTCCAAAAATAGGAAGAAAAGCAGGAATTCTTAACTCAGCCAAGGAGGTTATGGTTTTTTTCTGCGATTGTTTGTTATTGAGCAGGAAAATGCAAAAATCACTTCATTGATTTCCATGACATTCTTTGGAGGGGTGGAACATGACCCAAGGCAAGGAGCAATTACATTTTGGTGCAGATCCGGATTAGGGGGCGGATCCAGGAACTTTTTTTCACTCTTTTTAACATTGCGAAAAAGGAGGCTTTCAACATTTTTATTGATTTCTCAGAGAATAACTCAAAATAATTTAGGGGACTGATATTTATGAGGTCCAGATCCAAATAAAATGAAAATCTTGTGAATCTAAACATGGCTTCACGAGGGGACTGTTGGGCCTTGGTGGAGGTAAGCACTCTACTTTAGCTGTATATTTTTTGAATAGGAAAAATACACTAAGCTGCTACTTCGTCATTAGAAGCCTTTTGTCATAGAAAATTATTAATGTAATAATTCAGTTGTTGGCAGGTCATTTTCAAAAGCTTCATAAACCACTGATAAAGAAAAAGATTGGGTTGCCATGTTGGAAAGATTGTACAGTATTTACTTTTGTTTTGTAATCCTGCAGTTAAGTCATCAAATCATAATCTCATTATTTAGTAATGAAAGCTCTCGTTTTTTTGGGGCAGTGTTCCTTTATTAGTTGAGAAATATGTTCCACTAATTAAATAAATAATGAACAAAATTAGATGAAAAATGAATCGTCATAAATCTAATCCCACAAAAAGGTTGCTGTTTCAGAGACACACTGTTTTCACAGGACACTGATGAAATGTTGCAAATCCACAAATAAATGCTCATGAGTTTCTCACTTTCTGATAAATCATCACGCTTACAGCTATGATTGTTAATAAGATGATAATTTATGAATTCGGCACCCAATGTGTTCACAACCCAAAAGTTGTCTTATTAAGATGAGTAATAAGCAGAGGACTGATCTATAAAGATGATTTTAGTTGCGACCTTCACACGATGCATCACATTCGTTACAACTTGCAAACAGTCTACAAAAGTTGCCTTATTAGTCCCTGCATGCTGCTCACTTTTACGTCTGAGTGCTGTGTCCGCGTAACATATAAACCTAATGTAACAGGGAACGCAGGATCCTTCCCTGTGTTATAGGTGTATAATTCACATCAGAATGTGTTTACAGTCTCTCAGATGGTGTCAGCTGAAGGTGTCCCTGGTGGAAAATGATGAAAAACAACAGCAACAAATGGCTATTTCCAGCTAAGCCCGAACCTCCTGTGCAGTCTGACCACATACAATCAACAAGATTTGTGTCCCGCTCCGTAACTTCATCCTGTCCCCGCTCTCGACCGTGTTCTCATCCCAAGGGTGGAGGGGGGGAAGGTGGAACAGAATTGGGGGGGGATGTAATCCAAAGTCACGGGCAAGCTGACCGTTGCAGATGACAGACTAGCTCCAGCTGCAGTGGCCGGCCATAGATTTTTTGAAGCCTTCGGGGACAGCTCTGCCACAGTATCTCCTGGAGTCGTCCAGGGAGAGAGTATCTGGTTCATATCTGTGATCAGCCAACTCGCTCTGTGTAAGAGACACCGGCAGACTGCCTCTGTCCTTGTGAGGGATTATTAGGGAAATGGAGAAAGTGAAACAATCTGCCCGTGGCTGCCGGACCGAGTCATTTTCAAACCTGTTAGCAGTCGGCCCCACGGTGTCATAAGGCCTCCGTACCACCTGCTTGGCTTGTATTATGACCAGATCTGCTCCACTTGGCGATGAATACAATCTCGATGAGACAGCTGGGTACTGGTAACTACTCTCCAATGTTTCATCAACAGGGATTCATGTGTTATTCATTTGCCTGGGCTGCTGGCCGGTGGCCACGTAATGACTGTTGATCACTGCAGTTGTATACTGCATCGCGATTTTTTTGCCTGGTAAATTTGACGCTGTTCATTATTCCTCAGACGTCCCCGAGCGAGGCACAGAGCTGCGGTTTAAACCATATGAATAACCTAATCAAGTCCTCAGGAAGTAGCTGGCTTATAATCAAATTATAATCAAATTCTCATGGAGTTTAAAAAGCATCATAAAACTCTGTTCAATAATTCACAGAGCAAATATGATCCTACCAGGCATTGTTTATAAATTCGCCAGCCTGCCACCCATCAGTGCGCTCTCTGTTGCCCCAGAGCGACTCGGACTGGGCCTCCTGCTGCAGAAGGCGGAGAGGGGCTGGCAGCCACAGTATTAAAAAGGGAAAAAGGCCACTTGCTGGTTCTGCAATATAAGTGTAAATATGGGCATCTTAGAACAGCTGGGTTATGAATTATGGAAGCCGATTGCCCATGGTATTCATGGGAGGGGGGGGGACATACTGCCACTCAAAAACAGAGAGAGAGAGTTCAGAACCCCCTCCTTGTACTTCTCTTTTCCTCTCCGCTTATTTGCACACGTGACCGGCAGACTCTGGATGCTGCGGGCCGCTGGATGAATTCACTTGTCTCTTTCATCCCACCCATTTTTTTCCTTAAGAGATCTAAAATGCCGCCGGAGCCGGGTCTGTTGCTGCTTGTGACAATAAATAAACAGAGGATGCGTCGCCTCCGCTGGTGACTCCAGAAAGAGAGAGGTCAGCCGCTCGAGGGTGTGAGACAACGCAGAGGGGTACATCTGCAATGTCAAAGCTGATCATATCAAAAGCGCAAATAAAAAAAAATCCCTGTAGCAAACTGCTAATCAAACTAACAGGCATTCAATAAAACATTTTCCTCATGATTCTTCTTTTTTGTCTCAGATTATTTATGTTGGAGTGTGACATGCGACAAAGGTTCATGACCGGAATCAAAATGTGGCCATTGTTGTTACGTGGCATGTGCTTCAACCGTTGAGCCACCGGAGCACTCTGCACTCTTGTCTCTTGAAGCCTTCCCAAATTGTCCCTATTGATTTTTTCCCCCATTAACCGATTACTGTCTCAGTTTTGAATTACCGCTCGCGCTCTGCTGGGTGAGCTGCCTCCAGCCAGTGGGGTCAGCGGTCTCATTAGACAGTAGTTAGTGACACTCTGTGATAAGTTGCAGTGCACCCTCAGACTCCTTTAACTATCAGGGAAGGTTTAGGCAGGGTTTGAACAACGTGAGAAACCTAACGTATCAGGCTCTCAACGTGCACAAGTATCCGTCTCCCTCCTCTCAAAAAACACAGCCGGATCACTACAGGATGTATCCGAGCTTGAAAACCATCCACGGTGGAAGTTCACACACTTTGCACACTACCAGAAAAATCGTTGACTTGGTGAGTAAAGCCAATACATTGGAGGGGGAAGAAAAACACCAGCTCGGATACTCTCACTGCTACATGACTGAAGTGTTGTAAATTACCTTTGTGGTGCACCACTTCCCCTCAGCCTGCCTCGCTTACTTCTGCCTCTGCAGTGACTTCTGCCGAGAAGAGGCAGCTACTTCTTTATTTTCTGCCGTGTTCAGCCATCAAACGATGGAGAAACCTCAAGTTGTGTCACTTTCCAAATTGCCACAGATATGCAAAGAAAACATTGTCCAAAGTGCTTAGTGCTCCACTTTTGAGGGTAGATATAATCTTTAATATGAAATCAACAATTATGTGTACAAATATATTTATACACACAATGTGTAACTTCGGTCACCAGGGGTCTCTGAATCAAAATAATAACAAGAGACCTGTAACGTCGTGAAGCATCGTGGGATTATGAAAATCTGCCTGTCGCAAATAGTTGTATTCATCTAAGGCAGCTAACTAATATAAATAATCGTGATCAATTATGAGTGACCAATACAAAGGAAAAGGAGGAGGAAAAAACAGGCTAATGTCCTGTTACCTTGAATTAAAATTTCCTTGTGTTTTAACATGGTCGAAACATTTTGGATCATTTAACTACACAACTCATTAACGTAGGTCGAGACATTGTAATGAAGAATTGTAACGTAGTGTTTCTTTAAATCATGTTTCATTTGTGGGTTTGAGAGACTGGTTGTGTTTTGGGGGTCGTGGTGATGGTATTTATCCTTGAAATCAGAAAGCTGTTCAGGTGCTTTTTGGTAACATCAAATACAGCCCAACATTTTGATGTTATGGCTGGTTGGTGTATATTGTGTGATAAATAAAAATGTTAATCATTGCCAGGTGTAGAGTTTTCCTATAGGGATCAATTACCGTGGAGGGAAAAAATGGATGACATTAACATTTTATCGAAGTTCTTATGACACAGACTCAAGGGTGCAATTTTTTCTCTGAGGGGATGAAGGGGGAGGGGGGGGAAACATATACAGCATCAGCCTCACACTTCAGAATCCTGCTTTACTGTTTGAGTTTGATTGATTTGCGCGTAACATATATCTCCAAACGAAATGAGACGAGAGAAGCAGTGAGGACCTAATCCACCTCGGACTGCCAACCCAGCCTTGTTGGAGCCATATGAAGAGAAAGATTATAGATTACGGAGAAGGCATAGATCAGTGTGTGTTTTTTTTTTATTATCTAAAAAGATGTTGTTTTCTAGTTGCAACCTCTGTCGCCTCACAGTTAAAGGAGGTTCCTGGTTCGTATCCCATTTCCTCTGGGTCCTTGTCATGTGGAGTTTACTTTCTCTCGTTTTCGTTCTCGTTTCGAGGGTTCTCTCCAGGTACTCCGGGTTCCTCCCACAGTCCAAAGACATGCAGCCTGTAAATGTGAATATGACATTGACTGGTTGTTTGTCTCTACGCTGACGACCTGTCCACGGTGTGCCCTGCCGCTCTCCCAATGTCAGCTGGGATTGGCTCCCAGAGGATAAGCTGTGCAGGTAATGGATGGAATTATGTTTTCTATGGTTTTGGAAAAATCCTCTACTTGGCACACAAGTAAAGATAATGCTCTTTGTAAAAACATACCAACACTACCACATTTTTCATGATAAACAGATAAATATAAGGGTTGTTGCTTTAATAATGAAGAAATTACAAAACATTTCTATTTGTTGTAAATATTATGAATACAGGTGTGACACCTGCCCGATTTCATATAAATACCATTAAGGTTGGCTGCTTTTATTTTGTTTTGATTGGCTGTTTGCCATCAAGCTTTCTAAGATGAAATAAATGCATCCAGGTATTGTGAGTAGAGCTTTCCATTCTTCTGGATTTATTGTCACAAAACAATCACTTTAATCACAATCTGTTATTTGCCAGATTGATATAAGTGCTAACAAACACAGAATAATAGCACTCGCTGTTTTTTCCCTTTTTGAAGATAGTTGTTGTGTCCCTCCCACACTTCAGAAACAAAACCTGCTCTTATATATATTCATCACTTCCACTTAACTTCGCTGTGTGTGTCCATACGTGAGTTTTTGTGTAAACATCCAGTGAGGCGGAAGAAAACAGACATTAATTTATAATTCCCCTTCTGGCATTAACACCTTAACCAAAACACAATGGTTAAGTAAGTTTCTGCAATTTGAATGTTGATATCTTAATGACTCCGGCCTCATCGCGCATTCATCAACAAAATGAGACACAATTTAAGTCCAATTACCTCTTGAATGTCACGGTGCTTAGCAGGTGCTCTGTTTCCTCCAAGGTAGATAAATCGCTTCTGTTCATAATTTTATCCATAAAAAAATTAACACTTAAAGACAAATACAAGTCTACAAGGGCAAAGAAAGTTCCAAGTGCCTTTCTGCAGCTACTACATTGGCTGCCTCTGTAAGCTGCAGCTGCTGTAACATCATTTGCAAGAGGAGCCGAAGATGTGACATCCCTCTGCGGCTGACACGTCGGAATACAGTGTCGAGCGATTAACAGAGAAATCATGCATGAGTGGGCTTGCTTACCAATCTGCTCTGTGTATTAGCCGTAACATCCATATATTAAAGCTGGCTGAGCCTAATGAACATCCTGCTCTTATTGATGATCCCATTGTTGTGCGGAGGAATTTACATAATCACTACTTTACTCAGATTAAATTTAGCTCCATTAAAACGTACCTCTGCTCCTCTTGACTCGAGCTGAGACGGTATACGGCGTCTCACATACAGTGAGTGTTTCTATTTTCCGATCAGAAGAAAACCAACAAAAAATTCTTTAAATCCGTGTTTTGAACAAATTATACACAGCGGAGTACAAAGAGTAAGTTTGACTTTTTTTGCTTTTGTTTTGAACCACTTCCTGCGGCCCTGTGTCGCCCGATCATTATAACTCAGGATATTTTTCTGCTGAGACAGGGACTTGCAGAGAGTGCTTTTTATGATCTGGGGCGGGGGAGGTGGGAGTGGGGGATGAGGAGGAAGGAAGCGAGGAGAGATATAATAGTTTGAAGGCTGTGTCAGTGGTAAGCAGGCTTCAGAAGAACATCAGTTCAGCGATCAGAGATAAAAAAAAAAAACAGGTATAGCACCCTATCATCACCTCAGAGCAAACCTGCTTTGATGTTTTAAAAAAAAATCCATTGATGTCTCCAACAGCACTTCTCTCCTTCCACCTTTATTTTGTTAGTAACATTGTTAGAAATAAGCAACAAATCCTTGATTGGATGATAGTTGAATCTTTCATTGAGGTTACTGCTGTTAAAACACAATTGCAGTGTCTTTTAGACCTGCTGCAGGACCCGGCCCCAGAATCCTGAAGCTGCACAGAGAGCTGCTCAGCTGTTTAGTCAAAGTTCAGAGGAACTCAGTATGTAGAACCCCAAACTGGAGAATCAGTTTGTGTTACAGTTGCTGACAACTTCACTTACGCTGATGAATTCCAGTCACTACTGCCAGAGAGCACTGGTCGCCTGTTTATTCTGATTTTATTAATATGGAACTTATCATTTGTCTAGATCACATCAAATTCACTGCACTTCCCTGGGATCAGAACAATACACATGGCAAGTATCAAGCCGATAGGATTAACAGTTCTCGAGATATGCGAGCCACAATAGACAGACAGATATATATGAATGCATGCAGCATTGCTATGGTTTACTTGAGGCCCAGGTCTGGCAAACAGGAGAAGACCATTGCCATCATTCTTCAGGGTATGTGGGCTGGATAAGGATATGAAATATGGACTAGATTAAGGCCAGACTAAAACACAGTGAGGCCCAGGTTGGTGACAGATCTAGTTTATGTGGCGCCTTCTCGTGGACATCCGGTAATGCTGTGGCTTACCTGTGGCCCGGATCTGGCAAGCAGGTATGGACCAACCAGGACCAATCATTTTACACTGTATGTGGGCCAGATGAAAGCGTTTGGTTTGGGCCAAATCTGGGCCTAAACTATTTTGCTCTGCAGGAATTTTTTTTTTTCGGTCATGAGAGCTCAACACACTGCGACATGAGAAAACGCGTTCAAATAGACAAAACACGAGCGGATGAGAAAACATTGTCCCTAATTTGACAACACATGCGCAGCATATAAAAAAATGCTGGTCATAAATAAAACATTGGCAAATTAAGAAACATCTGACAACGCAATGTGCACCATGGAAAATAACACTGACAACACAGACAATACAACCAGACACAGAAAAGTACAGCAAGGACAGACAACACAACACTCTGACTCACTGCAAATAGAGAGACAAAAACAGACACACAAATATAGCTCACTGCAGTTCACAGTGTGTTGACAGTGTTGGAGAATGACTGAGTTAGATTTACTTCACTTTTAACATGCTGATTGCATGCTTGCCGATAACTGCTATGCACACTTCGAGAAAACCACGGTGACAAGTCAACACTCAGAAGCGTTCTTTTGACCTCGTTGTTGCCATCAGAAACTTTTATTGGTTTGGTTTTCTTCTATATGTTTTCAGCATTTGGCTCGATTTTCTGTAATCGACTGTTGTCTGTATTTTTAAGATTAAGATTAAGATTAAGATGCATTTATTAGTCCCAAACACATGCACAGACATGCAAAGGCACACTCATGCAGGTAGGGAAATTTAATCTCTGCTTTTGACCCATCTGGTGCAGGACACACAGAGCAGTGAGCGACCATGTACGGCGCTCGGGGAGCAGATGTTGGGGGAGTAAGGTGCCTTGCTCAGGGGCACTAGACAGGGTAGGGAGAATCCTCTTGGATTTTTGGACAGATCAATCCAGGTTCGTCTTTTGTTGTCTCTCCGTGGAGTCGAACCAGAGACCTTCTCTGCCCATAGTCCAAGTTTCTGCCACTACACCACCGCCTCTCCCGCAGATAATGCATTCTTCATATAAGAGAATATATTAAACATGGTAAATGCAGTTATATTGAAAAGTTGACAAAAGTTCAAAACACAGCGTGTGCGAAACATGAAGAACTTTTGTTGTGGGATAATCTCACTGATGCTACTGTCACTGAACTCAGTCCAGCTCTGCAAGTTTTCAGACGGGGTCAGGAAAACAAGCACATTGTCATAAAACCATACATGCTCAACAATACACAGATACACACACACACACACACACACACACACACACACACACACACACAGGCACAGCAGAACGGAGAGCTATTTGCCAGTTCTTGATAAATTTGTTTGTCCGTTTACTTAAACGCATGAGGAATTCAATTAATTTCATAAAGTGGAACAATACTGGACCTAATCAAAATAAATGAATCCGCAAAAACCACATCATTGCTATTTATTACAAAAACACATTTCTCCAATTCACCGTTATGCTTTCCAATATCCATGGGTTGACCGGTTACTCCCAGTTAATTAAAAGACATACCCTGCTTTGCTCAATGTAGCCCTCCAATTGGCTGAGACAGAGCACAGCCGTAAGCTGCTCTTACGGCAAGTTAAACAGGCATGACACAAATCTGGCTGCACTTAATTCCTTACATAACTGACTGAGTAAATTCACTTGTATTAATCTAAAGCATCAAATACACTTTTACAGCAACAGAAAAACGCCAGGAGAGAGAATGAAAAGAAAGTACACACTGATCCTAGAACCTTCTAATGGCAAATTCCAGGGTAACAATGTAAGCTCTTGTCATTTCCATAGCTGCACTAAATACTGCAGAAATGCCAAGTCATGTATAGGTAAATAATTTGACAGCACTATAATTTGCATAGCTCTATTTTGCATCATTTGGTAATTTGTGTATTGTAACATGGTGATAACAGTGAGTCATTATATTTGTTGGACCCATGATAACTGAATATCACTGATATTATACAGCTCACACCCTCTGTACATGTATCCGCTTCATTGTGGAGTTCCTTTTTATAATAGACCAATTATTTATAATAAATACAAAAAATACTTATAAGTAAATTGCCTGCAATCCAAATCAAATTCAAGTAAAAGTAACAAAAGTATTTACACAAAATTATTATTAGTAACTAATAATGATATAGAAATATTCATATGATGCAATTGTATAAAGTCATGATGTTTGACTTGGCATATCCCTAACAAAGTGAGGGTAAAAAGTATAAATATATTCTGCCCCTTCAAATCCAGATATATTAATACTTTCAGTAACTTACAACCAATATACAGATGTCTAATAGTTATAGCTGAGTAAATCAAATGAAGATACATATACTAGTGACATCACTTAATGTAATTTTCTTCACTACATCTCAGGGTTAAGGAGGATGTCCCTCCCTGTTCTGCACTATGAGAGAAATTGCGATTTGTGAATTGATTGATTTACCGATTGATAAATCCTCAAGTACTCAAAAGTAAAAGTAAAAGTGAAAGTCAGATAGGGATCCATCATGCTTTACTATGTTTCTATCCTGATGGATTATGTTATTATAACTGGTAGGAGTCTTAATAGTAGTAGAAGTAGTAACAATATCTTAAACTTTATTCAAACAGCACTTTTGTAAAACACTATTACAAAATGCTTCACAATAAGCAAAACAACAACTTTATAAAATGACAATTGCTATAAAAGAACACCTCAAATAGAGGTTAAGAAAAAACTTACTGAATTATGTTTTAACTGACTCAGTCAAATTTCATTGGGCAAGTATTTCCAGAGTAGTGGTAGTGGTAGTGCTAGTGGTAGTGGTAGTAGTTCAGGTAGTCTTTGTAGTAGAAGAAGCTGTATGCAGTGTGTGATGTGGCATCTGATGTGTTAAACCCGAGAAGCAGCTGTGCTCCACAGTTACAGTCTGACATCGACTTGTTTTGCCTTCGTCTTTCCTGTGCTATGGACCCGCTGAGACTCGCTCTGCTGTGCCATCAGTAACCTATACAGCACCGCATGTCAGCTCACAAGTGACTGCCACAAATATCAGACAACCCGGATGAGACACTTTATCACATTTCATTGCTTTTCAAACGTATTCCAAGACAAGGACAATGTGATTTATTATTTATACTCCCAAAGCCACCTTATCCATCTCTGTCAAAGGGCCGTCTAAAAATAAACAATTCATTTAGGACTTCTAAACACATATAATGGATGCTTTGTGCCTGATTCGGTCTGACATTGTCATCAGAGACATAATGTGCCTTGAGGTGCAGTACATGTATATTATTTATCTATACACTAAACCAGATCTTGAGAGATGCAGATCTATTTCCTTTCTCCCTTGAAAATAAAATGCACATTATTGCATAAAAGTTTTGTTTTGTTGCTGTTTGAAAAGGAAAATGTAAAAACCAGAGAGAATTTCGTCCCCTGATGTTTGGATCAGATGCCGGCTTGAACTGTGCGTGTTTTCTGCTCCTTAATTTAAAGCAATTACAGGTCTCAGAAGGCGATGGGAGTCTGGGTTACAGGACAAGGTTACCTTGTCATGCTGCTTATCATGGAGAAAGTGGCCTGCTAGGACAAAGCAATTCAGAATTTTATTATCATTCAAATTAGAACATATAGAGGGGCTCCTATCCGATTGGTGAAATAATGGGAGTCATTTATCTAGGTCTCACCGACCTTTCATTTTCCCATTCATGTCTTATTAGTGCAGCATACATCATCATCCTGCCATAATTAAAAAGAGAAAATCAAATTGATTGTAAGGAGGAAAAAAAGGTGCATGCAGGTAGAGATTGAATAGAGCTGTGTTCTTTGTAGCCTCCCTCTGTCACAGGCGTGAAACTGGCCTTTTCTCTGCTGATGCTCTTTTGTTGTTTGGCTTCTCGGTCACACAGAGGCTCAGGAGGAACACTCACCAGACGTCATCGGTGTTTATCAGCTCTGGGCTCGCCACCGCCACGAACAGAACAAAAGCATATTAGAGTACCAGTGATTAATGCACCATGAGACTGGAGAAAAGGTTTCTCACGCATTATAAGTCTTCATAATGGATAAAAAAAATTAGAGTGGCGTTAATTGATGACTTGAAGGTGGGATTGATATAATGTGTTAAAGTGAAAGTGGGTATTTATAAAGAAAGGAGCTCTTGCTGTCATGGCTATGTGAGAAAGCCATGTTATAAACTGACAGACGGTAGACATTATTCTTAATTGAATGTGATAGTATGATGAAGCCTGGGATGTCACTGAGAGTTTCACAGGAGACCAAAATACACAGGTGTGACTACTCATCAAAACCGCGACAAATTGAATATGGGAGGATGCTGTTATATCTACAATCATGTTTGCAGACGCCCACGATGCATTCAACATCCCCCAATCCAGATAGGAACCGAAAGGAAAGTGGTTAACTACTTACCACACTGCGGTTCAATGAGCATAACTCAATAGTGTCTCCTCTCGTCTGCATCTGAAGCTTTGCAATTCACCAGGGGTCCACATTGGAGAAGATAAATGGGACGAGAGTTACCCTCAAAGTGGCCCTAATGAGAAATCTGTGGGAGATGCTCATATTTTATCTGCAAAATAGAACAAAACAATTCTCCCCAAAGCCCTTTTTAATGCTAATTGAATAGTAATGCAATGCCTCAGGCATCTTGTTGTCAGCTCATTTGGGCAGTGATTTGTCTCAATCCGTCACAGGATTCTCACTTTTGGCACACTCTCAATGAACTGCTCAATGTGCCATTGAAATTCAATTTCATAAATCCCTGTGCTGTACAGCCGACTCTTTGCCAGGCCTGCTCTACACTTTATGTCATCCCAATTTCCCCCATGCAAGGAGATTTGTTACTTGAACACACAAACTTTAAAGAAATCAGCATTTTTCTTCTCCTCTTTTTCCCTGCGCCAGAAGCTGCAGCTTAGACAGAGGGGCAGCCGGTTTGCGATTCAAGTAACCTCGCAGTTAAAACATATTTAATCTCTCTTCTTGCTCATGTGAAAATGGATTCTCTGTGAAACATAACAAAGTCTTATCTCACTGCCGCACTAATAAAAATGATGGATAACATGGGAGCCTGAGATGATTGGAGACAATTGGATTTCACCCACATTATGTAATTCAAACGCTGCTTGGAGAACAAACTGGAGTCTCAGGTTCCTCCTTGACTGCTCTCCACCCGGCGGGGTTATGAAGAGGCCACCAAAAGAAGTCCCTGCTGTGACAGAGACAGAAAGCTGATCCACTGCGTTAACATCCCCGCTGCACGCTGCGATGTTCCAGCAGACTGACAAAGACAAAGGTTTACCTGCTGTACTCGTTTGAAGAACCATGCTGAAACAGCCATCTAACAAAAGACATAAAAATAAAATGTACTTAAAAAAGTAGTGATATTTAAACCTCATGTATGACTATGTTGTAGGGGTGATTGTACAGATAATTGTGACACATCTCATTCCTCTTGGCCCCACAGAAGATTTGTCTCTCGTGTCTTTGTTTTGGTTTAATGATTTGCAACTTTAGGCTCGGTCATACATTCTAGTGTCTCTTTGCCCTCATTGTTTAAATCCCCCATCTGAGTGTCTACTGGCATGTTGATCTAAATAGGAGATGTGGTCGGGCACATTTTTGGTGCATTGCTTTCTTGAGACAGAGGAAAGGGAATATACTTTTGTCCAGCAGAGACCTGGTCTGGAGTCAGTGAAGTATTTCACTTTATTTTATAGAAATGCAGCATTGTAGAGATGGTAAGATGCACCAACATCGGCGAGTGCATAAAGTGTCTACGGATGCTACACACAAACAGATGGTTGAATCATATACAAAGTATTCCCTCAGCAGAGAAGTGTTCTCTTACTACCTGACAAATCCAAAATTATAATAATAATACAGGTGCAAGTGCTCCTGGCTTTTAAAGTGAATGGGAGATGGCGTTCTGAATGGTTTGTCGCTTGTCAACCCCAACACACATGAACCATGCAACTTTAAGCAGCAGCCTTTTTTCTGCCATCGAACCAGCAAAAGTGGATTTGAACACACCCTAAATGTATTTGTGCCATATACTGTAAACCCTGCACTCGGAGTGTTAAAATGTATATCTACTTACCTGCCCCTGCAGTTCTTTCTCAGTCCATCCTGTTTTTATACTTCTTCTGCTTCTTTTCTATCTTTCCTTATCGACTTTGAATCTCTTGCTTCACTGTCCATCCTTTGCTCTGATGGTCTGTTGCTTTGCGTTGTTAGTTTTTTGGATGTGTGTCTGCTCTCACTGGCCTTTGCTCAATCTCCTTATGTATGATGTCCAACTTTTTCAGTTTTAAGGTGATGATGTTTCACTGAGTTCATTTGAAAGGTGATCATAGCAGGCTGCAAGCTAGATGGATTGAAGTACAATACACCTGGTATACCCTAAGCGTCTGTGAGCATTCAATAGAAATTGTTTTCAATCTCTATTTGTTAAATTTTTGTCTAAATACATCCAATGAATGGCAAAGTTATGGCAACTTCAAGTGGAACTGCAGCTAATCCGGGACTTTCTTTACAAAAATACACCCTAGCTAGAAAAACAGAGGATAAAGAAGCTTGGTCCGGACCGACAGATTCAGCAGCCAGCAAGGGACAACAACGTGGGTGTGAGATCTGACACATCTCTCTGAAAAAATTAAAACGGCATGGAAGTGGCCACAGTCATTTAGACATCACAATGATGCTACATTTCTGGAGCAAGCTTAGCATAGCTCTGCAGTTTGATGAAAGCTACAGGATTAGCATATTGTGTGTTGTGTTGTTTTGTTGAGTCCCCCCCACCCCCCCTTACCACCACATCAAGTAACAAATGAGATGTTATTTGGCTCAGCCTCAAAGCAGGAACGGCCATATTAGAAAACACTGTCCAACTGCTGCTACAGTTATTAGCCTGCACAATGTGCTGCACAAGCAACACATTGTTTTCTCTCTGTGTGTGTGTGTGGATGTGTGTGATTTCACCAAACTTATTGATGACTTGGCAGGACGTCTCTAGATGATTAACTCTCAGGGGCTGATTGGTCAAAGGTCAAGGTCAAGGTCAACACAAATATGGTCAGAAAACACATTTTCAAAGATATCTCTGCAAATGAAAGCGAGATGATCTGAAGCCGAAAGCGATCTATATAATATAAAATGATAAGAGACATCATGAAGAAGTCCTAGCATAATAGCACAAAGTCAGATGCATAGTGCAAAAATTAATTGATAGGGGTTTCTGCATCCTATAGGGCTATAGAGGGCTATCTTCATTCATAATATAATAATATAACTTTTTTACTTTTATTGAACATCTCAATGTGTGTGTTCCCAACATTTGTTTTTGGGGTGTACAGCATGCAAGCTGGATATGCTCTTTTAAGAGGATAGACAGAGGGTTCCCAGTCAAATTTAATATTTAGTGATCAAGAGAAAACCTTGTGTCAGAGGATAATAAATATTATGGTTCAATCTGACTCATGAGTGTTTTGCACAAGAAGCAGAAGTGATGTCTCTTATCCAACAGCATCTTTGAAATATCGGCCATGTACTGATAAAATATGTACCGTCTCTCCTGAGCATAGGATGTCAGCTTTCATTTGCGAGCTCGCCCTCCACTCCCTCATCCCTTTTAAATTCCTTTGCCACCTCTGAAGTTCAGCCTCAGTCCAGCAGTCCATCTCAGTGTGTGTGTGTGTGTGTGTGTGTGTGTGGGGGGGCAGGTTAATTGCTGAATTTTGATTGTCGTGCCAGAAACGGATGAAATGTGGAGCAGACAGAATGGCTCTAACCGTTAGATAACCGATTGCACATGTCTTGCTCTCGGCAGCCCAGTGTGGCGTAACGCTGTCGAAAGTGAAGAAGTTTTAATCACAAAGGTTTGTAATGGCATAAATCTACATATCATGGATGAATAAGAATAATAGATGAACTCTTAGCTGAACAAATACTCTGTGTGTATTTTATATGTCAATGAGCTGCCCCATCCTCATCTTGTGATGTTGAATTTAAACCAGCTGCCATATCTGTAAGCGAGTGGGATTTATAGCACCCACTCCAAAATATGACTTAGAGATTTAAGAAACACGCTTTACACTGTATGTTGCAACACATCAAAGAATTTGACCTTCAGGGCTTTTGAAGCCATGCCCCTGTTACATGCCCATCTAACACTGAACCTCGTATTTTTATCCCTGCAAACAAATCTGAACTATTTCTGTTTACGCTTAAAGAATAGTTTCAGTATTTTCGAATTGCTGAGCCTTGGTTTCTTATTGAACTTCTCCTCATCTCAACACTTTTTTTTTAGCTCTCTGGTTTCTGAAGATTGTTGCATCAAAAAAGAGCTGACTAACTGCACAATGTAAATCTGATCGGGCCATTTCTTTTGTTCGTGACAAATTTTCACTTGTTGCAAGGATCTGACTGACAAAAGTAGCACCAGATGGTGACAGGCTAACGCAGATCATTTAAGATAATAGCATTTGTTTTCGGTACAAATCAGATTAATTGACCTTGCAAGATGGATCGTCTTCGCAGGGTTCCCTACCCGACTCGCTGTTGGTGGATAACGTGGGATTAGACATTCATTTTTTTGTTGTTGCTGATGCCTAAGCCCTCGTTATGTTTAATGGTGTGAGTTATTGCCTGCCTTGAGCGTTGTAACTCACGTGACGCAGAGCATAGAACATTTATAGACCCTTCAGACTATATAAGGGGCAGCGACCGTGCCTCTGCAGCGAGTCGGGGATTACAGAACGGCAACACTCCATATTGTGGTGATGCTCTCTGATACCTGAATTTCAGGGAGAGGATGATTTCAATAATTAATGTCTTGTAGCATGTAGTGTTGGGAGGTAGCCTGGAGAGACCCGCTGAAGTGAAGTGGACGCGTGGCATTAGGGGTCAACCCATTATCCCTACTAATGTGCTGTGAGATTGGTAGCTAATTGATATTGCATGCTAATTGATAGTAGAACTGGGCTCATTACCAACCATAGGCTTTACATACTGTCCAAACAGATACAATCAAGAGTAAACGTGGGCTGGAACTCATTTGCCTCAGGCTTCCTTCCCTTCCAAGGTTATGTCTTGGTGATTCACATTAGATATTCTGAAGCTCCGGTGCAGGACGTTTAACCGCAAAGTCCACACCTGCAGAGAGACGAGGGGGAGGAAGGGGAGGATGGGGGAGGAGATGCAGTGGAGAGAGAAAATGTACAGTCAGCAGATCAGAGACAACAACAGATTCCTCAGAAGTAAAGAAGACTGAGCGTGATTACTGCAAATTACATCCACATGAAGTACTAAGAAAAATAATTTTAAGTGAAAATCCACATTGCTTATTCATGTGCACATATATCCACGTTGTGAACTCTGACAAAGTGATATTACATAAACATTTGAAGTGCACTCAGAGAGGAAAACAGACCCCATATGAAACCACATTAAATTCATTAAAAAAACTGATTTTTATTTGGATCTGGACCAAATTGCACTCATAAATATCAGTCCTCTGATTATGCCAGATTTTTTTTACATTTAAGATTTACATTTAAGATTCATGAAATAATCTATGAGAAATAAATGAAAATATTGAAAAAACGCTTTATCTCACAAGGTTAAAGAAAGTGGGAAAAAAAACTTCCTGGATCAGCACCAGTTTTGTGGTACTCTGCACATTAATCTTTGCATTAACAAACAAATGCAGATGAAAACATCACCTCTTCAGCAGAGGTAAAAATTTGGGAAACTGACCGCCTTGTAAAAGGAAAGCACAAACACTAATCTTGAGT